>NW_012113586.1:3352728-3398224 GCF_000951035.1 Colobus angolensis palliatus | reverse complement strand
GAGACGGAGTCTCGCTCTGTCACCCAGGCTGGAGTGCAGTGGCCGGATCTCAGCTCACTGCAAGCTCCGCCTCCCGGGTTTACGCCATTCTCCTGGCTCAGCCTCCCTAGTAGCTGGGACTACAGGCACCCGCCACCTCGCCCGGCTAGTTTTCTTTTGTATTTTTTAGTAGAGACAGGGTTTCACTGTTTTAGCCAGGATGGTCGTGATCTCCTGACCTTGTGATCCGCCCGTCTCGGCCTCCCAAAGTGCTGGGATTACAGGCTTGAGCTACTGCGCCTGGCTTACACCTTATATTTATTAGCTTATTTTTTTAAAAAGATTAGTTTTTTAAAGTAACTCTTGCATTACCTTTGGTCATTACTTCTTATGAGCTTGGCATCATTTAACAAGTCCACTTATATAATTTGTCAAGATCCCACTGCAGGCACAGTTAAGCAGTCTTAGTGACCATTATACCTGCATTTTTTTTTTCTTTTTAATCTGAGGCAGGTCAGCTCTGCAGTCCTATCTAAAAAGGCATGAAAGTAGAGGCAACCAATTTGGAAGAAGCCCTAATAATCCATTCAATAGAGGTAAGCTGTAGAACTCTCATAAATACATATGACTGATGATAATGGGGATTTGGATTCAGTAAAACACAGAAATGTGAGGTTATGAATCCTTGGTATCAGAGATTTGACCTTAACTAAGACCCTCAAACCAGAGTAAAATCTACTGATCTGCGAACATGATATCTGGTGTTTATTTAACTTCTTTTTAATTGTTTCCTAAATCTGCTTTATTAAAAGGCAGGTAGTTCTATAAGGAAAACCGATATTTCGTTTGGCCTAATTGGCATGGAAGTGAGTGATAACTATATTATTGAGTCTGAGATCAAACACGGTTAAAGTAGCCCCATGTAGTTCCCAGCTCTCTCTGTATTTCTCTTTTAAATCCTGTACCATCCTGTGGCTTGTCTTCCTTCTTGGAAGTGGCACTGGAGTTTGGGTCTGAGGAGCCTAGACACCCTGAGGCAGCAGACTCACCGAGATCCAGCACCGTCCACATACTGTCCCAGTTGCTGAGACTCCGCCAGTGTTGCTGTCATCTTTCTTTACTGAAGTCGGTAAGAAAAGCACTCAGCCTGCTGTCATATAATGCTCCAGAGGGGCCATCGAGAAGTCAATTTCACTCTCCTCCAATTGGAATCCAGTCTGCTTGATCAAAGGAAATGCTGTGTTGGTTTTTCTATTTTTGTTTTTTTGGTGGGTTGGAGAAAAGGGGGCTTATTTATTTTGCTTTATTTCATATTAATCTTGATAATTCCTATGGCATCAAGAATAGTGTATTTCTATTGTTTATTTTGTTTTAAATTAACTGTTTAAGAAAGGAAAATGACATTTTGTTTAAAAAGAAGCCTTTTGTGAATGCTCTGGTACTTCAGAATGTTATAAAGCTAATTTAGTTCTTGGGGTTTTCTGCTTTCAGGCAGTAGTGGAGTTTTGGGTTCCAGTTATAAAAACTCAGATAGCTATAGAAACTGAAAAGTTGCCTATACATTGGATAGAGGCACATCCAAAATTAAGAGGAGTATTTTATTCATTTCAGGAGCTGTAATGTTTTCTGATTATCAATATCTCAACTAACTATATTCTAGCTTGGAAAAATAGAATGATTATGTCATCTGCCTGGCAAATCTTTAAAAAGTTCCATCATTTGGTTTATCTTTAATCTGGTGAAAAAACTTGCAAGATCACACTTTAATCAAGGTGTCTTGAGGAGTTACTGATGACAAATTGCAAGACATTTTGTCTGTGAAGTGTTAAACTATCAGAACATCAGCAACAAGTAACAAGGTTTGCTGCCTTGACTTCCAGCCTCTCCTGTCCTGTTTTATTTGTTCAGGCCCTGGATCCAATGGAACTGAAGGGTGAAGGTCTTGTCCTTTCCCTGGAAGAAGAGCTCAGTGCTCTGACCTTGTCAGAACTCCGTGACTCAGAGCCGTCTTCCACTGTTTCCCTTAACGGCACCTTCTTCAAGATGGAACTTTTTGAAGACATGCGAGAGAGCACCAAGGTACTTTTTGTCTCCTCTATAGTAGTAGAGAGACGTCGATTCCTCACACATTTTCCTGTGTGACAGCACCTCATTTGTCCAAGTGGGAATAGCCATTTGCCAGCAGAGCTAGAGCCATTAGATTCTAGCTGATCGGATTCTCCTTCCAGTCTGAAAGCTTCATTTATTTCACAGATAACACTAAAGCCTTACTACATAGGGGGCTTTCAGAGAGTAATTTGAGACAGCCCCAGCATTGCACTGAAGCAGGTTTTCTATGGTGGGTCACTGGGGAGCTTGCCAGGTTTGTGCTAGGGACGGGGCCTATGCAAGTGAGCATTTGTTTAGAGAAAGCTTAAAAGGAAAACAAAGGCTTCACTCTAGAGACTGTCGTACATGTGAGTGCCAATTGCTCTGACTTTGAAAGACTTCCATATGTGAGTAGTGTTTCCTACATAGCCTTCTATCTTCATTAGTCATTCTGCTCTGTTTTCATCAGAGCTTTTTAAGGCAGAAACATTCTGCTGGAGGAGGGCTGACATATGCCGTAACCTGAGTCCTGCCTATCTGCTGGCTTGAAATGTGCTGCATCATCCTGCCTGTCTTGAAAGTGGGGCTTGTTTCTCTCTCAGCATCTCAAGCTGCCATTCTTGGGCTCAACCTCTCTTCAAAGGCTTTTCTTGAAAAAGTGTATTAATAACTAGAAAGGAGGTCACTTCCAGGGGAATGGCATTATTTTTTAAAAGAAATGCTGTCTTTTAATTAATATTTTAAAACATTTACCTAGGTCTTTACCACTAATAACTGAGAGAAACATAAGAAGAGGATCCCATGTGGCCAGAACACACATGCTAGTGCCTTCAGAGTGAGCTACTGGGCTAAAACTTATATTCCTAATCATTTGTGTTCCTTGTTTAATTAAATGCAGGCAATATTTATCAACAAGTTTTCTTAACATATGTCCATTAATAGTTCAAACCACATAAGGTTGTTTCAAGTAGGGAAGGAGGCTTCTTACTGGAATTTGACCCTGGCTCATGGGCCATAAATCCAGCCCTCCTGCTGCAGCTTTCTCAAAACACCATGGCCAGCTTTTTCATGTGGGAGTCACAGCACCCTTCCACAGTCTCAAGTTGCCAAGACACCAGGCACATCAGTGTCTCTGTTCTATTGTTAACTAAATAACAGATGTACCTGCTTTTCTTTCTGCTAATTTGAATTGTACAGTTCTGTGACTCACTTCCTGCCTAGGCACCAGAGTGTTTGTTAAGATTGGAAAGCAGCCCCATGTGGTGACTACTGTAACGACATCCTAGAATGTGGGAGCTCAGGGCACCTCAGAATTTATCTGGCCTAAGTCCTTCTTTTCACTGATACGGAATCTGAGTCCCAAAGAGGTTCAGCCATACGAGGACAGAGGAAGAACTTCTGTATATTTATCTCCTGATTGATTTACAGTCCAGTTTTCTTCCTTCTCCAGCATTCTGGGGGTGAACTCTGGGGCCCTTAGAGGCTTTTGAAAGGTTTTTCACATGAGCAGCTGGGAAGAATTAATCCAGCTGCACTCCAAAGTCATGCCTCATGCGTTCTTACTGCCAGCTCCCCTGTGAACTCAAATGTACCCTAAGGGTTCTTGGGGAATATCCAGGGAGCCTGGTCGGAAGCTTTAACAATTGTTCCTCCGTCTGGAGAGGTCCTTTCCGACAACATTTGGTACAGGCCGTAAAGCGGGTAAAACTCTTTCACTGTCTTCTTCAGCCAGCATTAAGAGAGTGCCTTCTCTGTGTTGGCCATGTGTGTACTCACAGCCCCTCACACATGGCCGGAACAGAGAAGGTACTTTCCTAATATTTGCCTCCTTGGAGCGTCTCAAGTCCTGGAAGCAAGAGATAATAAGCAACTAATATATAGTATGACAAGGACTGTGATAACAGAAACAAAAGGTGCTATGACAGTACATGGGCAGTAGGCATCTAACCCATACTTTGGGGGTTGGGAGGACCTCCACTGACACAAAAGGGTGTTCTAGGCAGAGGGAACAGAATGGATAAGATAGCCAAAGTGTGATTTATGGGAAGAATTTTGGTGTGATTGCTGTGTCGTCATAGTGAGAAACGAACCCAGAGAAGCAGAGGCTGGAGCAGCAAGGATCCGACAAGCTGCCTTGAGGAGCTTGGCCTTTATCCTCAGTGGGAAGCTATGGAAGGGCTTTAGCCAGAGGGGTGAAGTGACAAACTCACATTTTAGAAAGAGGTTTCTGGCTACAGAGAGGAGGGTGGAATAGAGGCAGGTGAGGCCAGAGCACAGACGCCATGTAGGAGACTGCTTCGCACAGCAGGTGAGAGGAGATGGAGAAAAGTGAATTGCTTAAACACACAATGTTGATGTAACCTTTTCCCAGATTTCATCTCTGTTGGCAGAACTGGAGGCAATTCAAAGAAATTCAGCGTCCCAAAAGAGGTAACTGCGTTTTCTCATTATCCAAGTATTGGTCATAATTACGTGAGAAAATTTGATATTGCCGAGAGTTATAAATCAAGGACTGTGAGTCATGCTCAGCAGAAAGCACTGAGGTTATAACACACATTCCCTATGATTTCTAATTAAAATATTTGTGGTGCAAATTGAAAAGGACATCCCTACAGGATCAGGGTAAGCTAAGCATCTGAAGAAGAGTTTAAAAGTAGAAAAGCATATAAAGAAAAGCAAGGGAGTGAGCAGGCTCCAGCAGTGCTGATAATGTTCTTAAGCTGGGTACTTGGATACAAGGAGTTTCATTTTGTCATTTGCTATACCTGACATATGTGCTATACACCTGCATTTGTATATGTGAAATAATTCAATATAAAAATTTAGAACTCTAATTAAGATAGCGTGGGGGCAGGGAGGAGCCTTAGTAGCCTGTTGTTCTGGCTGGCACAGGAAGGGTTGTCAGTGTCCATTTTGTGCAGGACCACAGATTTCTGGGTGAGCACTAGGCCCCCAAATAAAAGAAGGCTGGAGTCATCACTTTAGTCTAGCTACCACTTTTTTCTGACTTCATTTAGCACTAAATAAATTGTAGAAATTATCTAGAAATAACTGGAAGCATTACAATCTTCAGACATGACCTAAATGTATGCCTTCTCTCTTAGGCAGCAGAAGCCCTTTCCTTGTCAACATTTGATAGCCAATCTTAAGAATGATGGGGGCATTAAAGCCCTGCAGATAAGTCTGTGTAATCTATGTTAGGGTATTTTTTATTTTATTCTTCTTTCCAGTGTAATTGTCTCTCAGTGGACCAACATGCTGAAAGTTGTAGCATTGCACCTGAAGAAGCACGGACTGACTTATGCCACCATCGATGGCTCTGTCAACCCCAAGCAGAGAATGGACTTGGTAGAGGCATTTAACCACTCCAGAGGCCCTCAGGTACAAGCAGGTCACATCAGAGCTGCATAATTAACTGTTCTGAGTTATACAAGAGAATTCTTTTTGTTTGTTTCATTTTTGTTTTTGTTTTTTTGAGATGGAGTTTCACTCTTGTTGCCCAGGCTGGACTACGGTAGTGCTATCTCGGCTCACCGCAACCTCCACCTCCTGGGTTCAAGTGATTCTCCTGCCTCAGCCTCTCAAGTAGCTGGGATTACAGGCTCCTGCCACCATGCCTGGCTAATTTTTGTATTTTTAGGAGAGACGAGGTTTCACCATGTTGACTAGGCTGGTCTTGAACTCCTGACCTCAGGTGATCCACCTGGCTTGGCCTCCTAAAGTGCTGGGATTACAGGCATAAGCCACTGTGCCCAGCCATACAAAGAGAATTCTAATATGGCAACTTAAAAATAGTTACAGCCTTGATTCCTCCAAGTGTTTAGAATTTATTAGACATGTATTGGGGTACTTTTAAAGAGCACAAATATTCTAAAAAGAATAAAATAGGCCGGGCGCAGTGGCTCAAGCCTGTAATCCCAGCACTTTGGGAGGCTGAGACGGGCGGATCACGAGGTCAGGAGATCAAGACCATCCTGGCTAACACGGTGAAACCCCGTCTCTACTAAAAAATACAAAAAACTAGCCGGGCGAGGTGGCGGGCACCTGTAGTCCCAGCTACTCGGGAGGCTGAGGCGGGAGAATGGCATAAACCCGGGAGGCGGAGCTTGCAGTGAGCTGAGATCCGGCCACTGGACTCCAGCCTGTGCGACAGATTGAGACTCCGTCTCAAAAAAAAAAAAAAAAAGAATAAAATAGGAGGACTAAAAGGAAATTAAGAGCAGAGCTGGTTAGGATGAGGGGAATCTTTGTAGAGGAGGCAAGCTTTGAAGGATAGGTGGGGTTTTGGGATGAGGAAATATGGAAGGAAATGAAAGAACACAGGCATCTAATTATAGATAATAAGGATTTGGAAAGCATTAGTAGAATGATAGGCAGGAGAATTATTGTAGCAGTGGAGGGGTAGGGACTGATGAAATAAACATAATCTGGTTAATTGAAAGTTTATTGAGCTGACCATCCCCAGGGTTCTAAATTACAGTATTTGCATATTTTGGCAGGCATTCAGTTAATTTTTTGAGGTTGACTCACACACAAAATGTGATGTGAGAAATTTTCTCAAAAGTGAGACATGGGAGATAGCATAATAATGTTTAAAAAAAATTATAACAGCAGAAGGAAATTTGATAGGAACACAGGGCTTATCTGTATTGATCGTGGACTTAAACCTGAGACCAAGATGTGTTACGAGACCAAGTCTGTTTAAAGTTAATGTTGTGTTTCCTTTTGAAGGTAATGCTAATCTCTCTCTTGGCCGGAGGTGTTGGTCTAAACCTGACTGGAGGAAACCATCTCTTTCTTTTGGACATGCACTGGTAATGATTCCGGATTTGTCCTGAGTTGTCACAGCACAGCAAGGAGGCCAGTGGGCTACAGGGGCAGCAGGAACTGACTTCCTATGTTGATTGCTGTGTTCATATTGCGGAGATGCCTTGCTTTGTATCTGTCTATAGATACAGATCTAAGCAGGGTAGAGGGCTAGTTGACTCCCCTGAATTCCTGAGCTAGCAAGCCTTCAAATGACTACTCAAAATAGTTCATTCATGTTATTGTTAATCTAACATCTGTTTCCATGGAAACTAGGAGCACAGCTTTTCCTCATGGCTAATAGTTAACGTTGCTCATTTTCACCTCTTCTCCAGAATACTGTATTCCAGGCATACTTGTTGGGGTCCAAGGAAATTTCAACCCTCAAAAAGAGGAAGAAGCATTACTCCAAAAAGAAAAGGAATAGGGATTTTCTAGTTATGTTAGAAATATACTTAATACCTCACCCTTAGATTCATGTATGTAGTGTTAATACCAGGAGTACAACCACATCTTTCCACATCTTTCGTGGCCACAAAATGAATGAGTTAGTGTGTTGCTAACAGAAAATCTCATCATTAGTACCAGTTTCTGGTTTTCCAGTTATGCCAATCAAGGATTGCTACACCAGGCACTGTTGCTGGGGATTGTCATTGGTCTAGTTCTCCAGACAGCCCAGATTGGTACAAGTAGGTCAACCTGTTATCATCTTCCAGGAGAATGGGTTTAGTTCTTACTTGAGACTCCTCTATACACGTGAGTGAGAAAAGCATACTAGGAATCATGTTTTTTCTTTTTCTGAGATAGAGAAATGTTATCCAAGATTTTAGAGAGGTAAGCTGAGAAACTAATTTGGAGTTACAATGGGAATCAATAAAGAAGGAAACAAATTAAGTCTCCTTCATTGAATCACAGAATATTAAAGTTGAAAAAGGTAGCTATTCAAGATCATTAGCTGGCCCTTCAGTTTCCAAGTAGCAATCTGAAGCCTGGAGGGCTGAGGTTAAAGAACTTGCCCAAGGACATCTAGCTACCTAGAGACCAGACCTGAGTTTTGGTTTCATCTCTTACTTAGAGTTGTCAACTGATGATAGCGATAAGAGCTATTATTAACACTCTGACCCTAGTTTCTCACTAGAAACTAGCCAAGAAGGTATCTGGCACCAGCTTGTCTTAGGCCAGTATAACCTAGGACAGGGGTCGACAGATTTTTTTTTCTTTGAGGCTTTTCAGGCCACATAGGTCTCTGTCACATGATGAATGTGTTTTGTTTTGCTTGCTTTCTTTTCTTAAATCCGTTTAAAAATGTAACAATAATTTTTAGCTACAAAAACAAGCTATGGACTAGATTTGGCCCATGGTCCATAGTTTGCCACTTCTGATCTAGTATGTCGGTTCCTTTGAGCTTTACCTGTCTTCTAACAGGAATCCGTCACTTGAGGATCAAGCTTGTGACCGAATTTACCGAGTAGGGCAGCAGAAAGATGTTGTCATACACAGGTAAGTAATGGTCCCCAGGACCCGGGACCCTTCTCAACTTGTACTTTGTGAAAGTCTTTCTTTGTTAGGTAGTGTCTTAATAGAATTTAAAGTATTTGGTGGTGACTTTACTAATGATGCTCCTGAGGCATACCCTCAGGCAAACCACAGTCAGGAAAAAAACGAGCAATTTGGGGTAAGCTTGAAGTTGGTCACTGCAAAAGAAGAGCAAGTCTGTGTATATGGTGAGGGCAGTCCATGAAAGGACGCTCCTCTCTTTTATTTTTCTTTTTAACTTTTATTTTGACATAATTTCAGACACACGGAAAAGGTACAAGAATAGTACCAAAAAGTTCCCATATATTATGTGTGCATGTGGGTAGAAACATTTTTCTGGACCACTTGAGAACAAGTTGTAGACCTGATGCTCCTTTGTCCCTAAGTACTTAAGTGTACATTTCTTAAAATTAAGGGAATTCTCTTACATAACCCCAATAAAATGATCAAAATCAGGTTATTAAAATTAACAAAACACTATTATCTGATCTACAGATCTTTTTAATCTCACTTGTCCCCGTGATGTCCTTCACAGCAAAAAAGAATCCCAGATTCTGGTAGCATGCAGTTGTCCTAAGTTTGTCTCCTTTGATCTGGAACAGTACCCCAGTCTTTGTGTTTTATGACATTAACATTTTGATGAGCATGAGCCAGTTATTTTGCAAAATGTCCTCTATTTTGGACCCCCTTGTCTTTAAAAACAACAAAACCTGCCTTAATGCTGCCAATCCCCTCTCACAATGGCCCTGTTTTTCGCCTTCCTTTTCATGACCAGGTTTCGTGAAGAATTAGGAATCACTGCCTATTTTTACTTGATTACTTCCCGTTCATTCCTCAACCTTTGCAAACTGGTTTTTACTCCTGTTGCTGCACTGAAATTGCTCTTGTTAAGGGGCACCAATGACTTCCAGACTTTGCCAAATATAGTGATTATGACAGTCTTCCTATGTTCTCTTCTCTGCTCATTCTGTACATTCCTTCCTTTACAAATTCCATGCACTCCAGTAAGTCCAAAATCCGTATCTTTAGTTCCAAAGTCTCCTAAACTTCAGATCTGACTATTGCAGTCCCTGCTAAATATCTGAATCCAAGTGTCCACATACTCATCTATTATTCTTTCTTTTATTCATTGTTCATTTGAGCATTCAGCCCATAAAACATACCTTTTGAGCACCCACTATGTAGCAAGTATAACAACATGTTTCAGGTATTCAAATGTTACAAATCGAAATTGATTTTCTCTTCCTATTACCTCAAATCTGCTATTCTTCTGTAGTCATTGTCTTTGTGAATACTATCACTCTTTATCTAATTATATCTAGCCAGAAACTAGACTCCCACCTTTCTCGCTTTTCCATGTACCAAGTCCTTTAGTTGTATTTTCTAAATGTTTCTGATAACCATTTCTTCCTTCCCATGCCCACTGCCAGGTGCCCCCTTCCCACTCCGCTGAATTCTGTCCTCTGCATCACCACCAAAGGGCTCTTCCTAACTAATCAGTCTGATTGTGTCATCCACTTCTCATATTCTTCGGTAGCTCTCATCGCCTATAGGATCAAATCAAAATGTCTTAGCATGACATACACCACCACCCGTGATCTGGCCCTGCCAGCCTCTTGAGCCTTTGCCATTGTGGACAACATGGTAAATGTGAACTTCCTCCAATACACCATGCTCTGAAACTCAGCCATGGTTTTGCACATGTTCCCATTCCCTGGGGTGCTCTCCTCACTGCCCTCTCTGGCAAACCCTTGCCCATCATACAAGTCTCATATTAAGAGTTAACTCTTTTATGGAGCCTTCCCTGACTACTCTGGATACATTTCCTTTTCTTCCTTTTGCACACGGCACATACTTCCATTATAGCACTTACCAGGTCGTATTATTATTGTTATTTTCATGTTTGTCTCACTTGTGTCCTGCTTCAGAGAAAGACTGTATTCATCTCTCCATCCCCACACCTAGCATAGCGTAGTGAGTGCTCAATCAATACTTTTGAATGAGTGAATGAATGACAACAGTGCCATTTACTTGGTTTGAAAACCCTGTTTTTAGTGTGAATTCACTAAAAAATAGATACTCTACTTAAACTAGCAGAAATTTGATAACCTTTGAGGCCTTATGGACTTACCAAGGTAGAACTTTTCAGGTGAAAGCTGGATCTCTGTACTTTTTTGGATTGGGATATCTTTTGCTTATTCTGAGTTTTTTCAATTACCTTAGCTTCAGAAAGTATTAGAATGTCAGTGTGAGTCACATCCTTTCGAAGGGACATATATCTAGTCAAGGTTGTTTGGATCCCTCAAACAGGGTTCTTAACTGGACCTAAGAAGACTTAAAGGAAGAAATCTCATTAAAAACTGAAGCATAATAAAAGTTTGAATGTATTATTAGATGTGCTGCTTTGGGTTTTTGATAGTTTGCTTATTTCTTTTGTTTTTTAGATTTGTTTGTGAGGGAACAGTAGAAGAAAAGATCTTACAGCTCCAAGAAAAAAAGAAAGATTTGGCCAAGCAAGTTCTATCAGGGTCTGGAGAATCTGTCACCAAGCTCACCTTGGCTGACCTCAGAGTCCTTTTTGGCATCTAACCTCCCGTGGATAAGGGCTCAGAATAGCACCATTGCTGGTTTGTATTAGGATCTGGGAATAACAACCTAATCATGAGCCTTGAACTCTGTTCTTTGCATTTCAATTTCACCATCAAGCCTTTCACCTTCCTCAAAGTGAGGCATAATCTTATCCCCAGAATTGAGGAGGGGTTATGTTAGCCAATTAGTTAACCAATTATGTTAATACGTCAATTTATTTAATGAGTGGTATGGAAACCATTTTTTTTTTAGATAAAAGAAAATATTTTAGAGTTGGATGATTTTGGAAAACAACTCTGGCAGAATTGTGCATAAACTTCAGTAAAGTTCAAAAAGCAGGCCAGGTGGGGTGGCTCATGCCTATAATCTCAACACTTTGGGAGGCCGAGGCAGGAGGATGGCTTGAAGCCAGTAGTTCAAGACCAGCCTGGGCAACACAGTAAGACCCCATCTCTATGAAGAATAAATAAATGAGCCAGGCGTGGTAGAGCACACTTGTAGTCCTAGCTACTGGGGAGGCTGAGGCAGGAGGATTTCTTGAGCCCGGGGAGGATGAGGCTGCAGTGAGCTGTGACTGTACCACTGTATCCCAGCCTGGGTAATATAGTGAGACCCTGTCTCAAAAAAAAGAAAAAAAAGCTCAAAAAGTTCTGTGTTGCCTATCTCTTCTTAGCTGATGATGGGAGAACCACTGTTACTACCTTCTCTAACACAGGCTCCATCCTATTTCTTCATCTCTTCTTGCCAATGGTGTTGCTCCTGTAACCATCTTTTGGTGGGTGGAGCAGAGAGTCGATCCTTGCAGCCACCCTGCAAACAGCCATCTCTGCAGTTCTCTCAGTGCAGGCAGTTCTTTCTCTCAGACTGAAGGTCAAGGAGATGCTTTGTACGTGAACAGATGTTGAGTATCTGTATCATTGTATTGTTTAGTGTCAGTGTATCATTTTTAGTGTTTGCATCACTGTATCATTTACTGTTGTATATCACTCAGTCATTTAATATTGGTTATCACTGTATCGTTTAGTATTTGTATCATTTGGTTCATTGCATCACTTAGTATTTCTGTTATATCATTTCTATTATATGTAGTATTTGTATAATATTTGTGTCATTTTTAAAAGTATTTGTATTTTTACAAATTTACAGTATTTGTAGCATTTAGTATCATTGTTTGATTTAGTATTTGGTACAATCTAATAAATACTAATCCAGTCCGATACTAATCCAATCCAATAGTAGTAATACTATTGGTACAATCCAATACTAATAATACTAACAGTAGTATTGATACAATCTAATAAATAATGTGTTTGACAGTGTAGCAGAAATAATGCTATGTGTTCATCAAACCCATTTCCTCCCGGGCACCCAGAGAGACTGTATTTCCATCTTGGCTGCAGTTTGACGGGGTCTGCATCAATGGCCTGTGGAGAGAAGTGATGTAAGTCACTTCTAGGCTGCCCTCTACCACTTTTCAAAAGATCATTCATGCTGTTTCTTCCCTCCTCAGCCTATGGGATGCAAAGGAACTGATGGAAGATTACAAGGCCCTAGGGAAGGTGAAGCCACTAGCTCAGCAGTTCTTAGCCTAGTTTTTGGCCATCAGCCCTTGTATTAGACTAGTAAAGCCTCAGTCCCGGGATGGCTTCCCCATGTGCACTTCCCCCCTCGCACCAGCTCACCTACACTGGACTATGACATGATCAAGGAATCTTTTTTTTTAAGCTACTGAGATTTTTGTGTTGTTTATATAGCAGTTTGTATCCTAATACAAACACTTGAGATTTTATACTTCAGGAAACTATTCAGATTTCCTTCTTCTCATTAGCAATTATTCCAAAAACACTTACTCTGCTAATTTCTGCTAGAAAGAATCACAGTTCTTCTTACATAGAAACATTTCTCTCCCTTGAGTTGGGAAACAAGAGCCTATGTTAACCCAGTCACGGTGTGGACTGAGGCATTCGGAGCCTGTTCAAGCAGAGGTTTTATATAAGGACAAGATCTAAAGGCTTACAAAGGTAAAGACAATGGCCTGGTTGGAAGAATTCTAGTCTAGAACTGAGACTTGACTCTAGTTCTAGGTTCATCTTAGCTGGGTGTGTTAACGTTGAAAAAAATTGGCCGAATGCAGTGGCTCATGCCTGTCATCCCAGCACTTTGGAAGGCCGAGGCAGGCGGATCATGAGGTCAAGATATCAAGACCATCCTAGCCAACATGGTGAAACCCTGTCTCTACTAAAAATACAAAAATTAGCTGGGCGTGGTGGCACATGCCCGTAGTTCCAGCTACTGGGGAGGATGAGGCAGGAGAATCGCTTGAACCTGGGAGGCGGAGGTTGCAGTGAGCTGAGATCGCGCCACTGCGTTCCAGCCTGGTGACAGAGTGAGACTCCATCTCAAAATCAATCAGTCAATCAATCAATCAATCAATCAATCCTCACTTTCTCTACATTGTGATTTCCTCATTTGTAAGGCGGGCAGTTTTCAGAACTTAGCAGCAACAAGGTTTCTGATAAGAAGCAAAGGAAGTAATATTGCCTTTTTGAAGTTCTGCTATAAGATCGACACACCAAGGTAAAGATTGAGTCACTTGAGAAGCAGTGGCTCCCAGGCCAGCAAGAATGTACAAACCTGGCTCTGCCATTTGCTGATTGAAATTAGGCAAGTTGCAGATTCCTTGGACATCTCAATCCTTTAAAATGTGTGGATTATCATGTATCTCATGCTCCACTGGGAATATCATAGCAAATATATATACTGTAACATGTTTGACGAGATAGATCAGTAATGTCAACTAGAAGGTGTTGAATGAACATTGTCAGTCTCCAGTCAAGCGCTGTTTAGGGGAGAGGAATTCTTTCAGGTTCAAGCATTCTGGCTGTTAGTTTGGAGAGGGATGCAGGGATTGTAACCTATAATCTTCAGATATTGAGGCCATTGACAAGTAGTCTACTGCAAGGTGGATGCCTCCTGGTATTTTAAAACAGCTTCTCTAATTTCCCTTGTTATTATATGCAAGCAAAGCAACCTAGTTATGTCTTGGGTAGGTGTTCTCATGAGAACATAGCCGTAAGATGCTATTGATTTGATGTGGATGCAGAAAAAAATGGAACCACTGCCTTAATGGGATGGAATATACCAAACATGCATTCTTAAATCCTAGGGCTGGCACAGAAATGTCTCATGAATTAACAGAAGTGGCATTCTGGTATTAATATATCCTATCTCAGGCTCATATTCATTTTAGTGTAAATCAGTTTCTTAAAGTCTAGGTATGACAGGGTGGGTCATTGTACCTTCTAGCGATGGACAGCATTCCACAACATAGTGGTCCAACTGAAGTGCCGCACTGAGTCCTACCTGTGTCAACCAGCCTTCGTTCATGTCATACTACTGCTGCTGGATTTGCTTTTTACATCTGCCTGTTGCACCTGATTTGGTCATGGATGATATAAGGTAATAAATGCTTTGAAAACCATGAAGGGCCACACAAGTGCTAGTGTTATTGCTGTGGGACAAGGTCTGGGAATATGAGAACCAGCAGCAGCACGGGTGCAGCTGAGAGCCAGACGGTGAACGTCTGTCACCAAAGTGCAACATTCCTGAACACCAGATTTATAAGGTATTTCTTACTCGACAGAACTGACTTCATGGAAGGTTTGTAGTTTGACTTTGCCTTAGCCATGTTGATCAAATAGGAGTATTGTGCATGCCACAGCTGGGCAGAGTCCTGGGCCCTTAAACAACCTCATCAGTGACTCCCATTGCAGGCCCACTGCAGTGTCTCACAGCTGTAATCCCAGCATTTGGGAGGCCAAGGCAGACAGATCACTTGAGGCCAGGAGTTTGAGACCAGCCTGGCCAACATGGCAAAACCATCTCTACTAAAAATACAAAAGTTAGCCAGGCGTGATGTTGGGCATCTGTAATCGCAGCTACTTGGGAGGCTGAGGCAGGAGAATCACTTGAACCCAGGAGGCGGAGGTTGCAGTGAGCTGAGATCACGCCACTGCACTCCAGCCTGGGCCACAGAGGGAGGCTCTGTCTCAAAAAAAAAAAAAATTCTCTTTATGGGAGGTGACTTATTTCTCTAGCAATCCTGTGAGTGATTTAGCATGGCAGTTCATGAACACTGAGTTGTTTCTTTGCTCTGATTGTCTTTTGCTCAATGAAATGGCTTTTAGGAGGGCTCAAAGGTGAAGCCAGATTCTCCTGCACTGACAGGTAAGTATGGAGACACCAGTGCTCAGTGTGGCCTCTGGCTGTCTGAAATCTCGCTATTGACTAGAATACCTTGAAAGAATTAGGTTTCCAAAGTGGGAAACTGTACTGCTGTTTGTTATATAGCATTTAGCCTTAGGAAAAGGGCAGGAAAAATTTAAAAGCACATCCGTAGGCACAAAGAGAATTATAACAGAAATTCAGAATTCCGAGGCATAGGACCTAGACTAAAATGTTTTCATAACTAAAAATGAAACCAAGGTCATTTATAGTACAAAGTACCACAGAAGTCAGTAGTTAGGGGATGGAGATAGATATGGAAAAACCGAAACAAAAAAAAAAAAAAAAAAAAAAAAAAAAAAAAAAAAAGCAAAACCCAGCCTAACCCCCAGGGAGGGAAAACGGGAGACAGATAGGCAGCTACACAATGTTTTTACTATCTTGAGTTCTTTTTTCCCAGATTCCATAGCTAAATCCAAATGTATTAATAGGTAGAGACTACATAAGAAAGGAAGGATGAGACTATTTTCTTGCTTATTCATACAGTAATTCAGAAATGTATATTGAACACTTTCTATATGCCAGGCACTGCTGGGCACTGGATAATACAAAAGCAAGCAAAACTGAAAAACTATCCTGTCCTCCTAAGGCTTAGCATCTAAGGGAGACAGGCATTAATCAAATAACCCCATGTGGCTGTGAAGCAGCCATGATGCTGAGTGAGTGCTACAAGAGAGGACCATGCAGCTGCGAGGGCTTATAACAAGATTGGAGCTAGTCAGGGAAGATCTGAGGAAGTGATGAAAGAATGGAAATCAATATGTAGGAGCTAACAAGGCAGAGTGAGATGCTTCTTCCTATACTGTATCCTCCTCCTAATGAGCATCCACTTCACTGAACCACCTCTTCATTGAGCCAAACCTACCACACAGGGATAAATTCTCTAGAGGAAAGTTGAGCAACTATTGCATTTTGGACATTAGAATATGGGTGGGCTGACAGGTATGTGTATGTTTATTATCCAAGACAGCCAAGGTGTTTATCCTGTTGCAACATCCCAGGGGACAGAGGCTCTTATTGTGACTCTTTTTTCTTACCTGTAACACCAAAGGCATAAGTTACATCATAATGCTGCATCTTGTTGATGCTTCAATGCTCACAATTCAAAGGTGATTTCTGAAGCACTTTGTTACACTGGGGACAGCTACTCAATCCTCCCACTCTTTTTGCCTCACCTTGGAGTCTTGGGCTCTCTTGATCACTGACTCTGCCAGGTCTTTCAGCAGGCAAGACAGCTCAGTTAAATTGGGTTTGGACTCCACTGTAGTGCATGCATGAGACAGTGCCCTGATCCCCAACACCCACACACAAACTTTAAGTATTTGTAACAGAATCGTTACCATTAATATTGCTTAAAGGCTAACACATTAGCCAGAACCTAGACGTCTTACGGAAATTTTCTATTGCAATGTTACTTCATCTACATAAAGTTGTCCAATCACTGAAACCTTCTCCAACTGAAATAAATGGTAAGCTTTTTGTTCTCAATTCTGAAATCGGATTCATTAAAAGGCACATGGGGAAAGATGATATAATACAACAGGCTTCTTCATGGCAAGCAGTTCCCTAGATGAGGTAATTGGAAAATTCAAGGCTGGTCTCTCAGGTGCATATAATTTATCCAACAGGCTTGAGATAAGGCTGCTTCTTTTCCAAGTGGTATTTGTTTAAACGACAAATACTGAGGTTTGGGAGAAGGGAAGTCTGGCTTAAAAAACAGATACTAAGGAGATCCAAACTAAAAATTCTACCAATTAGATCTTTATTCACTGATCATATTAAGTCTCTACTATCTGTCAGGAACTGTCCTACATGGGGACAGAATGGTAGTTTAAAAATATCAAATCCCTGCCCTCATAGAGCTTACAATCTAGCATGAGAGGACAGACAACAAACAGAACATACATATGTTGGCCTGTAATCCCAGCACTTCGAGAGGCTTGAGATGGCCAGGAGTTTCTGAGACGAGCCTGGGCAACATGACAAAACCCCGTCTCTACAAAAAATGCAAAAAATTCACCGGGCATGGTGGGGTGTGCCTATGGTTCCACCTACTTCAGTGGCTGAGGTGGGAGAATCACTTGAACCTCGGGAGGCAGAGGCTGCAGTGAGCCAAGACCGTGCCACTGCACTCCAGCCTCGGCAACAGAGAGAGAGAGAGAGATCCTGTCTCCAAAAAAAAAAAAAAAGAAAAAAAAGAAAAACCACAAAACATACACATATATGTGAGATGGCGATGAAACTGGGCAACTCTGAGGTGGGAAGTTGCTATTTTGTACAGAGTAGTTAATAGGGTGATATTTGACACTGGAGTGGGAACTTGAGAGGAACATGAATCATGAAGGTGTCTGTGAAAAAAGCATTTCAGATGGAGGGGCAGTGATTCAGGCCCCGAGACAGTGCGTGGAGAGTTTGAGGAGCACCAGGCAGGACAGTTTGGCTGGAACAGGGTGATGGAGGCAGATGGGTGGGCAGTAAGAGCAGGGATCCAGATCATGTGGGGTCTTACATGCTGATGTAAAGGCTCGCTTTTCTGAGATGCGAGGCCAATGGACAGTGGTGAGCAGAAGAGTGACATGAGCTGACATGTTTTAAAAGATTTCTCTGATATTGGGTGGTCAAAAAAGATAAAGGTTGGGAATTGACCACTGGATTCTGTAACCTGGAGTTTACCAGTAACCTTGACAACAGCTATTTCAGTGGAGTCTTGAGGATGACAGGCTGACTGGATTAGATTGTACAGAGAATGGGAGGGAAACTAGAGATACCAAACAACAATTCTTTTGAGGTCCTTTTAAAGAGGAACAGAAAAGGCGGGAAGTTGCTAAAAGGGGTTGTGAAATTCTTCTTGAAAACTCAGCCCTAACACCCAATGCGACTCTTATTTGGAGAAAGAACCTTTAAGGAGGTGATTAAGGTTAAATGACCTCATGTGGGTGGGGTCCTAATCCAATAGGTCTGGTGTCCTTATATGAAGAGACACCAGGAGCACATGCACACAGGAGAAAGGCCATGTGAAAACAGAAGGCTGCCATTTGCAAGCCAAGGACAGAGTCCTCACCAAAAAACAACCCTGCTAGCACCTAGATTTTGGACTTCCAGACTCCAGAACTGTGAGAAAACTAATTTCTGTTGTTTAATCCACCCAGTACGTGGTATTGTTATGGCAGCCCTAGCCAACTAATACAAAAGGGAAACTTGTATTTGAAGAGGGAATATTGTACCATATTTATTTTCTGAAGTAAGCAATCTGGTAGAGGGGGAAATTACTGAAGCAATGTTCTCGGGCACTAGCTACAGAATGGGATTTAGTACACAGGATAGAAGTTGGCTCTTGATAGGAATTTGGATAGATGTGTACATGTGGTAGGGAGGCTAGGGAAATTCTCCTCTGAATCCTTTTATATTCTTGGTGAAATAGGAAGCAAGGTCATAAGTACAGAGTAGAGGTGGGGTAGAAATTGGAGTTTGAAGGGAAGAAAGTATGGATTGTCTAGAAGCATGGGAGAATAAATGGACTGGGGAGATGTTTCAGGTTATTGGGCAATGCTAAGAGCCCACTGAAATTAGTGGTCATAAATTTAAAGTGA
The DNA here is from genome assembly GCF_000951035.1 of Colobus angolensis palliatus. Taxonomy (NCBI): domain Eukaryota; kingdom Metazoa; phylum Chordata; class Mammalia; order Primates; family Cercopithecidae; genus Colobus; species Colobus angolensis. The sequence goes on along the minus strand of NW_012113586.1, from coordinate 3,379,352 downwards.
GGCTAGTCATCACATTTTTTTTTTTTTTTTTTTTAGGATCATTCAGTTGGGTTAGATGGAAAGCTGGATCCAACCTGGGTTGGAGTTTTGCCAGGCAAGAATGATAGAGGGAGACTATGCAATAGAGTGATTATAGTCATGGTCTGTAGAATCTAAGCTGGGAAGGATGAAGGGAAGGACCTGAGGTGGGTGAGAGGAACAGGAAGGTGGCAGAATCACTGCATTGTGGGTTCCAAAGAGGTAGACGAATTAGTAGTCAGGTTATTACAGTGGGTGACCTGGAAAGGTGGGAGGTTGTGGTTGCAGGATGCCTAAAACTGAGACTATGCAGAGGGTGTGGTTAGAATCAAGATCTAGGATATGTAAGGCTAAGTAGGGAAAAAATAACATTGGGGAAATTGTCATGGAACTAAGAAGTCTGTGTAGACAATAAGTTATCCCAAGATTGATAAGGAGTTGTACCAGAGTCATAGCAAGCTCAATGCTATAATCTTCAAGGAATGAAGGGGAACAATTTGGGGCTCAGTAGATGGCTGAAACATGGAGGAATAGCAAGCTCTATAGCTGAAAGGCATGAGCTCCAAGGCTGGCCAGTTTTAGAAAAAAAAAGTAGGGCTAATGCCCTAGAACAGGGTTTCTCAGCAGTGGAACCGCTGACATTTTGGATTGGATACTTCTTTGTTTCAGGAAGCTGTCCTGAGCATTGTAAAATGACTAGCAGCATCTCTGACCTTTACCCACAAGATGCTAGCAGCACCTTGCCCCAGTAGTGGCAACTAAAAATGTCTCTGAGACTTTGCCAGATGTCCTCTTAGGGGCAGAGTCCCTCCTGGTTAAGAACCACTCATCTCGGCCAGGCACAGTGGCTCACGCCTGTAATCACAGAACTTTGGCAGACCAAGGTGGGCAGATCATGAAGTCAGGAGTTCGAGACCATCCTGGCCAATCTTGTGAAACCCCGTCTCTACTAAAAATACAAAAATTAGCCGGGCATAGTGGCATGTGCCTATAATCTCAGCTTACTCTTGGGAGGCTGAGGCAGGAGAATCGCTTGAACCTGAGAGGCGGAGGTTGCAGTGGGCTGAGATCACGCCACTGCACTCCAGCCTACACAACAGAGCAAGGCTCTGTCTCAGAAAAAAAAAAAAAAAAAGAACCACTCATCTCAAAGCAGCAGTAATAAGCTAAAAGGACATATACTTCTGGGCTGAGTGACAGAAGGAGTGAGGAAGAGCAAATAGCTAATAATTTGAGAGGGTGACGGGCAGGAATGTGTTTTGGGAAGATCAGATTTGGTTACAGAAAGAGGCTGAAGGGAATGTTTCCAGAAAAGTGTGAGAACACAGAGAACATCTTAGTATTTATGGCTACAATGTAGCCCATGTCTGTCAGCCTCAAGGAGGAAATGTATTCCGCAATGATCTGACAGTCATCATCTAATTATTTCACTTCCTTTGCCTGACCCAATTCACCAAATGAGTCATCCACTTCTTAAGGGATCTTATAATGCAGATTTCAATAATTATATTTAATACATGCTGAGTTTATTGCTATATAAGAAATCAAGACTCTCAGAAGAACACACGAAATATATACAGTGAAGACCTTGGCAGGGCTGAGGCACTAGTGCTGTGTACATCCTCTCCCCAGAATTCTCAAGCAGCTAAGAAGGCACACTATGAGTGAAGGCACAGTAAGAGTCAAAGCTCCCAGTTAACTTTCTAGATATATAAACAACAGTGAAGACTACTCTAAAGACTACTCTACCAAAAACAGACCTGTGAGAAGTATGAAGGTGTCTAGATTTTCTGGCATGAGTAGAACTGTAATAAACGTATGAGGTTCTATTTCAACACCACTCCCCTTTATTAACTTTCTATGTGTATGCCCTTGACCAAAGAGTCATCTTCAGGCTTTGGGGCAGAAGGCTGACATGGCATAGAGAGGGAAGGGGGGGACGACACCAAAACAAGATCACATTATCATGATCACGAACCATGTACCAGTAAATCCACTGAAAGTATGCTAACAAAAAGTGGACAGGATGAAAGGAGGTTTCTAATCTCTAGGGGAAATATCTAAATAATGTGTAGCTCAGAGAAAAATAAAAAAGGTCATAATAGTCCAGGTGTGGTGGCTCACGCCTGTAATCCCAGCACTTTGGGAGGCTGAGGCGGGTGGATCACGAGGTCGTCAGGAGTTCGAGACCAGCCTGGCCAACATGGTGAAACCCCGTCTCTACTAAAAACACAAAAATTAGCTGGGTGTGGTAGCGGGGACCTGTAATCCCAGCTACTCAGGAGGCTGAGGCAGGAGGATCATTTGAACCAGGAGGCGGAAGTTGCAGTGAGCCAAGATCATGCCACTGCACTCCAGCCTGGGTGACAGAGTGAGACTCTGTCTAAAAAAAAGGGTTATATCAGAAAGGAACTAACTAAACTACCTAGACCCTTGAGTTCCAATAGAATAGATACCTCCATACTGTACAAAATGAAAAGGAGTCTCCTGTGGCAGAAAAAGAATGTTTGCCAACCTACCTTTAAGAGAAATGTAGAGGTGGTCTTTTGTGCTCAACCATCCACAAGTACAATCAGTGAGTAACAAAAGAGCACCTGAACTCCAGTGCAAGATAAGGCACTTTGTTTTTAATTCTATCAGTCTCTTTAGAATGAACGAAGGTCTGGGTCCTCTGGAAATCTCAAGTGGTGCTGACTGCAGCTTTAAAATGCTGAGCACAAACCCATCAGAGAGCCACAGTCCTAAGTAGACTCCTCGGTGCGCTCTGCCCACCTGTCCACGTGCATTCAGACTTCTCATTAAACTTCCCACAGCATGACCAGTGGGGACGACCTGGGTGGCCTTTGTGTCCATGGCCACAGCCTAGGTACCCACCTACATGGGACAAAGAGGAAAGGACAAAAATCAACCATTAGAGTGGAGTCCAGCAGTTACCATTATCATGGAAATGAGACCGACCTCCTGGCAACCTGCAGATTCATGGGAGTGAAAATATCTAAGAAAGTCTTGGCAAGAGGAACAAGCTGTCTGACTGCTGTGTAGTCAGGAGGACCCTGAAAATTGATCACAGCAAATCAACTCATGTTAGCCAGAGTTCTAAGAATGCTGTAGTGATAAAACTTACCACCTGAAGGAGGCAAACTAGTTTGTACATTAACTGTAAAATAAATTGGTTTGGATTTTAATTGTAAAATCATTGAAATAAAAAAAGATAGGTTGGCGGACATAGAAAAAAAACAGAGGTAGATCCTCAAGTGTTTATACAGAAGGATGCAAAAGCCCATTTTATGGCCCATTATTAGAGTAAGGACATAATTTTTTTTTAAAAGTAATTAGATCCTTTACCTAAACTCCCTATCCTTTCCGTCCCCCTGAAAGACCCAGACCTTGTTCAACTGGTTTAATCATCCACTCCCCCAGCCATGCCTCATTTGGAATTTATTTAAGGTACTAAAAGGAATAAGATGGGTCCACAGTTTTCACACTGCTCAGGCTGCTGGAAAGGGACAGACAAACTGAGAATCCGACATAGAAGCATAGGGCTCATAGGAGCTGTACCAAAAGTAACAGAACTCAGAGCTTTTAAGCCTGCTATTTCAATTCAGAACAAGGAAGCTTTAAGTGAAACTTTTAGAATAGTGGTGTCTCTACAATCACAGACTTTGCTTCCTAGAAACAGAGCCTAAGTCCAAATGTCTAGTGGCTGTGTGGTGGGGAAGGGCCCGTCGCTTGATTCCCACTGCTGGCAGAAAGGCCCAGGTAGTGCTTTCTCCTTACCTGGCATGGTGCCTCCACAGGCGCAGCGAGCGGTTTTCTGGCCTCCACTGGAGCAGAAGGTGCAGCAGTGAAACACACCTGGGTGTGGGCGGTGCTTTCTCCTCACGGTCACAGTGAATGGCGAGCCCTTCAGTGTTCAGACCAAAAGCAAAGAACAGCATCTTATGAGTTAACAGGATGTGCTAAGCATCGCTATGTGCTAAACAGTCTGAGGCACAGGGCCTGCCCTTGGAGGGACAAGGACACCAGGAAAGAAACAGATTAGAGGGCAAGAACCCTGCTCAGCTGAGAGGGGGCAAATACAGAAGCAGTGGAAGCATTACGTGGTCTGTGCAGCCCTCCTAGCATGCTTTTCACCGCAGATGCTGAGTACTAGACACAGGTACTGATTTATTCCGTGTAGCTGAACCTGCTGGGCACTGACAGGAGTCACACAGAGTCAGCTGCATTTTCAGTGACATCTGTATTAGCTGGGGATTGTTCTGGCAAGATGGCAGCAAAAGCAGAATCCCATGCCACAAGAAGTTTAAGCTTTTCTTAATGGATTCTGCCTCACTCTATCCTTGTATGAAGTATAAGTATCTAGGTCATTCAACACATTAGTAATCTCAGACTGACTTTTCTCTGGGATTCTCAATCTCAATTCTTAAGGAACCTCAGGTGTAATAAGTAGAATGTCACAACCACAAAGATAGGACATCCTGTGGTCCCTTCTCCAATTTCTCAGCCATGTACTGCTTCTCACATACCAAGCTAGCCTCTTTCCTTCCATCCTGGACATGACTTATCTGTTTACTCACCCACTTATTCTGTGACAGTGAAGACATATGGAAGGAGAAAGGTTAAAATGTGTACAGCTAATAATCCTCAAATTAGTAACTCTCCCATCTGCCCCCTTTCCTTTAAGGATAACTTTCATTCTCTAATTTATATCCCATATTAAACAAAAAATACTTATTTTTTTTTTTAAAGATGGGATCTCACTCTGTCACCAGGCTGGAGTGCACTGGCACAACCATAGCTCACTGCAGCTTTGAGCTCCTGGGCTCAGGCAATCCTCCCAAGTAGCTGGGACTACAGGTGCTTGGGACCAATTTAAATATTTAATAAGTTGCAATGTGCCTATCCTTATGTGAGAGCCACACTGTTAGAGAAAACGCAAAGCAGAGAGCCTAGCACCTTAGAAGTCTTTCAGATGTTAAATTTCCCATCTTAAAGAGTTTATAATCCAGTTAAAAAACAACTTGGTATTCAAAGAAATGGGTTCAAATTCCCATTTTGCTATATTTGCTGTGTATTTTAATGCAAGTTTGGTCTCTTGGTCTAATTGGACACTGATCCCTGTGCCTGAGTGGTTTTGAGGAAAACTGAAATAACGTATGTAAAAACACCTAACCTGTTCCTGACATACCATAATTAAGTAAATAAATGGCTTTTAAATATGAGTGTTCCTAAGTGCACAAATCGTAAGCCTAACATATCATGATGCTGTATGGTATTTTACTGTCACTGTCAGTGTTGATTTCTGTGGAGAGAAACCTCTGAGTACTCCAAGGTCAGCAGGAAGATTCTGCTGGACCTGTTAGTATCACCAATTTTTAAAAACTCATAATCTCTAAAGCGGAAAGTGCTCTACTTGTTTGTGTTATACTTGTTTGTTTGTAGAAACCATGGTAACATAACTTGTTTGGTGTATTTGTTTGTTTATGGTAACCATAGTAACAGAAAAACTTATATGTAAAACAGAGTAGAAAATTACGTAAGCAGATGGTTAGGCAGATAGATGACTAGTCAGTTGTGAGGAGGGCGTGTAACTCTCTCAACTGTGTTCAGGGCCAGATACAGTCTGGACAAAACTGGAAAATTCTGAGCTAGATTATATTTTTTGAATATGCATGGTTGTCTGCTGGCAGATCACCCCCTGTGATCAAGACATCTTCTCCATATTAAGAATCCTAAGATACTGACTGGGAGAATGATAAACTATACTTATAACTGCCAGGAAGTGACACAGGGATAGAGGGTTCTTATGGTCAACAGCATCCTCCAGGAAGAATAAGAGTAGCAAAATCTGGGCTGTTTCTAAAGTGAAGAAGAAGACATGGGGATTCTATTCAATCTCTCTGTATAGCTGATCCTATGCGAAACATCTCCAGATCCTAAGACAGCAGAAGCCAGGGAGCTCAGGGAAGCACATGCACCAGTCTTACCTGCACATGCTGTTCTTTGACACAGACCCACACAGTATAGACACCAGGCTCCTTGGGGGTGTAGGAAATGTAGTATGTCCCATCCTTGTTATCCTGCACCATCGGTCTGACTGGGCTGAATGGAGATAAGAGTCAAAACACCACTCACTCCCACAAGCCGGCTTTAGTTGCTATTATTTCAGAATGTAAACTCTACACCATTCCATTCAGTATTAATGTTAAATATCCATTTACATTTGCTTCAGAAGTTAATTTTACAACAGAAGGTAAACAGCATAAATTCCAATTTAGTCTGATATTCAGACAAATTCCTTGAATATATTATTGCGTCCTTTTCAACAGGCTTCTGTTGAACCCTCTTGCTCTGTTGTCCCTCCTCCATTCTCCAACTCCAGAGAAATATAAACATGTTCCAGGCATAATTTAGTACCAAAGGGAGACTGATTTTTGAAAAGGGTACCATTCAGTCTAATACAGAAGATTTTTCAACTTATTCTAAAGCTTGAGATGAAAAGAATCTGAGGGGCAGACCATAGCTTTGAGAGAGAATTGAATACAAAATCCACACAAGAAAACACATTTGGTCATATAACGTTTCATAGTATTATGGGGAGGTAAGATGTAATTACTTAGTTGCACTCCAATATATATATATATTTTTTGACCTGGGGTCTTGCTCTGTTACCCAGGTTGGAGTGCAGTGGCGCAATCACAGCTCACTGCAACCTCAACCTCCTGGGCTCAAGGGATCCTCCCATCTCAGCCTCCTGAATAGCTAGGATTATAGGCATATGCCTATAACTTTTTTTTTTTTTGGTAGAGACAGGGTCGCCCTATGTTGCCCAGGCTGGTTTTAAACTCTTGGGCTTAAGTGATCCTCCTGCCTCCACTTCCCAAAGTGCTGGGGATTACAGGCGTGAGCCACTGTGCTCAGCTCCAATATCTTAAAGGACCTCATGTTTCCAGTTTTCTCACTGCCTGTTATCCATGACACCTACTTGTGTCATACAAACCTGTCTTTCTTATCCTTAGGGAGAACGGCAACTTGAATGTTGTCTCCTCCTCTGCCCATGATTTCTCCTGCGGCATCCTTACAAAGCAAGGTGAAAGAGGCTGTCTGTTTCTCCCGGGCTCTGTGGAGGTCTGAAAAAGATAAACACTCGGTCCTCACCTCAAATGTAAATTGCAGTGACGACATCTCCATCTTGCTTTTTCTCTTCAGAACAAAGAGTTGTACTTTCCTGCTTACTGTAACCACCCTGGCTCCCTTTCTTTTCTCTTCTCCTTCTGCCTCCTAGAGTACACCTCTTGGGAGTCCTTCCTGGTTAGCCTGGTTCTCTCAGCTATCAGCTGCTTTGGATCACATAGGATCCTGGACCTTACCTTCAGTCCTAGGAGGCTTTAAAAATACTCAGGACTGACCTAGGTATTTAGAGAAGAAAACCTCTAGACCTTGTGAGAGAGGCTAGTAACCCCAAAACCACCCTCCCTAAGCTCCAGATCCTACTGGGCTAGGCAGGGAGTACAGGTGACCAGCCTCACGACCCTCCACGTTGTGAGATCCTCTGCAACTTGGTAGCTCATGCCAAGGTATTGGGGGGCTATCCAGTAGCTACAGCCCCTACTCCAGCATTCAGATGAAACGGGGTTTCTTAACCTGGGGTTCATGAACTACTAGGAGGTCTATGGAAAGGCTTATGAAGAGTCTAAAAATCTGGACTTGTATGCATAAGTTACTGGGTGTTTCTGTAGGAGAGAACATTCTCAAAGAGATCTATGGCTTCCAAACAGTTAAGAATGCCTGTGTCAGAGTCTGATGACCCTTAAGATGCAATCTTCCTATCAGGACTGAACTGTGAAATATGTTTTAATAACATGCTTCCATTAGAAAGGGAACGCTCATTAAAAGAAACCATTTTTCCCCCAATTAAATGAAACACCTACCATATCCTTTTAAATACCAGTAAGGTGGATGTGAACCAAAAAGGGCTTCAAGGAAAGGAAACCGTAATCTCATCTTCCTTACTCCTCTGAAACCCCCTTCAGAACTTGATCTAGGAATCCAGGGTCTGCCATGCTCCTCTCTGAGCAGGCAGAATTTCACCTGGCCCTAGTCACTGCTGTTACCTCCAATGGGCACTGTCTCTGTTCTGCCATCTGACAGAAACAAAACATAATCTATGCGCTTCTCAGCTGTTACTACTTCTCTGAACAGGAAAAGGGTCAAGCCTCACTCCTGTATTAACTGTACCCTAATCAGAACAAACCAGAAAGGGAAAAGGTGAGGGTCACTGTCTTTCAGATCAGTTTATCTCCCCACCTTTGGTAACCTGGTCAGTAGGGCGTGCTTCCTAGCAAAACAAGCCACCAATCTTTACACACCATCTCCCTGTAGACTGCCCTCTCAATGTCAATGGGAAATGCCTTCCTACCTTCTCCTTGTAGGATACATTTGGCTGGATCAACCTCTTTGGTATTAATGGTACCATAAATTTCATAGCCATGGCACTGGCCTGCTTTCTCCTGAGGACAGAAGCATATCTTATCATTTGCTCCAGGACGGGCATTATATTGAACTTTGTTCAGCTTCCTGAGCCGTTCTACTACCACCCCCTTAGTGATGAGGATCTCCAAGTCTGAGCCACTGGTCAGCAAGTGCTCGGTGAACTCCACTCCAGTCCGCATGTCTGCCAGTAACTGTTCCAGCTGGGCCTTCTGCAGCTGCAGGGAATTTTCTTTCTGGATTCGTATGTCTTCCAGCTGCTTCAGCAGCTTGTCCCGATGCTCCTCAATGGCCTTAATGTAGCCCTCCGAGAATGTCTGGACATCAGCTGCCACTGCCTCCACTCGCTTCTGGAGGGCACTATTCATTATGTTGATCTGAGCCAGGGCTTCCTCCAGGGCCTCCACGTGGGGCTGAGTACCTTTGAGGAGCTCCCGGACAGAGTCCCCATGCTTGTGGATGACGTTGCTGGTGAAGTCACAGGGGTGCTCCCGATGCTCCCCCACCACGCAATCCCGGCACACGGGCCGGTCACAGAACTCACAGAACAGCCTCAGTTCCTCTGCAGGATGAACAGGACACAGGATGGGCTTCCCAATCCGGCTGTAGCCTTTCAAGTCTTTTAGGTCCACCATGGTGTGGTAAGTCGTTTTCTTCTGCCGCCTAGGGGCAAAGAGAGTCAATAACAGGAAATAAGGGAATAATTCTAGTTGGGAACAGTTGGGCAGAGATACTTCAGGAGCACAGGCTCTGAAGTTCAACAAACTTGATTTCAGTTCCTTGCTCTAATCTCTAATTGCATGATCCTTTCTGATTCCAGCTTCTTGTCTGTACAGTGGAGACAATCCCTACCTGCAGGAGCTGCTGTACAGAGTAACATGTGAACAGACTAGGGCTCTGGCTTGCTACATGTCTATGTAGAAGGTTGCAAGACTAGGACTGCATGCTAGGACTTTCCCCGAAGAGTTTAGACAAGAGCCACAGTCGGCTTCCTAAGGTAAGCTAGTAGCGAGGGCATGGCAGAAAACCAGCACCAAGAAACAGAAACCATGCCAGATAACACAGTAATAAAGTCCAAGCAATTAAAAAGCAGATAGCTGATCCTGACACCAAGTCTCATCTAGCTTGCATCTAAGATTTTGGTGAAGCATTTCTGTTGACCAGTACCTATATTACCCAAATCAGCAGGCTAGAATTTTTTTCAAGAGACATCATCAACATTATTAGAAAGCGTGAAACCGGCCGGGCACGGTGGCTCACGCCTGCAATCCCAGCACTTTGGAAGGCTGAGGTGGGCAGATCAACTGAGGTCAGGAGTTTGAGACCAGCCTGGTCAACATGGTGAAACCCCGTCTCTACTAAAAATGCAAAAAATTAGCCAGGTGTGGTGACGTGTGCCTATAATCCCAGCTACTGGGGAAGCTGAGGCAGGAGAATCGCTTGAACCTAGGGGATGGAGGTTGCAGTGAGCGGAGATTGTGTCATTGCACTCCAGCCCGGGCGACTAGAGTGAGACTCCATCTCAAAAAAAAAAAGTGTGAAACCGATGGTTGGCAGAATCAAAGCTCTCTAATTTCTTTCCTGTAGTAGCCCTCTACAGATGCAGGGAAATCCCTAGGAAAACACGGTGACTGTTCAGAGTTCCTCCATTAGCATTATATCAATCTGAAGCTTATATGCCTATTCTGGCACCAGAAGAGTGGCTGCAGAGAAAATAGGGTCAGCTGGTTTGGCTGGCAGCAACACAGTTGCAGGGACTATCACATAATTACAAGTTAAAAATAGAGTGAAGTCTACAAACTTGTTCTGTTAGTGTAGCCAGAAAACAAATGGAAGTTAGAACCCAAAATCTATTTTAGGCTAATCCTAAAACTGTGGTCATTTTATATTCTGGTGTCCTAGGATGGGGTAAGGTAGAGTAAGAAGGGACAAAATGATCCATCTGACAAACTATTCACCAAATGCCATAAAAGACATAGTCTGCACCCCAATTAACACCCCAATTAATACCAGTCCACCTCACCAAGCTCCAGAGTAACTCTAAGGTACAAAGCAAAAGCTGAGGTCCAGCCAATCATCACCTATTCTAGGAGTGTAGCATGGGTTAGTGGAATGTAGTCAGAATGATCTGGATTTAATACTCAGTTCTGTTACACACTCACCAACTGTAGGACCTTGGCAAATCACATACTGCTGAGCTTGTTTGCCCAATTAATAAATGGGGGTGAAAACAGGGCCTGCTTTTCTGCAAGAGTTGCAAGATCAAAGGAGATAGAGAGCAGGATCTATGCTATTATATTCATTCTCCTGTTTCTCCAGCACCCAGTACAATTATTCACTACATGAATGATTGATGATTGAAGGAAACTGTAGCTGCACTTTGTAAATTGAAAGGGATTATGAAAACCTCCATTGCTGTTGCTACAGGTACTATATTAGGCTGACCGGGTTAACTGTTGTACTAGAGTATTTGCTACTGCATCGTTATATTGCTCTTTGACCTTCCACGGTATTTGAGAAGGCTTTCCTTTTCATCTGCTCACCAAGGGATTTCTGTCTTGACACCTTTGTAATCTGCTCTTAAGCTACACCGGGTGGAATGTCCCATCTTTACCTATGAGCCTGGCAGCAGAAGTGGCAGAGGTTGGCTTTGCAGGTCTGACACCTCTTCTCTACTTCCCTGTCGCTGCACAGGTCACACACCAGGCCCTGGCCTTCCCCACGCAGGCTCTCCAGCATCACATCATTCACGGCCAGGTGGTCTATGGTTAAAGCCTTCACTCCACCCATGGGCAGGTCCACCTGAGCATCACATACCGGACAGAGGATGCCGATCTGCGACTGCAGACTTCGTGGCTTGAGTTCCTGGAATATTGACCCCTCAGAGCTTGTGTCAGAATCTCCCCCTCGGATGTCCACTACTGAGAAGGGCTCCAGCTGCTCCAGACACGTGGTGCAAACTGTATGCAAACAAGGCAAGAGCCTGGGGGCTTTGAAAAGCCCCAAGCACAAGGGGCAGTGAGTCTTGCCTGCGTTTCCAAGTGCAGTCCCACTAGGGAGTTTGCTTACAATGCCCAGCAGCGGCTTTCTGTTTTCTGACATACTCCCCACGTTTGTGACCAGTATCAGAAAGGGCCCTGGGCAGTTCTACGATGTAGTAGCAGATGATTAAGCCCACCCAAAGAGAAAGTTTCCAGAACTTGAACAGAGACCATGGGGACTCCCTCGCTGACAAATAAAAGGGCAGACGGGAAGACCGGGCTTCCTCAAAAGAACCACCCACAGACCTACTCAGGAGGGCCCCTTCCTTTTCACTGCATCCCATACCAGACACGCCCACGCCCTCCTCTGTCCCGCAAGTCCTCCCCGGATGCGCTTCCAAGTCTAGCTGTACAGCTAGTCCTGCTGCCAACAAAGTCACCCCTGCATCTCTTGCTCCCTCCACGGCAACCCCCCTCCCACCGCCCGCCCCACTGCGCCCCACACGCGACAAGCGCCGACCCCGCCCGCGCACGATGAGGTAGGGGCCCTCCTGCTCCTTCCCTCTGCGAAGCGCGCTCGCCGGGCGAGGGACTTGCAAGCCCCCTCCGGCTTCTCGGCGGCCACCGCCTCCCCCTCGCTTCGGCCCAGGACGCCCGCGGGCTCTCGCCCCTCCTCACACCAATCCCAACCCGGTCTACTCCGGCGAGTCCAATCACCGTCCGAGAGGGGCGGCCCTCGCCGCTCCGGGCCCCGCCGCCCTCCAGAGTGACGCCACTAAGCATCCAATAAGTTTTGGTAATTCCACATCTTCGCCAGTCCACTCAGGCGGGGGGCGGGACCTGACAAGGTCGTGGGCGGGGCGGCCGAAGAGCTTGGAGTGCGGTGGGAGGAAAAGGCAAAGGCTGGGAGCGAGCGGCATAGTGTAGTCAGCGTCACCGTTTCACAGGGACTGTCCCTCTATCTCTGTGGTGACCAGAGGGGCCTCAGGGTCTCTTTAAAAGCCACGCTGATTTCCTGCCGGGACGGCCCTCTTTCTGCCCTCGGACTGGTCCCACGAACGCAGACTGGGCTCTCCCATTGGTGGATGGCACTGTCAGTTGGCCCCGTGCTGGGAGTGGGAGACGCTTTTCTGGCTCCTGAGGCCTCGGCCGCTCGGGGGCGCCAGACGTTTCTCCTCCACGCCAGTGTAAGGCTGCGAGGCTCCTGTCCTCCGGCGCTTGTTGTAACTTACAGGTCCCTCACGCCTAGCGTGCTGGGTACAAGCACTTCCACGGCTCCCTGGCTTTGGGTATTTTCCGAGGGTGAGGGCATCTCAGGCTCGCGTTCCGGGAACCGGTTTGGGAGACCGTGGAGTCGAGGTCTGGAATGGAGGGCTTACTTCGACCGGCCTGGGCAGCGCCATCCTCCTTGTTGGGCTCTGGAAGGCTGTGTTTCCCCGTCCGGGGAGAATGCAGATGACCTAAGGAGTTGAATGTCACCCAGGATTCCACATTTCTGTGTAACAGAAACGAGCTGAGCGAGTTGGACCCGCTGTTTTTATCAGTCAATCACGGAGGGCTCCTGCCTGGTCACAATGGGACAATGGACGGTGGCAGTGAGGGACAAGCCCTTTGTGGGCTCAAAAGTAATTTGGAAGATGAACACGTCCGACCCTTTTAACTTTATAATTACACGGCCGCCTTCTCTGGCCTTACCGGGCGTCTCCTGATTCTCCAAAATTCCAAAAATGGAAACAGCTGCTCCCTTCCCCTCCACCTGTTCTTTTCTCCAGTCGCGTCAGCCTGTCTACTGGGCCTTCACTGCTTTCTTTGTTCATGACCTTCCCTACTTAATTTGGACCCAGTGGGCGGCTGTTTCACTGATGCCTTCATTATCCGTTTCATGCTACAGGCATAGTGTCTGGAGCCTAAGCTTTTAGAAATAACGGAATCTGGAAAAGAAAAAGTTAACCCCAAAATACGAAAAAAAAAACCTGTAAAATATAAAACTGAAATGTTTAGCCATTTCCAAAATAAAACACTCCAATGAGTCAAATGCCACCTTTATATAAAATGTGCAAGTAAGTTCCAAATGTTAAGCATATCCCCAAAGATTTTTAAATAGTCCTTACCTAGATTTTTTTCAGCCTCTTGTGCTTCTTGCATCTGCTCTCAAAATCTGCATTCGCGTCTCCAGTAGGCTGGAGGAAGTCACAAAAACTGTGTGGACTTGGGTTTGCTATATATTCTTGCTTTGAACTTCACCTTTACCCTCCCTGCTGCTTTACTGTGCTTTACTTCACCTCTTGTTCATGCTGTATCACATTTCTTGTGGTGGTAGTTTCAAGCTTCTCTTGTTTGAGAAGTGCTTTATAATTTACACGTGCAGTATCTCATTTAGCCATATCTCATTTAACCTTTAACAATATTGTAAGGAAATGGCCTTAAAGAGGTCTTGCCAGCTCTTGGATGGCCAGCCCAAGTTAACATATCTGGAACTTGAACACAACCTTATGATGCCATATCTAAGATTATATCCGGGTTACCTCACCTTTCCTTTTGGTTTTTTTTTTTTTTTTTTTTTTGAGATTGAGTTTTGCTCTTGTTGCCTAGGCCGGAATGCAATGGCAGGCTCTTGGCACACTGCAACCTCCACCTCCAGGGTTCAAGCGATTCTCCTCCCTCAGCCTCCCGGGTAGCTGGAATTACAGGTGTGCACCACCACACCCGGCTAATTTTTTGAATTTTTAGTAGAGACTGGATTTCACCGTGTTGGGTAGGCTCCTCTTGAACTCCTGACCTCAGGTGATCCACCCGCCTCAGCCTCCCAAAGTGCTGGGATTACAGGTGTGAGCCGCCGTGCCTGGTCACCTCCACCTTTCTTTTCTCAGTTTCTTAAGCATCAAATCCCTCACACGTGCTGCAGCTAATTCCCTTCCATTGATGAGAAAAACAAGGCCATCTGAAGAACTACCTTGCCTTTCTACTTAAAAAATCCATGATTCCTCACACCTCCTCTCGTACCTCTCCTGACTGCCATTCTTTAGTGCCAAGATTAGTTCCTCAAGATCTTTGCTTTTTATCCCAACCTCTCCTGCTTCCTCAAAACCTTATTCTTCCTATGTTTTATTCAGTCCATTTTTCTGCCAAGAGTTCTGATGAAGTCCTGAAAGGGGAAGCAAAGCGACTTTTGATCTAGCTCCTCTTCAACGTATTAACGGTGGTGGTTCTCACCGCTATATTTCTCAAAAGAGTGGTCTCACTGTCTGCTTTCGTCATCTTTTTATAACCATCACCACCCGTTTATTCCTCCCCTCTTTCCTATGGAGACTTTCTTGTAGATCATGAGTGACCATATTGCTGGCCTTTTCTCAATAGGCAATCTCTTTAGTATTTACTATTTTTTTGTGCTTCATCATCCTTAAAACTTGTCTCCTCCTTGACTTCTGAAATACTCTACTCTCCTAGTCTTCTGTCTCTCGGGCTGCTTCTCACACCTTCCATCCTCACTAGTTCCCCTTCCTCCACTTTATCTCCTACCTTTGCGTCTACATTTCCTCTTATGTGAATGATTCCCAGACCAGTGCTCCCAGTACTGATGTCTCCCCTGAGCTCTTGTCATAGATTTCTAAATCTGCACTCAAATGTGTTCCTATCACCAAGTCCCACATAGCATAAACTTCACTGAACTTCTTTGCTCACTGAACTGCACTCTCTGAATTTTCCTGTTTGATTCTCTCCAGAGTATCATCATTCTCCTTTCCCTCCTGCATGAAACCTTATAGTGCTGCTGGCCTCCTTGCTCTTGTTCCATATCCAGGCAGACACCAATTTCTTTCCATCCCCACTGCCAACACCTCACTGCATACACTTTTTAAGATGCTATAGCTCTTTATCACCCTCACTTTAAGTATCACAATAGTGTCTGAATTATCCCTGCCCTTTATTTTTTAATTATCTACACAGTTCTTCCAAATTGATTGTAAAAACATATACAAACATGATACAAGTCAGTCTTCATTCTAAAACCTTCAGTAGCTCCCCATTTTTGTAGGATAATACCTGGATTCCTCAATGGATTCCTAAAACTGCTTTTTAGTTATTCCCTAAACATTACCAAGCACATTTCTTGGTCTTTGCTAAGTTGTTGGCAAGATTCTCCTTCTTTTATTATTTAAACCTACCCTTCCTTCTATGAAAGGCCTACTTCACGCTATACCCGTGAAGCTTTCTCTTATTTCAAGGCCCCAGATTCGAGCTTAATAGCTGTTTTGCCTATATTATTCACTTTGCAGTTTGTGCTACCTTGTGTTATTGTTTTTATTTATTATGTGTATATATATACGTGTGTATATATTTACATATGTGTATATATTTACACACTATATCACATACATACACATATACTCTCTCTGTTAAGATGGAAAATCTTGGCAACCTAGACAGCAGTCATTTAATAAAGACCTGTTATTGATGAAGGAGAGAATGGTCATCTCAATTAATGGGAGGACAAACAGGACCACCTTCAACCAAGAGTTTCATGGATAGTGCAGACCATAAGTGAGACGGGGTGACATCACAGGATGAGAGAGGATTTGTTAAGGATGCTCCTTTCTCAGAATTAATTCGGTGTCTTCTTCCATGCTCACACATTGCTTCACCTGTCTGGGGGCCCCAGGCAGCAAATAGTTAAAGGGAAGTGCAAAAGTCATGGGATTAGAGGAACAGGACTGATGGAAGTGACCAGGGTTCATGAAAGTGTCTAAAGATGGCTGGGCGCGGTGGCTCATGCCTGTAATTCCAGCACTTTGGGAGGCTGAGGTGGGTGGATCATGAGGTCAGGAGATCGAGACCATCCTGGCTAACACGGTGAAACCCTGTCTCTATTAAAAATACAAAAAATTAGCCGGGCGTGGTGGCGGGCACCTGTAATCCCAGCTACTCGGGAGGCTGAGGCAGGAGAATGGCATGAACCTGGGAGGCAGAGCTTGCAGTGAGCCGAGATCACGCCACTGCACTCCAGCCTGGGCGACAGAGCAAGACTCCATCTCAAAAAAAAAAAAAAAAGAAAAAGTGTCTAAAGAGTTTCAGCCCACCCCTGTTGCCTAAGACAGGGATGATACCGAAGGCAAGAAAGACAGGAAGGGAGAATGACCCATCAGGAAATCAGGCAAGCCTGGTTTGGGCACTTTGCTTGATCAATACCACTCGACATTGAGTGGATATATGGAAAGGGACCAGAGAGCTCTGTCAGACTTATCTTTCACCATTCCATCTGTCTCTGTTGCCATCCTTCCTTCTTTCCTTCAAAGGAAGGAGACTCCTTTCTCCTAAGACCTGTGCTCTGAAGTTCAGCCCTGCCTGCCTCCTCTCTCTCTTCTGTCTTTATCTTCTTTCTGGTGGATCTTTTCTTCCGCTCATGTCCATGCTTCAGTCTCTCCTTCTACCCTATGCCCCTCTCTAGCTCCCAATCTCTACTTCTTTATAGCCAAGCTGCTTGAAAACAATAGTCTACATTTGCTTCTCTTCTTCTTCTTACATTTTACTCCTAAACACAGCTCTATCTGGCATTTGCTCTCACCATTCCTCTGAAGTTGCCTTTGCCAAAGTTACCAATAACTTCATATTTGCTAAACCCATTGGATACTTTTCAGTTTTTAACTAACTGAATTCACTATAGCTTTTGACAGTGACAGTTTTTTGTTTCTGTTTGTTTGTTTATTTGTTTGTTTGTTTGAGACAGGGTCTCACTCTGTTGCCCAGGCTGCAGTGCAGTGGTGTGATCACAGTTCACTGCAGCCTCAATCTCCTGGACTCAAGCGATCCTCCCACCTTAGCTTCCCAAGCTGGGATTATAGGTGTGTGCCACTATGCCCAGCTAATATTTTTATTTTTGTAGAGATGAGGTCTCACCATGTTGCCCAGGCTAGTCTTGAACTCCTGGGCTCAAGTGATCCTCCCACCTTGGCCTTCCAAAATGCTCAGATTGTAGGCATTAGCCACTGTGCCTGGTCTGACACTGACAACTTTCTTCTTGAAACTTCTTCCTCAGTTGCCATATGCTATTCTTGATTTTTCTTCTACCTCCTGCCTCTCTGACCACTTCTCTTTTTCTCTACAGGATACTGCTTCTTCCACTTGGCTCTGAAATGTTGCTAGTTCCCAAGGTCCTTAGCCCTCCCTCTTTTTTTTTTTTTTCTGAGATGGAATTTTGCTCTTGTTGCCCAAGCTGGAGTGCAATGGCACAATTTCAGCTCACTGCAACCTCTGCCTCCCAGGTTCTAGTGATTCTCCTGCCTCAGCTTCCCAAGTAGCTGGGATTACGGGCATGTGCCACCATGCCTAGTTAATTTTGTAATTTTAGTAGAGATGGGGTTTCACTATGTTGGTCAGGGTGGTCTTGAACTCCTGACCTCTGGTGATCCACCTGCCTTGGCCTCCCAAAGTGCTGGGATTACAGGCATGAGTCACCTCCATGGTGGCTTCTTCTTCCTCTTCCTCCTCCTCTTCTTTTTCTTTTTCTTCTTCTTTTTTAACTTTTTCATCCTCCCTTGATTGATGTGGGATTTGGAGGTGATTTATAAAGCACTTGTTACATGGGGGCTCTTTTTACTGTATTATTACCTCCATCATATCTCCGAATTCACTCCCTGTTTTCAATTCATTCTCTATAATCCTGTTAGTGATCATTCTGCAATTCCAGTTTGATCATACTCTTTGGTAGCTCTTCCATGCCTTTATTTACTCATTTAATGTCCTTTGAGTACCTGGAATATGATTTTCCCAAATGTCTTCACAGCTTACTTCCTACTAAAATAATAAGTTCCTTGGCAGCAAGGACTTTTGACTATGTGCCAGGCACCAGAGATGTTTTGTTAAAACAAGCAAAAAGTCCTGCTCTCATGGAATTTACCTTCTAGTAGAGGAAAGCAGCCAATAAACAGTAAATATGTCGGGCACGGTGACTCATGCCTGTAATCCCAGCACTTTGGGAGACTGAGGTGGGCGAATCACTTGAGATCACTGGCCAACGTGGCGAAACCCCATCTCTACTAAAAATACAAAAATTAGCTGGGCATGGTGGTGCACGTTTGTAATCCCACCTACTCGGGATGCTGAAGCAGGAGAATCACTTGAGCCCGGGAGACGGAGGCTGCAGTGAGCAGAGATCATACCGCTGTACTCCAGCTTGGGTGACAGAGCAAGACTCTGTCTCAAAAACAAAACAAAACAAACAATAAATATAATAACTGCAGAACTATATAGTATGTTAGAATGTGAGAATGCCATGGAGAAAAATTAGGCAGAGTGAGGAGCGTCCAGTGCAGGATGAGGGTGTTACAACATAATTGGAGTGGTCAGGGTAAGTATCATTGAGAAGGTGATACTTGAGCAAATACTTGAAGGTGAAGGAGGGACCTATGGGGAAAAGATAGTTCAGATGAGGGAAGAGTTGGTGCGTGCTGAGAGAGGAACATGCCTACTCGTGTTTGAGCAACAGTGAGGAGGCCACTGTGACAAAATCAGAATGAACTGGGGGGAGAGGAGTAGGAGGTGCCTTCAGGATAAAACTCCATATGTCTTAAAGTGATATATATAATCTCATATGTATATATGGTTTCCCATGACCCTGCCTCTGTCAGCCCAGTCAACCTCATTTCTTGCACTGCCCCATCCAAACCCAAGTATGCACACTGGGTTTCAGCCTTCTTTTATGATTATACAAGCTACTACTTATTCTGCTTCGGACACCCTTCTTTGCCTAATGAATTCCAACCCATTCTTCAAAGCTCAGTTTAGACATCAACTTCTTTAGGGATCCTCCATTCATCAAGTCTTCATTAGGTGTCCCTCTGGGTGCTACCCATGGTACTCTATGATGACCTCTATCAAGTCTTTAACATTCTGCATTCCAATTTTCTGCTTGCTTGTCTGATTCAGCCCTCTGCTCTCACTGTTCCCCTCCTTTTCCACACTGGGAACTCTTAAGGACAAGACCTTGTCCTGTTTCTGCATCCTTAATACTGGGCCAGTGTCTGAAACTTAATATGATTTAATAAATGTTTGATAGGGAATAAATGGCCAAGATTCATGTTTCATTTCTAAGAAACTGATCATTAGGACAGATGACTGGAGAGATTTATTGTTCATTTCAGACAGATCATTTTTGTCTTCCAATTTTCTTTTTTAAAAGGGCCTGATTCCTAAAACACAGAATCTGTAGTGCCATCTAGTGGAAACAGCTCAATAAAAACACTATACTATGAATAAAACTCTGTTTCCTTCTGTTCTATTTTATTTATTTTGAACCAAGATGGACAGAGAAGGGAGGACTAGGTTGCACAGACTCTAGTGCACACTGCATGCTGGGCATTTTTATTTTTATCTAAAAGTTCACTGTACCTGAGAGGACTCTAGTTGTGAGACCTAACAGGTATAAATAGTCCCTCATCACTGACATTTTGTGAAAACGGGCAACTCTTCAACTTTGAGAAGGTAAGAAGGAAACAGCTAGAATAATGTGAGCTTTGGAACTCTCCTTGTGTAACTGCTTGTAGGTCAAACTAGAAGTACACAAGATATCAGTTCCATTATTAACAGCTATCCTTTTAGAAAAAAATTCTTTACTGTTATATCTAAGACAGACTCCTTAGCTCTTCTCAATTGACTCCTGGTTGTCTGATCAATTGTTTGTCATGACCCCAAACTATAGTTGATGTAGTCAGGACAGGAAGCTGCACCCAATCTTAGTTGGTCTAGTATAAATATAAGTGGTTCTTAGACTATTTACACTTTATTCATCTATTTCTCTGAACGACCTTTTTTATGTTTATTACATAATAGAGCTCAATATTAATGTTGTTTGAAATACATGTTTTAAAAATTACCTGCTACATTCTGTTAATGTATGTTATTTTTTAAATGTGGATAAATGTGTTGTGATTATATTATTTTTACATAAATTTATCTTCCATATAAAATATTCATAAGTCAAATGAGTAACAATAGTAAGAAAATGGCACATTTTAGAGACTGAATTTCGTGCTGCATTTGGTAATAATGCTTGTGATTAAAATTAGTATAGTACTCATGCTGCTGTGTTAGAGAATTGATCATAAAAGGCTCTTGATAATATTGCATTACGATTTAACACTTTTTTCCTTTTAGGATTCTTTCATTACTTGTACTTATTAAACATGTCAACTTTAAACATTGATTTTGAATGGTAAGTTTTGGTTTAGAAGGGGCCCTTTGTTTAGAATAAGTTTGCCCCAGTTATCTTGCTCTCTGTCAGAATGCTAAGTCAATGAGGGCAATCTGTTGAGTTTTCTGTATATCCTCAGTGTCTAGTTGCAAGTCTGGCTCATAGTTGGAGCTCAGTAAATATTTATTAAATGAATATATGAGAAAATTGAGGTGCAGCAAGGTAAAGACACTGATTGAAGGTCACATATGACATTACTGGCAGAATTAGGGCAAGAATCCATGTCTTCTGACTCCCACTCCATTGAGTGGTTCAATATAATACCTTGTCTTGAATCAGTACTGCTTTTAGATTCAGATGCCTGTGGCACTTGCCCTGGACCCTTTGCTTTCAAAGAACCCACCCTGGCCCTTCTCCAGCCACACCTCTTCCCATGGGCCAAGGAATCCCAAGAGTACATCTCTCCCCTCACCACCCCACCCTCATCTCCTTCAGACTAGGTTCCAGCCACCTACAAGCCCGAAATTCTCTGACAAATAGCCAGAAGCCCACTCCCAGGCCTATGCAGTTGTGGACTGCAAGGGTAAGTGTACACACACTTAGGCCTCAGGAGTGGTCAAAGGACAGCTTTTGGGGGTGGTGGAACTTGATCAAGCCTGTTGGAGTGTCCACACACATATGCAAGGGCCTCTGGTAGGATGGAGAAAGATGAGAACAGGCCGTAGGCTGGGTGCCCCTGTTTGTCCTCTTGCTAATGGCCACTCAAATATTAGGGGTAGGCCTGCCTCCTATATTAAATCTAGTTTCTCCACATATTTAATATCATTTCAACCAGCACTAAGTGAATGCCAGTATTATGCCAGACACTGTGCTGGATATTTTCAAGTGCATTACCTCATTTACCTGACATTTTGTGAAAACGGGCAACTCTTCAACTTTGAGAAGGTAAGAAGGAAACAGCTAGAATAATGTGAGCTTTGGAACTCTCCTTGTGTAACTGCTTGTAGGTTTATGTTATTCTTCCATAAGAATGCTCAGAAGTAACTTACCCGACTTACCTAAGGGCAAGCAACTGGTAAGTTAAATGCATAACCCGTATCCTCAGGAATTAAGTGCAGCACCAAAATACGGGTGTGTGTGTGTGTGTGTGTGTGTGTGTGTGTGTATACATACATATATATACACATACTTTTTCCTGAGTAAATAATGTATCTGATAAAAACATGCAAACAATTTACAAGAATATAAGTCGAGTGTAGATAAACTTACAAGAATATAAGTCAATAATCATCAATAATTTTTAAACTTTTTTATTTGGGAAACTTCAGGTATATGATATATACAAGCATAGGGAAAAGTATAATTAACCCCTAAGTACCCCTCACTCAACTTCACCAGTTACAGCATTATGTCACTCTGGTTTAATATACTTCCCCAACTTTTATTATGTTTTCTCTGCTGGGGGGTTTTAAAGGAAATACCAGATATCATGTCATATTATTAGATTACATTAAAATATTAGATGCTTAATTTATAAAGGTTTTGATGTAAAGATGGAAAATATTTTGAATTTTCCATGAAGACCTCTTAATTTAAAAAATGCCACATAAGATTATATATACCATATAACATTTTACCAATGTTATTTAAATTTATTTATTTATTTATTTAGAGATGGAGTCTCGGTCTGTTGCCCAGGCTGGAGTGTAGTGGCACAATCTTGGCTCACTGCAACCTCTGCCGAGTTCAAGCAATTCTCCTGTCTCAGCCCCCTGAGTAACTGGGACTACAGGCACACACCACCACACCTGGCTAATTTTTGCATTTTTAGTAGAGACAGGGTTTTGCCATGTTGGTCAGGCTGGTCTCGAATTCCTGACCTCAGGTGATCCACCTGCCTCAGCCTCCCAAAGTGCTGGGATTACAGGCATGAGCCACCATGCCCAGCCCTAATTTTTAAATATTCATTATCTCCTCCTTTGTTCCAAAGGACTCAGGTGAGAGTCAGGCAATACATAATAATTTTGTGACTATAAAGTCAACGTGTGCATTCCACTTCATGCCATGCAGTTTTCTTTGCAGGATTCTGTGAGACTGAGTCTCTTTTTATTTTATAGTCCATCCACTTTCTGTCATCCTTTCTCTTCTTTTGGAAGAGCTGTTGAAAATGGTAAGCAAATAAATGCCTTTTTTTCTCACTTCTCTGAGGGATAAAACCTGAAAATGATGAATATATAAGGGCAAACTATGATTTAACGTCGTGCCTTTTCTAATTCAGATGACAACTAACTTTTCTGAGCTAAAGTGTGCCCACATCCTGATGATAATATTTAGAGGATGAGTAGGTTATAATATATCATGGCATACAAAGAAGTCTGTACATTAGTTCCAGGAATGTTGCTAGGAAATATAAATAAATAATGTTCCTAGATGCAAGGAAATATAAATAATTCCACCAACTGGGGCAAAGCCTAGGTATTTATTTCTATATTGACAGCAACTATTTTTTCTTAAGTACCTATTTTCTAGATAGCATTTAAATCTGCACTGCATTTTAATACATTTTTCACTTTTTTGCACAGTGTTCAGGACCTGAAAGCTCCTTCTCCTATTATTAATGAGGAGTATATGATGTCTTCAGGAAATTCTGATGTAATAAAGCCCTTCTATTATTCAGTGTTCCGTGTCCCTCTTTTAGACAGAATCCCATCAAGAAAATCTTTGGAGTAGTGCTCTCTGGAGCACTAGACTGGGGAGGGCTGGGTGAATCTCTGTGTTTGAGGAGCTGAGAGGCAGCAATCTGAGTGGAAAGAAGGTTCAGAGACTTGTTTGGAAGCTGCCTTTGCAGGGTAAAGCACTGTTTCATATATGCGTCTAGTGTGGCCTGGAGCAATGCTGATAGAGATTGGGAGATAGGAAGAGTCTCCAAGCCACCTTTGATACTGCCATCACTCTAGACCTGTGTTGTCCGACATGAGCACTTGAAATGTAATTGGTCCAAATTAAGATGGTGCTGTAAGTGGAAAATGCACACTGGTTTTGGAAGATTCATTATGGAAAAAAAGAATATAAAATATCTTGTTAATAATGTTTTATATTAATTGCATGTTGAAATAATAATTTTTTTTATTTTTACAGTTTTTAAGGTATATACTTTTTTACAGCAGTTTTAGGTTCACAGCAAAATCGTGCAGTTTTTTGTTAGAAAATTTACAATTTATCTTACTTTATATTTATATGTGATGACTATATTAATATTCTTTCTAAAAACTAATTGTAATAGGAGTTCATTCTATTATAATCTGATTTATTCCTTCTTTATGTTAGATCTGTTTATCTCATACATTCTAAACGGGAGCAATATTGCTCCTAAATGGAAAGAACTTGGTTCTTGGGTTGTTAAAAAATCCTACTCTTTTAAAAAATTTTTTGTTTTAGATGGGGGTTACTCTGTTACTCAGGCTGGATTGCAGTGGCACAATCATAGCTCATTGCAACCCTGAACTCCTGGGCTCAAGCAATTCTCCTGCCTCAGCCTCCCAAGTAGCTGAGACTACAGGTGCACGCCACTATCCCTGGCTGTTTCTCTTTCAGCATACAAAGCACAGATATACATGTAGTACAAAACCAGAGATAGATAGATGATTGATTGATGATAGATAGATAGATAGATAGATAGATAGTTTCCTGAGGGGTGATTAGGAAAAAAAAAGTCTAAAATTGTTCCTTATGGGGTTGGTCATGAAAGGCTGACAAACACTGGTTTATCTACACTCGATATTCTTAGAGTGTGTGCACATAACAATGGAACTTTTTAATGAACTATCAATCTCCAAAGCTTCCTAAGGAGGGATAGAAGTATAAAATAGATGAAAGATATAGAAAGATTTACATTTACAGATTAGGAGGAAGGAAGTATCTGAGGAATGTTAGAAATCTCTACCACTGGCCGGGCGCAGTGGCTCACGCCTGTAATCCCAGCACTTTGGGAGGCTGAGGTGGGTAGATCACCTGAGGTCAGGAGTTTGAGACCAGCCTGGCCAACATGGTGAAACCCTGTCTCTACTAATAACACAAAAATTAGCCGGGTGTGGTGGCGTGCACCTGTAATCCCAGCTACTCGGGAGGCTGAGGCAGGAGAATTGCTTGAACCCAGGAGGCGGAGGTTGCAGTGAGCTGAGATCGTGCCATTGCACTCCAGACTGGGCAACGAGAGTGAAACTCCGTCTCAAAAAAAAACAAAAAACAAAACAAAACAAAAAAAGCAAAAAGGAAATCTCTACCATCAACTAATCACCAGATGTTAACCTTTTTGCCAAATTCATTTCTCTTTCTCTCTCTCTCTCTGTGTGTGTGTGTGTGTGTGTGTGTGTGTGTGTGTGTGTGTGTGTGTGTATTATCTAGGTGAAGTGAACATAGATGTTCATTGCATTTATTTTTTCAAATGTTTTCTAGGTGTGAAATTTTTCCAAATAACAGTTGGGGAAAGGCCGAGCACTGTGGCTCACGCCTGTAATCCCAGCACTTTGGGAGGCTGAAGCAGGCAGATCACGAGGTCAGGAGTTTGAGATCAGCCTGGCCAACATGCTGGTCTTTAGTAGAGAAACCCCGTCTCTACTAAAAATACAAAAATCAGGTGAGCGTGGTAGCAGGCGCCTGTAATCCCAGCTACTTGGGAGACTGAGGTGGGAGAATCGCTTGAACCCGAGAGGTGGAGGTTGCAGTGAGCCGAGATCGCACCACTGCACTCCAGCCTGGGCGACAGAGCAAGACTCCATTCTCCCCGCCCCAAAAAAATTAGGGAAAATGCCATACTTCCCCACACCCTGTCTCTACCCATTCCTGTACTCCAGTTCTATACTGGGTCCTATGGAACCACAGTTTCTTGGTAACATATTTTCTCTCACCTCTGGATGTTTGCATATATTTCTCCCTCTGCAGGGGACATACTGTCTGGCTTCCCACTTTGTCCTTCACACACAGCCTTTGCCTAGATAACTCCCAAGGGTCTTTTAAAGTTTCACTTCCTCCAGGAAGCCTTTCATGATCAGCTAACCCCACTAAAGTCTACACTGAGACTCTCATATATATTTCCTTTATTGTAATTGTTCTTATTATTGTCCTTGTCATACAATATTATACATGTACATTAAACTTGTCTGTTTTCACTGCACTATGAGTTCCTTAAAAGCAAGGATTATGATTTATTTTATTCATTCTTTGTCCTCTGCAACTATGACAGGGCCTCTCACAATATTTATTAAAGTAATAATTAATTTTTCGATAAAATGCATAGTTGCTTATATAATCCCATTCAAAAGGAAGAAAAAAAAACAAGAAAAAGAGGGGGGGAAAAAGGAAACTTTGATGTTTTATTTGGTTTGTAAAGCTTTACTGATGACAACAGCATAATTTCAGGTTAGACTTTTATAAAATATTGAAAATAGCTCCCAGATCCCCATTATTAGCCGTGTAAAACTCTGGGTGAAATATCCGTGACAGTCCTAGAAAAAATTGATTGGTTGCTTCTCCCAACTCCAACCCAGCTGTTTCTGCCTCTATCTTACTCTGCAGGAGGTGCGGTGGGAGGTGGGAAGTCAGGGAGAGTGGGGAGAATACAAAGGTGAAAAGTAAGGGAATTGTTTTTCAGGAATCTGTAGTTTAGCGAGAGAGAGATTCATGAGTAATACCAACAGTTCTACCTTACATTTGTATCTTTTTTTTTTTTTTTTTTGCAGTTTACAGTGCAATTTCCCATCATTTATTCCTCAAAAAGTCCTTTAAAGTAGGCATTATTAGCCCCATTTTAAGTGTGATTTTAATATAAGCCAGGATGTGCTATGAAAGTAAGACATTCTGGCTGGGCACAGTGGCTCACGCCTGTAATCCCAGCACTTTGGGAGGCCGAGACGGGCGGATCACGAGGTCAGGAGATCGAGACCATCCTGGCT
>NW_012113586.1:3340814-3351758 GCF_000951035.1 Colobus angolensis palliatus | reverse complement strand
GCCTGTAATCCCAGCACTTTGGGAGGCTGAGGTGGGCAGATCACCTGAGGTTGGGAGTTTGAGACCAGCCTGGCCAACATGGTGAAACCCCCATCTCTACTAAAAATACAAAAAATTAGCCAGGTGTGGCAGTGGATGCCTGTAATCCCAGCTACTCGGGAGACTGAGGCAGGAGAACCACTTGAACCCGGGAGGCAGAGGTTGCGGTGAGCTGAGATCACGCCATTATGCTCCAGCCTAGGCAACAAGAGCAAAACTCCGTTTCAAAGAAAAAAAAGGGGGTGGGAGTGGGGGTGGTTCTTGGATCACAAATTGAAAATCTAGGGCAGGAAGACTAGTCTTGAGCCTATGGCAATTGTTCACTTGAGCGCTAATGCAAATCTGGGCAGAGTCCTGCAGGCCTCTTCTTCCCATATGTGGCAGGGAGCTGGCACCCTGCACATGTGGCCACACCCAAGTGCTCACCCTTTGTGCTGCAGTTTCAGTTGATCAATAGTTTAATATTTGTATGTAGGGAGGATTGCCTGACCGTCCTAACGGCTGTTAGGGAGGTCTGATTATTCCTTTTCTTTATCTGAGCAGATATACATCTGAAAGGCCCTGGAAGTCCTTGGAAGAACAACCTAATAACAGCTCCTGAGATTTGGGGGCTCCCATTTCCAACAGGGCTATTTCTTCAACTGGAGGCTTGCATAGCATCATGGTTGCCTACTTTTCCTGCAAATATAATATAGACCATTACTGTGGGGAAGGGTCACTCTCTACTGGAACACTTGAATCTGATGAGTCTAGTATAGCTATGCCCAGCCTAAGTGCTATAAGGGCCCAGAGGATTACCCTGCTCCTTGAAATTTGATTGTTTCCCCAGAAGAGCCCTCTTTTATGTTTATACTACGTAGCTCTAGAAGTAAATGTGTCTGTATCCCTTTTGCCTGACTGGCTAGGACACAGGTGTTTTCAGTCTTCAAGGACTACAAGAAGTTAAGAGTGAAGGAAAGAAAACACACACACACACACACACACACACATCGGTTTCTATCCTGAGAGTCCCAGGACAGAAAAGATTGTAATCTACCTCTAGCCTAAAAACATCCCTAGCACTCAGCAATTTAGTTTAGTTACATGGAGACAAACTGCCCCTTTATCACTCAATTCTCCTCCTTTGAAGATTGGACCCACACTGGCTTATTTTTTATCTTTTCGTGATCTGTGGTCTTTTGTAACATTTAAAATAGTAACCTGTGGTTTGGGGAGGCCATTAGCCAATTCTGTTCCCTTAACAGCATCTACCTGCTGAGCCATTGTGCTCTCGTTTTTAAGTGTCCTCTGACCTGGTTTGCTATCAGTAGCTATTTGGACAAGACTTTCTGTTGTGCCCCAGCTGTTCAAGCATTAAACATCTATTCTTGGTTAAATGGAGGGAAAAAAGCAAAGTTCATATCTTTCCTTTTGTGGTTCCTTGATATTCATTTGCTCTGACCACCACATGTACTTAATAATAGCTAATTTTTATTAGTTCCTTCATATATGCCCATGTTATGGACAGAATTGTGCCCCCCTCCTCCATATTTATATGTTAAATTCCTGACCTCCAGGATACCTCAGAACGTGACTCTATTTGAAGAATTGGCCTTTAAAAAGGCAATTAGGGTCAAATGAGGTCATTTGGGTGGGCCCAAATCCAGTATGATAGGTGTCCTCATAAGAAGAGGGAGAACTCCACGTGCCCTCCCCTCCCATCCTCCTTCTGCCATTTCTCCATGCTGCCATAATGGAATGCATGAATGCCCTGGCTGATGCTCTCAAGAACATAAACACTGGAAAAGGAGGCAAACACCAGATTCTTACTAGGCCATGCTCCAAAGTCATCATTGGGTTTGTAACTGTGATGATGAAGCATGGTTACATTGGCAAATTTGAAATCACTGATGATCACAGAGCTGGGAAAACTGTTGTGAATCTCACAGGCAGGTTAAACAAGTGTGGAGTGATAAGGCCCAGATTTAATGTGCAACTCAAAGATCTAGAAAAATGGCAGACAAATCTGCTCCCATCCCTCCAGTTTGGTGTCATTGTACTGACAATCTAAGCTGGCATCAAGGACCACAAAGAAGTAAGACAAAAACACACAGGAGGGAAAATCCTGGGATTCTTTTTCTAAGAATGTGATATATACTTACAAATAAAATGCCTCAGTGGAAAAAAATAACAAGAAAGGGGAGCGACATCAGGAGTGCACACACACAGAGAAAACGCTGTGAGTACACAGCAAGAAGGCAGCTGTCTACAAGACAAAGAGAGAGGCCTCAGCAGAAGCCAAATCTGCTGACATCTGATCCTAGACTTCCAGGCTCCAGAACTATGAGAAATAAATGTCTATTATTTAAGGCACACAATTTGCGGTATTTTGTTATGGTAGCCCTGGCAGACTAACACAGGCAGGCAATGTAATAACTGCTTTTTATGAATTATCTCATTTAATTGTAGGTACTATTTAGACAGGCACTCCCAATATAAATTTTGCCCACAGCAGGAACTCTGTTGAGAGTATGCTCAGGCTTGACCCTGAAAGTAGGTAAGTAGAATGCTCTGGCTCATAAATGGATGAGGTGGGGAGAGAAGTTTAATGGACACAAGAATTCCCTGACACTTGTGTATCTTTATTGAGATTGTATCTACCTGTTTGCTCCTTGTTCATTAAAGGAGAATGGTAATACCCTAATTTACACCAGAAAGACTTCTTACAAGGGTTTATTTATTAAACTGATAGGTCCTTTCTGATTATTCACTAACAATTTCAAATTTTTTCCTCTATTTTGTTCTTTCTTACCCATCTCCATGGAATGGCTGGGTGAATGTATGTGCACATAACATTTTCCTTTCTGTATATGCTGGCTAAAACTGTAGGTCTCAAAGGTTATCAAAAGTTCAGAAACAGATACAAGTATATGTAAGAAAAATATACATAATAAAATATTTTAAAAAGTCAGTGGGGGTAAGGATAAATTAATTAACAAATAGTATTATAAAATCACTTGAAAAAATAATAGTTAATTCATCTCATCAAATATACAAAAACTTAATTTCAGATTGGATTAAATATTTAAATGTTAACAATAAAACATGGACGCATTAAAATGTAAAGATTAATTTTTTATATAATCGAGGGCTGCAGAAGGCATAAGTACTAAAGGAAGTACTTAAATATAAAGAAAGAAACCAAAATAGAAAATACCGGTAGATTTGACTATATAAAAGCAGTGTGGTGGGTCATGGCAAGGAGGCTAGAACCATATGTAATCTATTCTCAACATTAGCGCACTCAGGAGGATTTAATAATTAAATCTGTTCTTTCCAGGTATACTTAAGGCCAACAAGAAGGAACGCATAATCTGGTCTCAGGAAACATTTTGCATCATCTGGTAAAGACTTCTGCCTCATCAGATTACAGACTACATGTGAAGCCTTGAAGAGAGCTCCAAGGAGCTGCATGGGCACAAGGCAGTGTCCTCACAGTGAGCTAGGAAGAGGCTTGCACCGTCACTGCCAGCCGCTTTGTGCATCAGGGAAGGCCTGAGCGTAATACTCGAGCAGCCATTGCTGTCTTCTCCAGGGAGAGGAATCATCCTCCTCACAGATGGCTGAAGATCTTATGAAGCTGAACCTCCCAACAAATCCTCATATTTTGATACAAATAAGAATATGATTGTCAATATTCATACAATGTTTTAAACCTTATGTAGCAATTTTGCACATTCTTATACTCTTTCAGAAGTAGTGTGGGTTGTGATGATAGATTTGGGTTTGAATTCTGGTTATCCATTTGGCTATGTGATCCTGGGTGAGTTACTTAACCTCTCAGAACTTATTTTCTCCTCTATAAAATGGTGATGGTGATGGTGCTAGGGTCAAAATGATACCATCTTATGGGATAACGATTGGATGACAGAAATACCTAGTTTGACCCGTAGGAGGCACTCCATTTCCTTCCCTTCTATAAAAGTGGTTAGTTGCATCAGTAGACCTCAGATTTCCACAATAGTTATATGTTTATATAGTGATGTGTTCTCTTCAAACATATCTCATGTTACAAGGTGATTTCTTTAAAAAGATAGGGTCTCACTCTATCACCTAGGCTGGAGTGCAGTAATGTGATCCTAGCTCACTGCAGCCTTGAACTCCTGGGTTTAAAATATCTTACCGCCTTAGCCTCCTGAGTAGCTGGGACTATAGGTGCATGCCACTACACTTGGTTAATTAAAAAAAATTTTTTTTTGCAAGGACAGGATCTTGCTATGTTGCCCAGTCCGGTCTTGAACTCCTGGCCTCAAGTGATCGTCCTGGCTTGGCATCCCAATGCACTGGGATTACAGGCATAAGCCACCACACTTGGCCTCACAGTGATTCTTAACTCAGCAATGTGGCATGGAGGCGTTAATATCTGTATTGCTGAAAAGCACCCCTGAGCCTCCTGACTGAGAATTGTCAGTCTATAGTATATGATACCCCAAGTATCTCTCATGAGTTTGATATTTTTGAGATACCTTATTCTTCACTCTTAGTAGCTTTATTTCAATAAAGTAAGGCTTTGCTTATATGGGAAGGCAGTGCATTAAGCTAATGAAAATTGTAGTTGATAAACTACCTTCTCATATATAGCTGGATGCCAGGGAGTATTTTTGTTGGGGCTGGTGCTGGAGGGAGTTTTGATGGAAATAATAGTAGAAAGATGGAGA
Source organism: Colobus angolensis palliatus (assembly GCF_000951035.1). NCBI lineage: Eukaryota > Metazoa > Chordata > Mammalia > Primates > Cercopithecidae > Colobus > Colobus angolensis. Next base: position 3,347,022 of record NW_012113586.1, on the reverse strand, counting down.
GTACACAAGACCTAGAGGAGGGTTGATTGAACCATAAGGAAAAACAGATAAAAGGGAAGGTGAGAGGAATTGAAGACGATTATCATTTTTCTCATAGAGCCTCATTTAGCAGGCTGAGACTTGGCTGTTTCGGGAGTACCGGCTGTCTCTCACTAGAAACTGCCATCTTTATGCTATCACCCTGTCTGCCATCCAGTCTCACCTACCCGAGGTATAAGACCTGGACTCACCACTTGAGTTATACATGGCTACCTGATCCATCTCATCAAAGGCATATTAAGTACTATAAGATTCTCAGATTTAATCTGTCAAAACCTAAATAGTTCTCCCTATAATGATACATGAATGGTTACAAATAAAGTTTGGTAACTGCAAATATAGAAAACTAGAGAGAAAGGAAGTGGTCCCAGTCTACCATGAGCAGCTCATAGCCTAGATGAACTGAGCATAGTTTTGGTTTGTTCTAAGGAAAGGATATAAGACCAAAGTGTCCATAAAGTTCTTAAAGTAACTTTTAGAGTTTGGGGTAAGAGATCTTTCCATTGAAACTACTAAGAATACTTCTTAGGCCAGGCAATTAGATTTGAACTGAAGAGATAAGCTAAAGCTGAAGGTCAAAGTTATGACTTTGAGAAGAGTCAGGCAATGTCATCATCAAGGGAGCCAATCTTCCAGCAGACGGGGCTTCTGGAGTGATAACTACAGACCCGCTGTTTCCAGGCTGCAAATTAACTGCACTGGCCCAGCAGACACCATCAGTAAACAACCCTTCCAGGGAGTATCTACTTGATCCTCTTTCACAGAGCAAACTTCCAAGGGCTGCCTGGGTCCCATCCTTATTTTGTTATCTTCAGGGAGTCCAAGTGCACAGCAATGAAAAAAATTTTGTGATTTTGTGCTAAAATGCATGTGTAGACTAAAGAAAAGAGTAACATCACGGTGCGTTGGACCATGAAGTGATAGATAGCTTCATGAGGAAAGAAGAATTTTGGAGGGAACTTGATGATGGGTAAAATTTAAAGAAAGATGGGAGACAGCAAATGTATCCATACTTCTGGAATGTTTTAGCTTTTGGCACTTAGGTTTGAGTATCCCCAGATGTCTGTGGTGTACCTCAAAATCCGGTCTTTGCAGTTGGGCTGATGTGATAACATCTGTTGTCTAAGGTATCTACTGTGTGCTCATGGACAAGGCATCTGTTTCTGTGACTCTGTTTATTTTCACTGATGACTCCCATATTGAAACTCCTGGGAATGCTTCCATGAAAGATGAAATAAGCCAAGGTTCGAAGGAGCAAACAGTTCAAACACATAGTAATATAGTCGGAATTAGAGCAGCCTGATGGATGTGTGGAGACTTCACCAGCTGGAAGCTGACTGGGAATTATAAGTTTCATCAACAGAACCAAAGCACATGACCTATGCCACAGGGCAGAATCCTTATTACGTAATAATGACCCCTGCACGCTTCTCTCCCTCAATTAACAATGCACAGATTGAGGTCATTGTGTATTTACAACCTGGAGATAGCTGATAGCCCATACTTCACCTTGAAGTTTGGCTTCTCTGTTCCCTCAAATGTGTCAACACTTCTGAAACGTTTTTGCCTTTGGCACCTTGGTTTGAACATCTCCAGATGTCTATGGTGTACCTCAAAATCTGGTCATTGCAGTCGGGCTGATATGACACATCTGTTGTCTAATGTATCTACTGTGTACTCATGGACAAAGCCAAATAATCTGGGCCAGGATTGTTTATGCTTTCACAGTTTGCTTTCTCAGTTTGGTTCGGCATTGATCTCTTCTTGCAGAAAGCCTATATTGGGACCAAACTGGGAATGCAACAGGGCAAAGTTGGTCTAAAAATCCTCTGGGAATTTGCCATTTGGCAATTAAATTTTCTGTAGTTTACATCTCTCTACCAATTACCAGTGTGACTTTTAGAACGTTATTAACTCTGAGCATAGCCAGTTACATTTCTTTTACCTTGAGCCTCTGGGTCTTTATCTGAAAAATTAAAGGACTAGAAAAGATGACTTTGAGTTTTTTACAGCTCTAATATTTGAGAATTTAATAATTGCTCAGTAGTGAAAGTCAGATTTCTTGACACTAGAGCAATTAGTTTGTCCACCTATATGTATTCCTCCTACATTAATCTGCCTGAAGCCCATTGCCACTAGTATTTCCCAAGATGGAAATGTGCCAGGCTGGTATAAGCCCAGTGGATTTTCACCAAGAAACTAGACCCAGCCCCCCAGCCCATACTCACAGTCTTATCATTCCTCCCATTCATTTACCCATTCACTCAACAAACATTTATTGAAGGCCTGTTAAGTGCTAGGTACTAATCTTTAGAACCTACTCTATGGCTTTTCAGTCCATCTTCCCTTCACTCACTTTTTTTGACAACCAGGCAGACAACGGTGTAGGAAATGTATATTTAATCATTCTCTTGAACGATCAGAACTCTAAAATCAGTTTTCCATAACAACATGTAATACAGTCACCATGGCTCCAAGGTCCAGGAAGGCAGTGGTTAACACACGAAAAGTGTGGGAAGGGGGCTGGAAACTATTCTTTTCCATCAAAGCTTCATTCCTCAGGGCCTCAATTCAAACAGTCATTGTCCTTGCTTTCAAAAGTCTCTGTGTGCTTCATGAAAAGTATATGTTTGTTGCCTTAATTTGAATCGTGGCCAGGCAGGGTCTGGAGATCTAAATTCAGAGTAAGAAAACCTGAGCTAGAACTCAGGCAGCTCTCTTACAGAACTTGGCTTGCAGGGTAGAATGAAGGGAAAGAAACTTAGAAGCTCAACAAGCTGAAGATAATCCCATCAGGCATTTCCCACAGGCTTTGTCAACTCCGTTCGCTGAGAGATGTTATCCTGGTGCCTGATAGAGTTCTGGCTCTCTGTGCTGAGGCAGCAGCCAAACAGACAGAGTGCTTATTTGCCAATGACTAATGTGAGGAAGCAGACAGATTTGTTGGCTCCCCTCCTTCTAGGCCCTTTTCTACTCGAAACTAGGGTTTCTTAGCCCTGACACAGTTGACCCTTCAGATTGGGTAATTGTAATGGGAAGACATCCTGTACATGGTAGGAGGTTGAGCAGCATCCCTGGCCTCTATCCGCTAGATGCTAGTAGCACTGTATCCTCCTCCACTCCCTCATTGTGGTAACAAAAATTGTCTTCAGACATTCCCCTAGGGATGGGGGACAAAATCACCCCAGCTGAGTCCCACTGCTCTAGATGCTATTGAAAACTGAGGTCATAGCTGTCCATGCAGGATGGAAAGGAGAAGTCTCAGAGCTTGTGATGACATAATGCCATCTATTCAGGGTGAAAGGTCCTTCCCTGGACCATTCACGGATGAACATCATCTGAGAAATAAATCCACATTTGTTTAAAAAGAAGGTGCTCAGTTTATTTATAAAATCGGTGTTGCCGACTGCTTTGTTTATGCTAAAATTATGATCATTTTTCTTATCTTTGGCATTTGTCAGTTGGGAAGAGAAGCCGAGACACCTTTGGAAGCATCATAAAAAGTAAATCGTTTGACTCATTACTAAAATGCAGCCACCCCTGAGTTGCAAAGTGGCAGTCAATTAGCAGTGTCTTAGAGTACCTACTACAGCTTAATTTGTGGAATATAAGATGTGGATATATTGGGATGGACTTTCCAGGAGTTTCCTCAGAGCAGCATTACAGCACATATAACTAAAAATTCAGAGACAAAAGACATTCACTATCCTATCCTCTCACTCCCCGGGTGATAGGTACGGGGCGGTCCCTGAGATCTGGGGATGCACTTGTTCCACATGCATTTTACTTATCACTCTTAACACACTTGCCTCGTTCAGATGAATTATTTTCCAACTTCTAATATGCCTCTGAAGATAGATTTATCTTGTTCATGTTGGAGCCTTCTGCTTTCGGCTTCTTTTTGTTTCTTGTTCTTGTTTGTTCACTCCAGACTTCCAGATATGAATTCATTTCCTCCCAGAAATATAAAACTAGGTCATATCTGGTGGTGAAATAGTTCTGTAGATCCCTGGGATTGTGGAAACAACAGTAATAAGATACCATTATAGCCATTTACAAAACAATTATTGAGAACTGATAGCTTCCCTGCCACTGCTTGGTGTATCTCTTGTTTAGAAAGGGGCTTATTTTTCAGTATTTTGCTGTTGTTCTGTTGAGGCCACATGGTCCCATGGGTTGCTGGGGAAAAAGAGATAGCTGGAATCTCTCCTTAGCGGGGTATCATCCCAGTGGCAGTCTCAAGGAAGAGAAGAGACAGGTCCTCATAGTAAATGAGAACTGAGAGGAGTCTGGGCAGTCTCCTGAATAGAGGTGGAAAGGTGGTTTCTGCCGCAATTCCTAACCAGAGAGTGTGTGTGGCCTAAAATGCCATGACCCATTATATTGTGTGTCTCAAATAATGTTCTATTCATTTACTTTGATTATTTTTTTTTGAGATAGGGTCTCACTCTGTTGCCCCGGCTGTAGTGCAGTGGTGCAAACAAGGCTTGCTGTAGTCTCCATCTCCTGGGCTCATGCAATCCTTTCACCTCAGCCTCCTGAGTAGCTGGGACCACAGGTGCACCTCCATGCCTAGCTAATTTTTAAATTTTTTTGTAGAGATGGGGTCTCACCATATTGCCCAGGTTGATCTTAAATTCCTGGGCTCAAGCAGTCCTCCCATCTTGGCCTCTCAAAGTGCTGGGGTTATAGGTGTGAGCCACTGTGCCCAGCCTTATTCATTTACTTTAAAAAATCTACTTGATTTATGGTTATTCCTCTATGGTGCCAGGGAGAAGAGGTGGACTGCAGCTAACTGGGTAATTATATATAAGCCTACATGTGCTGCATGTGAACATTATCCATGTATGTCATGGCTTTTTTTTTTTTTAAGCTGTCAATTATTACTCTAAGGGAATACAAGGTAAAGATGAGTCAGCTATGTTATATAGGACATTTTATTTAGTTGCAGGTTATTAAACACTCATTTGCAGTGTTGTGGGGAATCAACAAAAGAAAAAAGTGCTTTTCCCTGTACTAGTGAGATTCCCAAGGGACAGTTTCCTTAGGGAAATCTCTGCTGACAACTGCGGAGGATTGGAAATGATGAAAACTGGCAGGTTTCCTTACAAAGAATCTCCTTTGTTCGCTGCACTATAGTGAAATCCTGAAGAACAAGAGAAGGAATGAAAAGCAGCAGATCAACAGATCTTTACCTGCCCCTGAGGACTTAGCAATGTAGGCAAGGAATACATGTGCCCTGGAGAGTGTAAGATATAAATCATACATGCATGCCAAGAGGATGGAAAATACAACGACCCTCAGGAATTTGGGATATAAGCTAGGAAGCACTTTTCTAAAATGGATAAAGGAAGTAGTGGGTATAAATTGCCATAGAGTAGAGAAGATTTCCAGGAAAAGACAGTGAGGGAGGGAGCAAGACCAGAAAGTAACGGTAGGTAGCCGGTAGTGGTAGGCAGCAGTAGTGGTAGGTAGTAATGGTGGGTAGGTATGTGTCTGTGACTTTAACTTTGATATAGTAATACCCAGAGAGTCACTTTAGGCTCTGGAGCAAAGGAAGGCTATGATGAAATCATGTTTCAGAATACTTCGATTCTGGCACCATGTTTCCTATCAGCTAAAATAGGGAGAGGAAGGAGCAGGCACAGTGTTTCAAAACCATTCTGGGTGTGAGATGATGAAGGCTGGATTAGGGTCAATCTGAGAGGGAACACAGGAAAATGTGATAGGTAAGGGTTAAGAAATTGACATGAGGGACAGAGGGGAGACAAAAATAGCTCTGAGGCTCTAAACCTGGAGGCTTGGTGGGGATGCCACTGAGTAATATGGGAGTATCAACTGGAATTTCATGATCTCAGCTTTCTACACATTTCATATGCAGAAGAATATTCAAAAGGAAATATCCTAACAATTGGAGCCAGAGGATGGAAGTGAGAAGGAAATCTCTGCAGGAGGGCTAGTTGGTGAGTCATCTGCCAACTGTCCACGGGGGCCGGCTGGAGGGGCAGGGAGGGGTTTTTATGTGAATGATGATATGCATGTCATCATGCTTTATAAATAACAGTGAGGCCGGGCGCGGTGGCTTAAGCCTGTAATCCCAGCACTTTGGGAGGCCGAGATAGGTGGATCACGAGGTCAGGAGATCGAGACCATCCTGGCTAACACGGTG
>NW_012113586.1:3279332-3340624 GCF_000951035.1 Colobus angolensis palliatus | reverse complement strand
AGACTCTGTCTCAAAAATAAATAAATAAATAAATAAATAAATAAATAAATAAATAAATAAATAAATAAATAACAGTGAAATTCAGGGTAATTAGTCAGGGCTAAATATCTCTTTCTCTTCAATAAGTTATTTTGCCTTCATTGATGACTGAGTAACTTATAAGGTATTTGAATTTGCACAAATACTTGAATTGTATGTTATTTTTCCTATGGGTCTGTCAATGAAGTCTATGCTGTTTGTTTACCTAACAAATGATTACTTTTCCCAGTACTAGTGGAAATAATGTCACAGCCCTGGTGTCATTAAATGTTTCTCTCTGTGGCTGATGCTGAAGGCTATCCGACTCTCATTAGGAGCACAAGCACCCACAGAACCAGTCTCCCACACTATTTGTGATTAATCTCACCTGTTGTAACAATGACTTTGCATGCTTTTTTTGTGGCCGAGGCACATTATTTTAGCATCAGGTAAGGGGCGAGAGGCAGAAGTGCCCAGCTGATGGCAAGGAAAGAAGAGACACACAGAGAAGCCTTTGAGTTTAGCAGCTGTAGGTGACTCCGCCTTTTGATCTCAGATTCTGTGAAGTGAGAGAAAAAGTTAACGGTCATGCAGGAGAAGCTGGATGTCTTCTTCACATGACTGGTTAGCAGAGAAAAGTACCTGAAAAACAGAACAAGTTGTTCCTAATACAGGCAGTTTTTTACCCTTTGCCCACCTTTCCATAACTGGCTTAAAAGTAGAGCTTTCTCTTTCTTCAAAGAAAATTCCATTCTGTGGTCCACTCCAGTGAACACTCAGCTGAATGAAAAACTATACCAATAGAGAGACTGTTGTTGGTTACCAAATAAAGAATAGGCTAAACAAATAGCCATGGCCAGTTCTTGGCTTGAGATGAATTTTCCCTCCAGGTAGTGATCTTTACAGGATCCATGTCATTACATTAGCTTTCATCATACCATTATAAAGTGTCTGGGAAGTATTATTCCCATTCTGAAGTAGAGAAAGGTAGATGTAAAGAAATGAAATAATACTTCTTTTGCTCGATTTCCTCCCTAGACAATCCTACCTCTTTTTTTTTTTGAGACAGAGTCTTGCTCTGTCGCCCAGGCTGGAGTGCAGTGGCTGGATCTCAGCTTGCTGCAAACTCCACCTCCCGGGTTTACACCATTCTCCTACCTCAGACCCCGAGCAGCTGGGACTACAGGCCCCCACCACCGCACCCGGCTAGTTTTTTGTATTTTTTAGTAGAGACAGGGTTTCACCGGGTTAGCCAGGATGGTCTTGATCTCCTGACCTCGTGATCCACCCGTCTCGGTCTCCCAAAGTGCTGGGATTACAGGCTTGAGCCACCGCGCCCAGCCCCAATCCTACCTCTTTTATTTCATTTCAGCTCTGTCACTTACTAGCTGTGTGACTTTAGGCAAGTTACTCAATATATGTGCTCCAGTTTCTTCATCTATAAATAGGGCTAAAATACTAATAACCTACTTCATAGGGTTCTTATGAGGATTAATGAGTTAATGCATGCCAAGCACTTAGAACAGTGTCTGGCCCATAATAAGCACTCCATAAGTATTGGCTGTAAAAACGACAATAGAACCAACATCACTCAAGCCTAATAAGCATCACTTTCATGCTGGTCATTTCCAAGTCTACCTCCTTAGTTTGAACTCTGTCCTGCGTTCCACATCTAGATTTCCAGTTGCTGCTAGATATGTCGTTTAAAAACATAATTATTCAGTAAATATTTCTGAGTACCTACTATTGGGGTTCCAAGGAGTCCAATAAATAACAGCCTCTTCCCCAGCTTAGCTCTGAACCAATTAAAGAGAAGGACAAAAAAGTAAGGCAACTGGAAGATCAAAATATCACCTTTAGTGCTGAAAATTTGTTAATAGAGAATGAGGCTTTGTAGGCAGGCAAGTGGGCTACAGCCTAGACTCCCCACTGTCAGACAGAACCAGACGGGCACAAGTCTACTGCAAGAGCAGATTCTACCCCTGAACAACTGACGGCCTGGAGGAGCACAGCAGAATGGACACGGGCTTCCTAAGAGTTAGCAAAAACAAAGAGAAAAAGAAGGAGCTGAGCTACTTATGTCCAGCTGCTCCTAATATACTCATCAGTCACATAAATTAATTCCTTGTTCTCTGGGGAAGAGTGAAAGAGGGAGGAAGAGAGAGGCTAAAAAGATTACACTGGTGGGGATCCCTTCTCATAAAAGGAAATACATGGAGTAAGGGTGTAGTGTTTTCCCCAAAACCTATCACATGCTGGGGTATTGTGCTAAGCACTGGGCATCTCTACCTGGGTACACTATGGGCATTTTAAACTGAACATCTCTAAAAATCTCATCTACTCCTCATACATGTTGCTCCTATGTTTTGTTTTGTTTTTTTTTGTTTTGTTTTTTTCCTGGTGGCATCACCAACCTTCTAAGTATCCTGGGTAGAAATATCAAACCCATTTTGACTTGTGATTTCTCTGGACGTTCACATTTGCATCACCAAGGACTGCACATTATTTTGTTTAAGCAACTTTTGATTCTTCCCCCTTTTCTTTCCCATTGCCCCTGCCCTAGTTAACACTCTCACAATTTCTCCCCCAGACCATTACTGTAAGCTCCTGACTTCATGTCTTCCCATTTTACCTAAACCATTTTTTGTCTTCCAGCCTGAACTCTGCTTTATCTATGGATCCACTTCAGTCATAATTAACAACCCTTTCCCATAGGTACTAAATCTACACTGTGATTAATTTCTCTTTTGATACTTACACTATTCATTTCAGTATCTCAGGGGGCTTAAAAAAGTACTCTGAACATACTTGGCACACAATAGATATTTGTTAAATGAATGACCTAAATTAGTAGTATAGGCAGAGAACACAGGATGTAAATCCCATGGCCCCACTTAATTGTTTAAAAACATGTATGGAGCACCTACTTTGTGTATAACAATAAGAAATTCTGCTATTTTCTTAATTTTGAGCTACTAAACATTGTATTTCATCCTAGACTGACACTTCAAACACTTGTTTTGATATATCCAACAAGCATGTAAAGAAGAAAGATCTATTAATTGAATAAAAGGTGTGCTCCATGTCTATGTCTTTCTTGTTCAGTTATGGCTCTTGCTACTAGAAGACATTATTTACACAGTTTGGAGCTTTTCACTGAGAACTGGACTGAGATACCGTTGTCAGCACCTGTTGTTTTAAATGACTAATACTTCAGTCCCTCCTTCCTTCGGTATCTCCTTCTCTTCTGGGAAGGCTGTCATCAGATAGTGTCTCATTGGCCTAGGTATGGGCAGCTGACCCAAGTTGAGTCAAAGCCCTTCTTGGGAATGTAGAATGCGACTGATGAATTGAGGTTCAGTCTCATCACTCTCTTAAGATATTTTTAAATATAGGAACACTTGGCAACCACGTCTTGCCATATGGACTAAAACAAGAGAGAGTAAAGAAAGAATTAAGTAGAAATGAGAGACAAAGAATCTCAATGGGATTTAAGTTCCTGGTTCTAGCTGTTCCTGAAGTCAACTGAACTTCCTGTCTTTGGTTCCATCACATTCCAGTACACTTCATACATTTCCCTTCCAGCCTAGGTTTATTTATATCGGTTTTCTGTTACAGGCAACTAATAATCCTAATGAGGATAGTTGCCAATTTGTTCCTCAAGATGGCACAAGAGCTCTCACTCTCATATATAATTTTTTAATTACTTTTAAGAAATTGCAGTAAAAACACAACAAATGTACCATCTTAACCATTTTTAAGTGTACAGTTCAGTAGTGTATATCCACATTGTTATAAAACAAATCATTAAAACTTTTTCATTTTGCAAATCTGAAATTCTGTACTTATTAAACAAAAATCTCTCTCTCCTTCAACTCCTCCACCTTGCCCCCTGCTAACCACCATTCTACTCTCTGTTTCTGTGAATTTGACTGCTTTAGATGCCTTGTTTAAAACATACAGTATTTGTCTTTTTGTGACTGGCTTATTTCACATAGCATAATGTCCTGAAAGTTCATTCATGTCATAGCACATAATAGGATTTCCTTCCTTTTCGAGCCTGAATGGTATTCTATTGTATGTGTATACCATATTTTATCTAGTCATCTAATAAAGGACATTTTGGGTTGATTCTACCTCTTGACTTTTGTGAATAGTGCTACTGTGACCATGGGTGTGCAAATATCTGATTCAGAATCCGTATTCTTTTGGAGGCATACCCAGAAGCAGGACTGTTAGATCATATGGTAGTGAGTCCAGAACTGGTTCCTTCTGGTAGGTTCTTGGTCTTGCTGACTTCAAGAATGAAGCTGCGGACCCTTGTGGTGAGAGTTTTTTTTTTTTTTTTTTTTTTCTCCTTTGAGAGGGAGTCTTGCTCTGTTGCCCAGACTGGAGTGCAGTGGTGTGATCTCAGCTCACTGCAAGCTCCACCTCCCGGGTTCATGCCATTCTCCTGCCTCAGCCTCCCGAGTAGCTGGGACTACAGGCAACCACCACCACACCCGCCTAATTTTTTGTATTTTTTTTTTAGTAGAGATGGGGTTTCACTGTGTTAGCCAGGATGGTCTCGATCTCCTGACCTCATGATCCGCCCGCCTCAGCCTCCCAAAGTGCTGGGATTACAGTTGTGAGCCACCACGCCTGGCCTGAGTGTTACAGTTCTTAAAGATGTTGTGTCTGGAGTTTGTTTCTTCAGATGTTCAGATATGGCACGTCTGGAGTTATTTGTTCCTCCTGGTGGGTTCCTGGTCTCACTGACTTCAGGAATAAAGCCACAGAGCACCTCAGTGAGTGTTACAGCTTTTAAAGGTAGTGCGGACCCAAAGAGTGAGCAGCAGCAAGATTTATTGTGAACAGCGAAAGAACAAACCTTCCACAAGCTTCAAAGGAGACCCCAGTGCGTTGCTGCTGCTGGCTCCGGCGGCCAGCTTTTATTCCCTTATTTAGCCCTGCCCACATCCTGCTGATTGGTCCATTTTACAGAGTGCTAATTAGTTTTTTTACAGAGTGTTGATTGGTGCATTTACTATCCTTTAGCTTGACACAGAGTGCTGATTGGTGCATTTACAATCCTCTAGCTAGACAGAAAAGTTCTCCAAATCCCCACTTGACCCAGGAAGTCTGGCTGGCTTCACCTCTCAGTAGTTCTTTTTTTTAATTGTTTTGATGACACTTTATACTATTTTCTATAGCAGTTGCACCATTTTACAGTCCCACCAACAGTGCATGAGGGTTCCAATTTTTTCACATCCTCACCAACATGTTATTTTCTGTTTTTGCTTTATTTTGTTTTGTTTTTAGAGTAGCCACCCTAATGGGCATTAGGTGATGTCTCATTGTGGTTTTGACTTGCATTTCTCCGATAATTAGTGATTAGCATCTTTTCATTTGCCTTTTAGTTTTTTTTTTTTTTTTTTTTTTTGAGACGGAGTCTCGCTCTGTCGCCCAGGCTGGAGTGCAGTGGCCGGATCTCAGCTCACTGCAAGCTCCGCCTCCCGGGTTCCCGCCATTCTCCTGCCTCAGCCTCCTGAGTAGCTGGGAATACAGGCGCCCGCCACCTCGCCTGGCTAGATTTTTGGGTTTTTTTGGTTTTTTTTGTTTTTTTTTGAGACGGAGTCTCGCTCTGTCGCCCAGGCTGGAGTGCAGTGGCCGGATCTCAGCTCACTGCAAGCTCCGCCTCCTGGGTTTACGCCATTCTCCTGCCTCAGCCTCCTGAGTGGCTGGGACTACAGGCGCCCGCCACCTCGCCCGGCTAGTTTTTTTTTTGTATTTTTTAGTAGAGACGGGGTTTCACCATGTTAGCCAGGATGGTCTCGATCTCCTGACCTCGTGATCCGCCCGTCTCGGCCTCCCAAAGTGCTGGGATTACAGGCTTGAGCCACCGCGCCCGGCCGCCTTTTAGTTATTTTTATATCATCTTGGGATGAATGTCTCTTCAAGTACTTTGCCCATTTTTAAAATGAGGTTATTTGATTTTTGTTGTTGTTGAGTTGTAGGAGCTCTTAATATATTCTGGATTGAAACCCCTTATTTAGATAAATGATTTAAAAATATTTTCTCCCATAGGTTACTTTTGTGTGTGTGTGTATGTAATTTATTTTTTAAATTGATACATCAGAGTTGTAGATAATTTTGGGTTCATATTTGTAATTTCAAATTAAAAATCATAAGAATATGATTTATTCAGTTAGATTCAGCAAACATTTATAGGGTACTTATAATGTGTAAGATATTTGTGCCCAGTGCTAGGTTTGATTTAAACGGCGGCCTCCTGACATACTCCTTTCACTACAGTTTGAACCCAATTTAGCCCCAGGAAGGATGGTCTTAAAAGTCATAATTCAGTCTATGCATTTTCTTGATACTAGCTCAACCTAAGGTTTTGTATGCACTAAAGCACTGCAGGGAGACTAGGGTGCTGGGTCTTCTCAGCCAGTTCTCAGCTAGGGTGCTGGGAGACCAGTTCCATGTAAGGGTTTCAGATTAATCCTGAGCCAATATTAGTGGGATCATGAGTCAGTCCCATGAAGGATGAATAAAACTAAGTCAGACTCCAGACTTTAGTCTTCAGATTCACAGGCTTCTCAAAGTCAGGGTGGAACCAAACCTTGGTTTCTAGCTTAAGATTTGGAGGGCTTGAAGTCCAGCTGAACATATCAAAGATGTCAAGTAATTAATTATCACTTCCCCACTGCTATGCCAAGGTAGTCCTACCGAGTTACACAGAGCCTCAGAATCCTAAACACTGTTCCCCAGACAACCGGTCAATGAGAAAGCATACAAGATGAAACCTAATTGCCATCTTCGACCTATATGTCGTACATACTGTTTTGTGTTGGGCTTTCTCTTATGTAATACAATCTCAACTGGAATTGAGTGATCAAACTCTTAGTGAAGAGGACTCTATAGAGATTTTTGTGACTTGGTATATATATCTATTAATGTAATTAAATTTTAATTTAGATTTTTCTCTTTCCCCAGTAAATCCATACCAAAGCAGGGAGGAACCCACCTGTTACTTTGATATCCCCTGTTGCTTTGGCAATGTCATTTTCAATCATACAGGAGTATGTGTTGTTGATCGTAACATTGTACAGCACAGACACAACCTTCATGGTCACATTCTCAGAGTTCAGCTCAAAGCTGGTATTGGAGACTTCCGAGAAGTTGGCTCCCTGGTCAACTTGGGATGCCCAGACCACTGTGGGCTGGGGGAACCATCGGGGAGCCTCACACCGCAGGGTCTCTGAGCTGGCGTTATAGTCCACATTCACCTCTGGCATGCTGAAGGCTGTAGGGTCAAAAGTCGAAAAGGGCAGATGCCAAAGTCAGACACATAAGACAATACAGCCTTTGAAGTGCTAGGTCTTAAAAATGCAGTCATTTTTTTTTTTTAACCATTGAAGCTACTCAGTACTTCCTCAGAGTTCCATCTGTGTGTGGCCAATTGTATTATAGGCACGAATAATTATTTGCTCATAGTATTGCTATACATCACAACCCTTTGGCCAATCACAAACCCCAAGAACCTAAATTCTAGGTATATTATTGTTACAATAGATAATTTTCTCCAAGTAAGAGGAACTTCAGTGGTCATAAAAAAGCTTATCCCTTAGAGAAATAAGGCATTTTCCTGGGATCTATGAAGCTTCTGGATTTTACATATTTTTCTCCCTGGAGGATAAAGTTAGGGTGGGGAGGGAGAAGGAGAAAGAAGAAACAAACAGCATTCGTCTATCACCCACAGAAGTTCCATCCACAAGCTTTGTCATCACAGAGATCTGGAATTTGCTTGAGTAGAGACTGTCCGCTCTGGTATCCAGGGATAGAAATAGAAATTTGTTTTCCCCCAAGGTAATTCTCCTCACTGGAGAGGTAACTGCATTTTGAAATTAAGACTTAGCTTCCCCCCATATCCAGGCAGAGAGACAGTTGTGGAAAAATGTTAAAGCCTGGACTTTTTATGGGGGCAAAATATAATTTATTAATTTATTTGGCATCTTCCTTTACCTGGGACTAAGCTGGTGCTGAGTAAGTAGTAAAAGGAAAGCCCTTGCCTAATCCTTAAGGAGTCTGTTATCGAGCAGGGGAGACAAGACTCATATGCTCGGAGCAGGCAGGGAACACACTCTTGGGAGATGATGTGGGAAACTAAGGTTACATGACAATGAATCACCATTCACTGAGGTTTACTCTGTGCCAGTACTGTATTCCAGACCTTATTTCATTTGATCCTCACAACACTCCTGTGAATACTATCATCCCCATTAAAAAACAAATCAACTTTTAATTTTGAAATAATTTCGGGTATATAGAAGAGTTGCATAGAAGGTATAGAGTTCTGGCATAAGCCTCACCCAGTTTCCTCTAATGTTAACATCTTAAATAACCAATGTGCATTAGTCAAAACTGAGAAACCAGCCAGGCGCAGTGGCTCATGTCTGTAATCCCAGCACTTTGGGAGGCTGAGGTGAGCAGATCACCTGAGGTTGGGAGTTTGAGACCAGTTGACCAACATGAGGAAACCCATTCTCTACTAAAAATACAAAATTAGCTAGGTGTGAAGGCGCATGCCTGTAATCCCAGCTACTTGGGAAGTTGAGGCAGGAGAATCATTTGAACCCAGGAGGCAGAGGTTATGGTGAGCCTAGATCGCGCCATTGCACTCCAGCCTGGGCCACAAGAGCGAAACGCCATCTCGAAAAAAAAAAAAAGAAAAGAAAAAACAGAGAAACCGTCATCGGTACATTACTATCAACTAAATACCAGATTTGATTTGTATTTCAAGTTTTTCCACTAATGCTCTTTTTCTGTTCCAGGATTCCATCCAGAACACCACCATGCTTTAGTTATCATGTTGCCTGAATTTCTTCTAGTCTGTCATGTTTTCCCAATTTCTGTATATTCCATGACCTTGACTGTTTTGAGGAGTACTGGTTAGGTATTTTGAGGAGTACTGGTTAGGTATTTTCCATGACCTTGACAATTTTTGAGGAGTACTGGTTAGGTATTTTCCATGACTTTGACAATTTTTGAGGAGTACTGGTTAGGTATTTTGTAGGACGACCCTCTGTTGGAATTCATCTGATGTTTTTCTCCTGATTAGACTGAGGTTACAGGTTTGAGAGAGGAAGAGCACAGGAGGCAAAGTGCCCTTCTCATCACATCATATCAGAAGGAACATGCTGTTAACATGACTTATTAATGATGTTAACCTGGATCACCCGACTAAAGCAGTGTTTGCCGGATTTCTTTGCAAGCTGGATTTCACTAAGTCCAATATACCCTAAGCGGGGTAGGGAAGGTTTCAAGCTCCATTTTCTGGAGGGGAAGAGATCTAAATAAATTATTTGGAATTCATCTGTAAGGGGAATTTTGTCATATCCCTCATTTATTTAAAAAGTATGAACTCATATGTATTTATTCTATACCTTTGAGTTATAACTCAATACTATGTTATTTATTTTGTTGCTTAAATTGTTACAGCTTTGCCATTGGAAGCTCTTTCAGTTGGCTCCAGTATCCCTTTGACATGACCCCATTTTAAGATAAAGAAACTGAGGCTCAGAGAGACTGCTTTGCCCAGGCCACTGTACGTACACAGGTCTGATTCTAGATCTGAGCTTCGAATCATTACATATACATGTTATGAGGTGTGCAAGAAAGGCCTGTGCATACTAGTTTAGGCTGGAAAAGCCCGGTTTCTGCCTATCCTTCAAGGCTGCCCGCAAATGCCAGCTTCTCCAGGGGGCTTTCCCATGCCTCCCCTCCTATGCATTTGAACGGGATCTCTCTCTTCCTCTCAATCACTCTATTTATATTTCTCTTAAAGCATTTGATACACTTTACTAATTATTATCATTTACAGACTTTTATTATCTCTGTCTGGACCCTTAACTCTGTGAGATCTATACTATGAGGTATATAGTAAGGGTATATAGGGAAATCTGCAAGGGTAAGGGAAATCTGTTTCATCATCTTTGTACTCCTCACAGTACCTGAGTCCCTTGTATATAAATTCAGCAAACAAATGTTAAATTGGGTTGGCAACAAGGGGTGGATTTCACTGTTGCAGGGGAAGGGGAATTAATAAGTTTACAGGACAGTGTTGTTTTTGTTTTGATTAGTTCCCTTTGAACTTCTAAAATGTGCCCACTGTCATGAGTCTCTGAAGGTACTGATTTCAGGACTGGATTTGGATCTACTTAGCATGGAAATGTCCCAGGCTAGGCTGCTCTTATTAGCTATACCAGGGGCTACCACAAAAGAGACTACATTTATTTTGTTGAATAGAGAACACACCAGGAAATTCTGAAGCAGTGAGAACCCAGAACAAAAGATTTTTAAGGCTTCTCTTATAGTTGGCTGCTTTTGGGGTTGGTGTGGATCTTGGCCATAAAATGGCAAAAATAGCTGTTAGCAGAATTGGGAGCGTCATTGTCTGATATTAGTCACAACATGATATTTCATCAGCAACTCATAATCTTTAGCCTCAAATACTTTTGGTGCTTTAAAAAAATGTTTCTCCAAAAGTAACTCACCTCCAGTTTTATACTCAAGGTTAGCATTCCCCTTGCCTTTAGAAGTGATGATGTAACATTTGTAGGTGCCAGCGTCTGCAAGTTGTACATTTTTCAGCCGCAGAGAGGCATTGCCAACTATCACTTGATCAGCAAACACTGCTGTCCGGCCTCTGAACATTTCATCCTGCTCCGACAGCTCATCTTTGCCTTCTTTGAACTCATGGACCAAGCCTATAACACCTTCCTTCAGCCATTGTATCACGATATCAGAAAGTTTGATGTCAGGTTCAAAAGTGCAGCTCAGGATTCCATCCTCCCCAATGTTCCCAGCTGAGGCAACAGTAGTGACTGTGATGGAGTGTCTCCCTGCAGTTCAGGAAGCAAAGATCAATGCTAAGGGAAGCCTTGGAACTTCTACAACCAAACCCTTCATTACTGAAAGCCAGACAGAGACTTCTGTGATAAATTAAAAATACAGAAGAACATGAGAGGCATTAAGAAAAAGAAGACAAGAAGAGAAAGAGCAGGGAGACAATCGTTTTGATATATATATATATAGCAGGTCTGTCATATATAATGGCTTATGTAAGATCAAGTAACCCAAACCCTGAGAACACATTGGACTTGGGGTTTGAAGATGAAAATTCAAGTCTTGATTTTGTCACTTAATAGCCATGTAACCTTCTTGGATCTTAAAAAATTGGAGGTAACAATATCTGTCTTACCTACTGTATTAGTCCATTTTCATGCTGCTGATAAAGACATACCTGAGACTGGGAAGAAAAAGAGGTTTAATTGGACTTACAGTTCCACATGGCTGAGGAGGCCTCAGAATCATGATGGGAGGTGAAAGGTACTTCTTACATGGTGGTGGCAAGAGAAAAATGAGAAAGATGCAAAAGCGGAAACCCCTGATAAACCCATCAGATCTCATTAGACTTACTCACTACCACAAAAACAGTATGGGGAAACTGCTCCCATGATTCAAATTATCTCCCACTGGGCCCCTCCCACAACACATGGGAATTATGGGAGCTACAATTCAAGATGAGATTTGGGTGGGGACACAGCCAGACCACATCATTCCATCCCTGGCCCCTCCAAATCTCATGTCCTCACATTTCAAAATCAGTCGTGCCTTCCCAACAGTCCCCCAAAGTCTTAACTCATTTCAGCATTAACTCAAAAGTCCACAGTCCAAAGTCGCATCTGAGACAAGGCAAGTCCCTTTCATCTATGAGCCTGTAAAATCAAAATCAAGCTAGTTACTTCCTAGTTACAATGGGGGTATAAGCATTGGGTAAATACAGTCATTCCAAATGGGAGAAATAGGCCAAAACAAAGTAGTTACAGGGCTTATGCAAGTCCAAAATTTTAAAGCTCTAAAATGATCTCC
Source organism: Colobus angolensis palliatus (assembly GCF_000951035.1). NCBI lineage: Eukaryota > Metazoa > Chordata > Mammalia > Primates > Cercopithecidae > Colobus > Colobus angolensis. The sequence continues at coordinate 3,328,687 of NW_012113586.1, read as the reverse complement.
TTTGACTCCAGGTCTCACATCCAGGTCATGCTCTTAAGGTGGGTTCCCATGGTCTTGGGCAGCTCCACCCCTGTGGCTTTGCAGGGTGCAGCCTCCCTCCCAGCTGCTTTCATAGGCTGGCATTAAGTGTCTGTGGCTTTTCCAGAAGAACAGTGCAAGCTGTCAGTGGATCTACCATTCTGGGGTCTGGAGGACAGTGGCTCTCTTCTCACAGCTCTACTAAGTGGTGCTCCAGTGGGGACTTTGTGTTAGGGCTTCAACCCCATATTTTCCTTCTGCACTGCCCTAGCAGAAGTTCTCCATGAGAGCCCCACTCCTGCAGCAATCTTCTGCCTGGGCATCCAGGCATTTCCATACATCTTCTGAAATCTAGGTGGAGGTTCACAAACCCCAATTCTTGACTTTTGTGCACTCACAGGCTCAACACCACATAGAAGCTGCTAAGACTTGGGGTTTGTACCCTCTGAAGCCATACCCAAGCCCCTTTTGGGCACAGTTGGAGCAGCTGGGACACAGGGAACAAAGTCCCTAGGCTGCACACAGCATGGGGACCCTGGGCCCGGCCCACAAAACTGTTTTCTCCTAGGCCTCCAGGCCTGTGATGGGAGGGGCAGCCATGAAGACCTCTCACATTTTCCCCATTGTCTTGGGGATTAATATTCAGTGCCTCATTACTTATGCAAATTTCTGCAGCCAGCTTGAAATTCTCCTCAGAAAATGGGTTTTTCTTTTCTTTCACATTGTCAAGCTGCAATTTTCTGAACTTTTATGCCCTGCTTCCCTTATACAACTGAATACCTTTAACAGTACCCGAGTTACCTCTTGAATGCTTTGCTTCTTAGAAATTTCTTCTACCAGATACCCCACATCATCTCTCTCAAGTTCAAAGTTCCACACATCTCAAGGGCAGGGGCAAAATGTCGCCAGTCTCTTTGTTAAAACATAACAAGAGTCACCTTTTCTCCAATTCTCAACAGGTTCCTCATCTCCATCTGAGACCACTTCAGTCTGGACCTTATTGTCCATATCACTATCAAACTTTTGGTCAAAGCCATTCAACAAGTCTCTAGGAGGTTCCAAACTTTCCCACATTTTCCTGTCTTCTTCTGAGCCCTCCAAACTGTTCCAACCTCTGCCTGTTATCCAGTTCCAAAGTTGCTTCCACATTTTCAGGTATCTTTTCAGCAGTGCCCCACTCCACCGGTACCAGTTTACTGTATTAGTCCATTTTCATGCTGCTGATAAAGAAATACCCGAGACTTGGAAGAAAAAGAGGTTTACTTGAACTTAACAGTTTCACATGGCTGGGGAGTCCTCAGAGTCATGACGGGAGGTGAAAGGCACTTCTTACACGGCAGTGGCAAGAGAAAATGAGAAAGATGCAAAAGCGGAAACCCCTGATAAAACCATAAGACCTTGCGAGACTTATTTACTACCATGAGAACACTATGGGGGGGAACTGCCCCCATGGTTCAAATTATCTCCCACCAGGTCCCTCCTACAACACATGGGAATTACAGGAGTGTAATTTAAGACGAGATTTGGATGGGGACACAGAGCCAAACTGTATCACCTACTTTAAAGGTTTCTTATGAGGATCAAATCAAATGGATATTAACTTGATTTGCAAACTGTAATTACACATACAAGGTATCGTTATTCTCAGTTAACTAGAAGTGGCACAGAAGTGAAATCCCATGTTAATTAAATGTGGCTAGTCATTCTGAAGAATGCTGAATTCTAAAGTGCTGTGACTTTTATCTCAATTTGAATGACGAAGAAACTAAGGCATTGAGAAAATAAGTGATTTCATCAAGTTTACAGTGCTAGCTATAGCATAATGAAGAACTGTATTTAATTCGGTTGATTTTGGGTTTAATATGAAAGCCACTCTCTCCTCTCCAAACCTACCACCAGTAGAAATATTCATTATGTGCCAGCTGTATCCAACTACTTCTTCCTCACTTGGCCAGACTACAGCCCACCCAGTCAGGGAAGGATCAATCAGCTGTTCATTGTACACTGGGGGCTGCTGACTGAGGACACCTATTGGGGTGATTTAATTAACTGAATCTTCTTGAGAGGCTCTTTCTGTGGCTTGGATATGAAACTAAGGGCAGATGGCCTTGGAGCCCAAGAAGAGAGTGGAGGAGACACAAACAAGTATAGGGGAGAGACCATGGGAGAGAAAAATGGAACAGTCTTCTATCCCCAGAGCTGTCTTGGATCCTGGGGGTGTTCAGGTCTAGTTCCTGTCCTAATCTCTGCATATCCTTTAAACAACACCTGACATTAAAGTGACTTGTGCAAAGTCTCTCCTTCTTACAGCCAAAAAAGCCCAACATAACGGGTCCTGAGCACTTCTTAACTGGACTTTTCAGCTTCTTTATTGATATTTCTACCTTTCATCTTTGCCTCCATCCAATCCATTTTACATACATTAATCCTACAGGTAGACCTTCTTACGGTACAATTCGAACATGTCTGTTTTCTAATCACTCATCTTTAATGGTTCCTAAGAGCTGTGGAATGGATTTCACATTTTCCAGCCTGGCCTTCAAAGCCAAATACTGCCTGGTACATAGCAAATGCTCCATACGTATTAGCTCTTATTGCTGTCTTTGCAGCCCTATCCCCAACTACATCCTCTCATAGTCCATTCTGTCTATCTGTATCAAATTATTTGTTGATTTTCTGCCTTCAATAAAAAATACACAAACAAAGCAGATGTGTGTGTGTTTTTTTAATGTAATAGGTAAACATTATCGGTATAAGGATATCCTTGGTTCTTCTCCTCTTCCAGCCTATTAGGGGTTGGAATTATCTCTTTGACTCCTAGACCTCTACAAAGTAAATGAGGGTAATGAATGAGGAAGAGAGAACTGGAGAAGCTAATCTAGATGGATTGGCAGCAGAAAGAACAGAAGGCTACTGATGGAAGAAAAATTATAGCTAGAGAAGGAGGAAGAGGAGACAAAAACAAGTACATAGCCTGGTTTGGTAGGATGTTTTAGAGGCTTGAGATTGTGAGAAGAGAGACTTTGGAAGCGGCTGCCATGCATGGCCATTCCTGTGGGAGATCTGGGAGAGGAATTATGACAGGGGACAAAATGAAGTTTGTGTGGTGTAATAAGAACACAACATACCTCCATTCCCTGTATTGGTATTTTCTTGAACATTGATTTAAAGATTCAGTTTGCTTTTCAAGTATTGTTACTTAAAGACTGATATCCAAGGCATCCCAGGCTAGCATGGGTTATACAATTACACTATGCGCCTTCACACCCCTGTTGGTCTTGCACCTATTAATTCATAGCACACACTTCTTTACCACCAGTTATCCAAATTCTACTTATATTCAAGTCTGTTCAGATGGCAGCCCTCCCATGAAACCTTCTTTTAATTAACCAAAGGAAAAATTAGTAGATTCTCTCTTTACTTTCTTGTAACTTTTTTTTTTTTTTTGGCCTTTATTATAGCAGCTATCTCCCTCTACCTGGTCTCTAGTCTATCTCTGGAACTAGTTTGTGAGTGTTTCAAGAGCAGAGACTGTCTTAATCCTATCTGTAAGTCCTATAGTGCCTACAGCTATGTTTCTGCAGAGAAAAATAATGTTTGTTGAGTTTATGAATAAATGAATAAATAAATGGAAACCAGTAGAAATCAAAGCATTGTTTGAGATAAGCTAAAATTATTGTAGGAGTAAGGGACGTTTGGCGGGATTACGACATCTAAGTTTTGGGGAAATGTGAGCCAGTTAAAAGGAAGGCAATAAAAATACAGAGAGGTTCACAATAAAATCATGAATCAAATACAACTATGTTAGAGCAAGGGTAAATTTGATGGTTGTTGATAAAGTGCCATTAAAGTTGAATTGAAAAATTACTTCTCGGAAAAAATACGTGATTAGCATGGTTTATGGAGAGAATGAAATGGTAATGACATATCTTAGTTCGGTAATTGTATTACTGAATTAATTTTAATATGTTGGCCTTGAGCTCACAGGTAGGGAAACCAACCACCTAGCTCCCAGAGAAGTTAATGATTAAAAGCAGGCAGCTGTAGAGTGCCCCAGGGACCTGCTACAGGTTCTAGTCATTTAAGGTTGCATTAATGATATGGCAGATGGAATGAGTGTAATGTTGATTAAATCCCCTCCACCCTAATGTCAAATAAAGAAGAGAAATAAGAGCCAGTGAGAACTTAAAAAGAACCACAGGGACCTAGCCATTGCTTTTTTTTTGAGGGGGATAGATCAAATATTTTCTAAATAAACTGTGCAATATTTCCATTTTGGTGTCATCAGCACACACCTAGTTGGTTTATCCAGTGTCTGAAGCTGGAGCATTACTGTAGTGTGATGGGTCCTTCATCAGGTTACCCAGAAAGCAGTCAATAAAATACTTGTTTGTTAAGTGAATAAATGATTGTTAAAAGTGATAAAATTTAATTTGCAAGCAACCACATGTAAGTATTACTTCTCACAAGAAAAGAAACTATTCAGACTTGCAAACAAACATAGGCTCAAGGAGGATTATGCCGTCTGGCCTCGTATGACTCTCCAGGCCTATTGACCACCAGAGATTCTTTTTTATTTTTGTTTTTTGGAGACAGAGACTCACTCCACCAAAGATTCTTGTGTGATTTGTTGAATCAAAGGACAAAAGAGCTCCATGGAGATGGGTTAGAGGCAGGTACCTATTGATAGAGAATTCATTAAATGGGCACAGATTTTAAGCATTTCATTAGCCTCTAAGATTTCATCAAACCCCTTTAAAATTGGAAGACTGAGCCACTTACTGAAAATTAATTATCCAGCTTGTGAGGGCTAATTACTATCACAGCTCCTGTCTGCATGAGGAAAGTGGGGCTGTTAAAGCGGGGGCAAGACGAAACCTGAGCAGCTCTGTGTTCACACGGGGGGAGGGAGTACTATTCAATCAGCGCTCCGTTGTAGGAGCAGGAATATCTTGAAGTGGGGGTACAGGTAATACAAGGCAAGGATTCTTTGCAGAAACTGTGATGCTGGAGCAGCCTACAGCACTGGATAAAACCTGGAAAATGAGCTGTCCTTTGAAATGACTCAGAAAGACAAGTTCTGTACCTTCCGGTAGCATAGAGAGCATGCTAGATGTCTTCAGCAGATGGTCATCAGCATCTGCTAAAACTCAGCTGTCCAGATGGGCACCACAGCACATGGCTTACGAGGTGGAAATGCAAAGACTAACCTTGGGATCACACCTGTGAATGCCATTCTTGCCAAAGAAGACGGTGGGGTTGGGAGAACAGTTCCTTCTGTGAGAAGAAATTTAAAAGGACACTGGGCCAGGCCAGATACAGAACAATGTAGGAAAGCAGCAGAACATAGTGACTGAGAACATGGCACAGGTACAAGGCTGTCTGGGTTTAAGTCCCAGCTCTGCCACTTATTGGATATGTAACGTTGGTCAAGTTTTCCAATGCTTTATTTCATAATTTTTTAAAATCTGTAAAATGGGGATACTCCCTTAGAGAGTTCTTGAAAGGACTTAATGATACGATGCAGGTAAAGTGCTTAATACAGTACACATGCTAAACCTTAAATCAGTATTGATATTGATAACCATTATTACCTAGAATCATTTGGAAAGATTGCAGATCAGAGCCCCAGGAGGTAAGGAAAGCAACATTTCACTAAGTGTTTGCTTACAGTGACTCATTTTAAGCCATGAGAGAGTAAGAATGACCATTATACCCATTTATGGATAAGGATAGAGACTCCGTGAGGTTAAATGGCTTGCCGAATTCCTTGGATCTAGCTGTTAGTGGAGTCAGGGTCAAACACAGCCTGGTCTGGCCCTGAGCCTATGCCCTTTCTACCATATTTTGCTGATACCCAGGGCCAGATTGAGACATGTAGAGTGCCAACCCAATAAGAAGATATCCCTACTTCACTTAAAAATCCAAACAATTAAAAACCACAAAATAAGTGTAAGAAAAGCCCATAGCTGTTTATTTTCTCAGATGACAGAAGTTTCTTTTTTGGGGGGGGGATAGATCAAATATTTTCTAAATAAACTGTGCAGTATTTCTTTCAGAAAGAATAGAATTTCTTTCTGTATTGGGGAAAAGTTTTACATTTTCAAAAGCTGTAGTCTCAGGAATCATGCCTGCAAGGCAAACCACAAAACACCCTTCTCCACCACAACTCTGTGTGGACATTGGCCTTGGTATGGGGTGATGGGTAGGAGTGTAGGTTAGGGAAGCAAATTCCCAAGGCTGGAAATACAGCCATGCTCACTTGCTGACTGTGTGTGTCCTTCTAGAAATTTCCCATCTGAACATAGTAATAACATCTACCTCCTATTTGTTGTGTGTAGTAAGACAAATCATGTATGCAAAGTTATTTAGTACAGTGGAGTGCATGAAGAAAGGATTCAAAAGATATTATCATCATGATAAAGTTTAGATATTTGTCTTCACCCAAATCTCATGTTGAAACGTAATCCCCAATATTGGGGATTTTGGTGTCATCAGCACACACCTAGTTGGTTTATCCAGCGTCTGAAGCTGGAGCATTACTGTAGTGTGATGGGTCCTTCACCAGGTTACTTAAGGGATTGTGTCTGCTGCTGGAACCTCAACAGCTGGGCGGTGAGCCAAGGCCTTGGTGCCCAGCTGAGGAGCAGATGTCCCTGAGAACCTAAACATCCCAGACAGTATCTGAGAACACGCCAAGAAAAACAGTCTCATTGCAAACACACCGCAGGCAAAGAGCCAGAAAACCAGCTTAAATGCAGCTTAGACATGGGAGATGGCACAGATCTCTAGGGCTGTCTTGTGTTGCCCAGGAGTGCCCTGTATGTAAGTCCTAATAAACTCAATTACTCACCAGACTGGACTTGTCTAAGTCATTCTTTGGTCTGTCAGCTGCTTCCCAGTTCTGGCAGGGGGGTGGGGGTTGTGGGGGCGATGCGGGACACATGTTACAGTTCCAGGTTTTGCTCGTAACAATTATTAGGAGGCAGCATCCTGTGGCTTCAAAGGAGGCTTTTCCTGGTGTGACCAGGAAATTGTGCAGTTCCTAGGAGGTGCTATAGGAATGCGTTAATAATAGCAAATTTTTACCAAAAGCATTGATGGCATCAATATAAATAACAATGGCAGTTGTTTATCACACACAGGTGTCAGGCACTCGATAAGAACTCTCCTTTAATTCTCACAATGACCATGCCTATTTCACCAGTGAGGAAACGTTTAAGTTGTATCCCAAAGGGTATACAGTTACTGTGAGCCCTGAGATTGGAATGGCTCTGATTCTGAGATTCCTCCATTATACAGAGCTGTTCAAAGTCACTCAGAGAGTGTGTGATAGCACAGGGACTGGGCTGGGTATGGGTAGGGGCCTTTCCATCACGTCTCCTTCCTTCTTGAAGGCTTACCCACAAGAGCTGTCCTTTAACCAGGGGCTGATTGGAACCCCTCAACCTCTCTTTCAAATGGCCCACCCCAAAGGCATTTTATGTTTTATGGGGTCTTTATTTAGAATTTGTAAGGAGCAGGATGGCTATGCAAAGGTGGCCTATACAGCATCAGGAGAGTTACAAAGAAATAGAATTTCCTTCTGTATTGGGGAAAAGTTTTACATTTTCAAAAGCTGTAGTCTCAGGAATCATGCCTGCAAGGCAAACCACAAAACACCCTTCTCCACCACAACTCTGTGTGGACGTTGTCCTTGGTATGGGGTGATGGGTAGGAGTGTAGGTTAGGGAAGCAAATTCCCAAGGCTGGAAATACAGCCATGCTCACTTGCTGACTGTGTGTGTCCTTCTAGAAATTTCCCATCTGAACATAGTAATAACATCTACCTCCTATTTGTTGTGTGTAGTAAGACAAATCATGTTTGCAAAGTTATTTAGTACAGTGGAGTGCATGAAGAAAGGATTCAAAAGATATTATCATCATGATAAAGTTTAGATATTTGTCTTCACCCAAATCTCATGTTGAAATGTAATCCCCAATATTGGAGGTGGGGCCTGGTGGGAGGTGTGTGGGTCACGGGGGCAGATCCCTCATAAATGGCTTGGGCTATCCCCTTGGTGATAAGTGAGCTCGCGGGCTCTGAGTTCACATGAGACCTGGTCATTTAAAAGTATGCGGCACCTCCTCACCACTCTCTCTCTCCCTCTTACTCCTGCTTTCGACATATGACATGCCTGTTTCCCCTCGCTGTCCATCATGATTGAAAACTCCCTGTGGCTTCACCAGAAGCCAGGCAGATGCCAGCACCATGCCTCCTGTAAAGCCTGCAGAATCGTGAGTCAATTAAACTTCTTTTCTTCATAAATTACCCAGTCTCAGGAATTTCTTTATAGCAGTGCAAGAATCGCCTAATACACATCATTGTCTGCTTAATGCTTTTTGCTTAATTTCAACGTCTTATATATTAAACCAGCTAACATTTTATTGAATTCATTTAAAGTGTGCTCATATGATGATCTCTGATAAAGGTTATAGTCCTTTTAATAGAGGCAATTGAAAAAATGCAACTAAACAGTATTAAACTAATAAACTGCCCATTTTATCCAAATAACCAGCTGTCATCCAGTGAAATGGGAAGGAGGCAGAACACCTTTTTATTGGCAGTATTAGAGTTTCAAATTTTTAATGGTACCTTACTGGATTGAGTAGACTATTACTTCTATCTATTCACACCTCCATGCATCCATCCAACTGTCCATTCAAAAAGCACTTAAGGAGCACCCTGTGCATTCAAGGAACTGAGTTCAGTTCTCAAGGTGGCTGTCGCTATGCAACAGGAAAAGATATGAATAGCAAACCTGTTGACTAACACAGGGAAGTTATGACATTGTGAAAATTCTTGCTAGGGTAGTCAACACCACTAACAACCAAAAGATAAACTCTCTAAGAGTTCTGATGCCAAGCCAGTGAGCCTTAGATCCAAGAAAGTTTTGTCATTAAGATTTAGAGTGACAAATACTAGGGTTTTAATTGAAGGTGATGTATAAGATCAGGAATAATTATAATTATTAATCAGGGTAAATTATAATTAAGAGTTAAGCCTTAGTGAGGAAGGTACCAAAATGCACTTTAGTATTAATATCTTTAAAACTTATTCTAAAATATTTGGTTTATCAGTCAATATTTTATTTCCTTATAAAGAACATATATGTAAATCCGAGAGCAATGGCTCACACCTGCAATCCCAGCACTTTGGGAGGTCAAGGCAGGCGGATCACTTGAGGTCAGGAGTCTGAGACCAGCCTGGCTAAGATGGCAAAATCCTGTCTCTACTAAAAATACAAAAAATTAGCCAGGTGTGGTGGTGCGTGCCTGTAATCCCAGCTACTTGGGAGGCTGAGGCAGGAGAATCACCTGAAGCTGGGAGGCAGAGGCTGCAGTGAGGCAAGATTATGTCACTGCACTCCAGCCTGAGTGACAGAGCAAGACTCTGTCTCAAAAAAAAAAAAAAAAAAAAAAAATCAGCCAGGTGTGGTGGTGCATGCCTGTAATCCCAGCTACTTGGGAGGCTGAGGCAGGAGAATGGCATGAACCCGGGAGGCGGAGCTTGCAGTGAGCTGAGATCTGGCCACTGCACTCCAGCCTGGGCGACAGAGCAAGACTCTGTCTCAAAAAAAAAAAAAAAATATATATATATGTATATAAACATAAAGTGTATATATACATTCATGACATTATATACATTATATACATATTATATAATAAGTAAAATTATATAACAGTATTATGTGTTATATATGTATAGTATGGATATACATTATATACATATTATATTTATATACATACATTTGCAAAAGTTTTTGTATGTCTGTATTGAAGTATACAAACATAACAACCCACATATCATAACTGTACAGCTTGAAGAATGATTATAACTTTATTCCAGGTAACCATCATCACACCAAGGAATAGAACCTTACTGCCCTCCCAGCAGTGCCCTCATTCCCCTCCTCACTGCTACCCGCTTACTTGTCCCCAAAGGTAAGAACCTTTATTATTACTCTACCTTTTGCCAACAGAGATCATTTGTCTGTTTTTCAACTTCATATGCATGGAATCATACAGAACTTACTCTTTTGTGCTCTTCTGTAGTTCCACATTATGTTTTGCATATGAAAATGTGCTCAGTCTCTGTCACCAGGAAACAGACATTAAAACCACAAAATTCCACAACGCCCAGTATTGGTGAGGGCATGGAGAGCTCGATCTCTCATGCATTGTTGGTGAAGAGTAGATTGGCTCATCACTTTGAAAAACGGAATGGCAGTATCTACTAAAAGCTATTTATTGGCCTTTTGTACATACTCCTTGTGAGCTGTTTTTTTAAGCACTCACACTCCTTGTGAGCTGCTTTAAGACATTAGAAAAAGAATTGAAAGATGGCCAAATAAAGCAGGAAGAGGAATATTAATAAAGATAAAAGCCAAAATTAGTAAAATAGGAATACAAATCAGAGAAAACATAAATAAGCAAAAAGCTGGTTCTTTCAAAACTGCTATAAAGATAACAACACGTTATAAATCTATTTCAGTATATGAGAGAGAAAAAAGAGAGAACAGAAGAAAGAAAACAAGAGAGAGAGAAGAATAGAGAGAAAGAAAGAGAGAGAGAGAAAAAACAACCAAGATTATGAACAGGAAAAGAAATAAATTAACATAGGAAATCAATATTAGAATGAAACAGGCTAGTGAATTCAGAAACAGATCCCCACACATTTGGATACGTGATTTACGACCCTGATGGTACTGGAGGGAAGTGGGGGAAGGACAGTGTATCCAATAAACGGTGCTGGGTTTACTGGATACCATAAGGAAAAAAATGAAACTTGACCCCTCTCTTGTACTACATACAAAATTAACTCGAGATGGTTTGCAGATATAAATGTGAAAGACAAAACAATAAGGCTTCTACAAGATAATCTAGAAGAACATCTTCATGACCTTGGAATAGGCAAAGATTTCTTAAACAGGTTACAAAAAGCTCCAAATATAAAGAAAAGGATCAACAAAAATTAAAATTAAGAACTTCTGCTCATTGAAAAACATCATTAAGAGAGTAAAAAAGCAAAGTGCAGAGTTTAAGAGATTTGGCGATGCCTATAACTAGTTTGCATCCATGATATACAAGGAATTACCTACAAATCAGAAAGAGAAAGACAAATACCCCAATAGAAAAAAATGAATGAAAGATAAAATATACATGTTATTTATTTTTTTTATTTTTAATGTAGAGACAGGGTCTCTTTTTGTTGCCCAGGCTGGTCTTGAACTCCTGGCCTTAAGCGGTACTCCCACCTCAGCCTCCCACAGTCCTGGCATCATAGGCATGAACCACCACATCTGGCCTAAAATATATATGATTGATGACGAAGAAAGTGGGGAAGGGATGAATGTCTTTTCTAGCAAACACAACTCTAGCAAGTTTTCTTAGCTTCGACTTTGTGACAGTATTGAGTGGCAGCATGTCTACACTGGAGGAGCGTGGCAGAAAGGTCTCTGGAATATAGAAACTAAAGTTACGGAGCTTTGGTCACAGACTGAGTTAAAATGAATGTGTTGGACTGAGTCAGGTGGTTTATGAAAAAAAGAGCAGACAATTCGACTCAGAGAAGACAGTTGCCGGCCTTAACTCACCCAATGTCAAAATTAAAGCAGCATCCATAAAAGATGCTTCAGAGGAGTGGCCTATGCAGAAGAGGAAAGTGAAGACTCTTCCGCAACTGACATTGGCTAGCTACCTTCAGAAGCTAGCCATCTGAGGCCGGGTGCGGTGGCTCACGCCTGTAATCCCAGCACTTTGGGAGGCCGAGATGGGCAGATCGCGAGGTCAGGAGATCGAGACCATCCTGGCGAACACGGTGAAATCCCATCTCTACTAACAATACAAAAAATTAGCCGGACATGGTGGCGGACGCCTGTAGTCCCAGCAATTCGGGAGGCTGAGGCAGGAGAATGGCATGAGCCCGGGAGGTGGAGCTTGCAGTGAGCCGAGATGGCGCCACTGCACTCCAGCCTGGACGAAAGAGCGAGACTCCGTCTCAAGGAAAAAAAAAAAAAAAAGAAACTAGCCATCTGTGCTACAGTGGTATCTGTTTTCTACATGGTACAGTAGTCATGACCAGTTTTCTCTTTACCCAAGACCTCTGTGTATAAAGATTTGACATTCTTTAACACTTCAGCTGAAGCTTCATTGCAAAGAAATCATCTACCCAGGCCAACCACTGACAGAATGGCTCAGAGGCAGCACTTTACCTGGGATCCCAGAATGACATCTTCAGCACTGACTGATAGATAGACTACTGATAAACATGTCGTTTGATTAATCAATCTCAACTAACTGGAGATGTTGACAGTATCTCCCCACTCAAAAATGAGGAAACTAGGCTGGGCACGGTGGCTCAGGCCTACAATCCCAGCACTTTGGGAGGCCGAGGCAGGTGGATTACATGAGCTCAGGAGTTTGAGACCAGCCTGAGCAATATGGCAAAACCCCATCTCTACTAAAAATAAAAATATTAGCCTGGTATGATGGTGCATATGCCTGTAGTCCTAGCTACTTGGGAGGCTGAGGTAAGAGGATGGCTTGAACCCAGGAGGTGGAGGTTGCAGTGAGCTGAGATCATGCCACTGCACTCCAGCCTGGGCAAGAGAGCCAGATCCTGTGTCAAAATAAATACATACATAATGAAAAATGAGGACACTGACGTTGAGGACTTAAATGACTAATGTGGAGAGAGCACAAGAAGTAGAAGAATGAATGCTATACTCTGAGGTTTTCTGGGTCCAACCTCTGGGCTCTTTCCATGCTACCACACTGAGTGATTAGGAGTTTAATGGTGAGGGCTGAATAGAATGCAGTAATGCAAGAAATCACATACCTGAAATACCAAAGCCAATGATGAGTGCAATTGCTCCAGCCAGAATAAAGATGATGCTAATTATGCTACGGGAAGAGAGAGAGAAACAGAAAATTACTTCTCCGTTCCTCTTGATGTGCTGCTTTGCAACCAGGGTACAAATCTGTTGTGGATAAGATGAGTTACATAAAGCATCTCAACTTTTTCTTCCACATAAGCTTCTTCCTAGAAATGGGTACGTTAGAAAGGAATTTCAGCAATTCCATCCCCATCCCCCTGGGGCTCTGTGATCAATGAAAAGAGTGACCCTTGCCTCTGACTGTGCCATTTACTGTCCTATTTCCAGATCAGGGAAGACCATATATGAAGGCTATTGGGGCAAGAATGATGAAAACACCTCTTCAATGCCAGGTGCCACTTGAGAAGGACTGGTCCCGTTCCCAGCCTGCCCTGAGCATCACTGTCCACCCTCTTGTGTCATTTGTCTTCCTGTCTTGTCTCCTTCCATAGACTTTAAACTCCATTAAGGACAATGGCCACATCTTCTTCACTTTGTACCCACTCATGCCTCATCTACTGCACTCCATACGTCCTCAGTGGGAGTCTGTCTTCTCTTATTAAAAAAACAAAAACGAAAACATATTTACTATAGAAAGTTTAGAAAACATAAAGAAGCAAAAATGAGACAAATAAATCACCTGTAATCCCATCATCTAAACACAACCACTGTGTTTTGATATGATCCTCACCAATTATTTTTTAAGTTCTGGGATACATGTGTAGAACGTGCAGGTTTGTTACATACGTACACATGTGTCATGGTGGTTTGCTGCACCTATCAACCTGTCATCTAGGTTTTAAGCCCTGCAAGCATTAGGTATTTGTCCTAATGCTCTCCCTCCCCCTGCCCCCCAACCCCCGACAGGCCTCAGTGTGTGATGCTCCCCTCCCTGTATCCATGTGTTCTCACTGTTCAACTCCCATTTATGAGTGAGAACATGTGGTGTTCGGTTTTCTATTCCTGTGTTACTTTGCTGAGAATGATGGTTTCCAGTTTCATCCACGTTCCTGCAAAGGACATGAACTCATTCGTTTTTATGGCTGCATAGTATTCCATGGTGTATATGTGCCACATTTTCTTTATCCAGGCTATCATTGATGGGCATTTGGGTTGGTTCCAAGTCTTTGCTATTGTAAATAGTGCTGCAATAAACACACATGTGCATGTATCTCTACAGTAGAATGATTTATAATCCCTTGGGTATATACCCAGTAATGGGATTGCTGGGTCAAATGGTACTTCTGGTTCTAGATCCTTGAGGAATTGCCACACCATTTTTCACGACGGTTGAACTAATTTACACTCCCACCAACAGTGTAAAAGCATTCCTATTTCTCCACAACCTTGCCAGCATCTGTTGTTTCCTGACTTTTTAATAATCACCATTCTAACTGGTGGGTCCTCACCAATTTTTAATGAACAGATTAACAAATGACACCTGGGAAACTAAATAAATAAATAAGGAAGTATTGCTTACATGTAATAAGTGCTAGAACTATATGGCAGACATGTTGTTCCAAGCAGCATTTATAACTTATATCAATTATCCATTTAGTAATCTTAGGAGGAGAGCAAATTTTATTGTCTCCATTTTATAGATGGGGAAGTGACACAGGGAGATAAAGCATCTTCCCTAAAGTCACACAGTTGGCAAGTGGCAGAGCAGAGATTAGAATTTAGAATTTGTCTCTTAAATCTGTACTCAACTCCCTCCAAGTGTACCAAGGGTAGGAGATCACGGATGGGGCGTGTCCGTTTTCTTTGCCAAGGGGAACATGCACTCCTTGAGGGGTCACCTGCTTTAGCTCGTGAGAGTGACTCAGGCAGAGCAGAAGGCACAGGTCAAAGTGGTTCCTGGGAAGCTCACGCGTTGCTGCCTGTCCTGGCGCATACATCGTCGGTCAGACATCCTCAGCTGCCCTCTCACACGGCTGCCAATTCACACGCTCCCAACACCCACGCTGATGTTACTCAATAGGCAGGACAAAAGAAAGGCACAGGGAGGCAAAGAACGATGCTATAGAGAGGAAAATGAAGCACGGGGCATTGCACTTTCTGCCCTGAATAGGCTCATTGTACCCAGCCTCCTATGGCTCAGGAATGGGCCCACCAGACAGAAACAAGAGTACCCTGCAGGCCTAGCCCTCATGAGGTGCAGCCACAGGGCAGTAAGTGAAGCTTTAAATAATAGGGCATCTGCTAAACTGATTCCAAGGGGAGACCACATTTGGCCACTGCTCCTCTTTTTCCACACCTCACTGCAGCCTCAGTTCTTACTGGTCCAAGAGAGTGAGAACAGCTAGATAAAGTTATAGCGAGAGGCACCATCCTCCAGCTGTCTTTGACTACTGAGACAGGCAGCCGACTTGTGTGTGACCTAAGGTTTTCATTCACTTTCAATAAATTACTTCATCTCTCTGAGGCTCATTTTCTTTTTTTGTAAAATGGGAAATAAAGTAATTCCTGCTTTACCGATTGTAAAGGTTGCGCGTGGTCCCCCCTCCCCTCCACCCCCGGCCACATTCGCCTTGAAGTCCTAACCCCAAGTACCTCTGAGTGTGCCTTTATTTATTAATAGGGTCACTGTGAGAGGTGAAGCCAGCTGGACTTTCTGGGTCCAGTGGGGACTTGGAGAACTTTTCTGTCTAGCTAAAGGATTGTAAATGCACCAAGAAGCACTCTGTAAAAATGCACCAATCAACACTCTGTGTCTAGTTAAAGGATTGTAAACACACCAATCAGCCCTCTGTAAAATGGACCAATCAGCAGGGTGTGGGCGGGGCCAAATAATAGGATAAAAGCTGGCCACCCCAGCTAGTAGGGGCAAACTGCTCAGGTCCCCCTGCACACTGTGGAAGGTTTGTTCTTTCGCGCTTCATAATAAATCTTGCTGCTTCTCCCTATTTGGGTCTGCACCAACTTTAAGAGCCGTAACACTTGCCATGAAGGTCCATGGCTTCATTCCTGAAGTCAGAGAGACCACGAACCCACTGGAAGGAACAAACAACTCCGGAACAAACAATTCCAGACACACCACCTTTAAGAGCTGTAACACTGCCAGGTCAGTGGCTTCATTCTTGAAGTCAGCGAGACCAAGAACCCACCAGAAGGAATAAATTCTGGACACAACTGCAGATGTAATTAGTTAAGGTCATACTAGAGTAGGGTAGGGGTGAATTCCTAATCCAATATGGCTGGTGTCCTTATAAGAAGGGGAAATTTGAACGCACATGAACACACATACTCACACACACACACACGCATGCAACACCATGTAAAAATGAAAGCAGAGATCTACAACTCAAGGAACACCAAAGGTTGCCAGCAAACCTCCAGAAGCTAGGAGAGAGACGCAACGGATTCTCTCTCACCACTCTCACAAGTAACAAATCCTGTAGACATGTCCATCCCGGCCTCCAGCCTCTAGCCTCCAGAGCTGTGAGATAACACATTTCCATTTCTCAGCCACCTGGATTTTGGTACTTTGTTACAACAGCACTAGCAAACTAATACAAAAAGGTCATTTCAGGATCAAATTAGACGATGAATGTGGCATTATTCAGAAGGGGCTATTCATACACACTTTTTACTATAAATATATTTTACATATAAGCTATTGCTGTAAGTTTATTATTAAAAGCTGTGACTTTTACAGGAGGGGACCTGAACAGCGACACTGAACAGATATGCGGGCACTCGCCAAGAAGAGGGGGACAATGGAAGTTGTGTATTTCAGCCAAAGCTCCTAGCCCCTCCATCACACCAGGCCCACGTTTTCCTCACTGTGAAAACAGAACCCTGCCATCTGTCACCGAATTCCCTATCGGAGCAGGAATCACCTTGAGGTTTGTTCTGAACTAGTATTCCCTTGGGAAACAGTTCAACTTCCAGAGCCTTGGAAAGAGAAGCAGGAACTATCAGAGCAGCCAAATTAATTCCTGTCTGTTGCTTATTAATTTTTTAGAAAGATGAAAAAAATATTTCACTGTAGGGGTTCTTACATTGCTTTCTGATCTTTGCTTTCCCCTCAATGATTTCCAATAGCTATGCTACAGGAAATGTTTAATGCAAAACTATGTCTTCTAACCACTGCATTGGGATTCACAGTGTACTTTTGGTACCCACTCATTACAAAAGGGCCCAAATAAAAATCAATGCTTTTGGAGGGCTTGCTCATTTAGTAAACATTTATTAAGTACTTACTATGTGAAAGACATAGTGCTAGTCAATATGAAGGAAACGGAGAGATGATGTAAACAAAGTCCCTGCCCTCAAGAAGCTTATAGTTAAACTGAGGTGACATACACACAAACCTTTGTAATAATCTGAGGCAGAATGTGATCAGGGCTTTAGTAAAGAAACAAACAGACCAGGTGCGGTGACTCACACCTGTATTCCCAGCACTTTGGGAAGCTGAGGTGGGCGGATTACCTGAGGTCAGGAGTTCAAGACCAGCCTGACCAACATGGTGAAACCCTGTCTCTACTAAAAATACAAAATTTAGCTGGGAATGGTGGTACACACCTATAATCCCAGCTACTTGGGAGGCTGGGACAGGAGAATTGCTTGAGCCCAGGAGGCGGAGGTTACAGTGAGCCGAGATCTAGGGAGGTAGGAAGAATTTAAACCCAGGGGAAACAGAGATATTCAAAGTGCATTTCCATGAACAAATTTCAAAGAAAGTGAAGAGAAAGGCTTTATTCAGAAATATATTGAGCTGATCCATGCTGCTACACACTCTCTGTCCAAGGCAGAAACACACAGAAAAGGTATTATTTCTGCTGCACTGGGGGTGCAGGGGGTCAGGATCTAAGCATTGCACTTTAGTGCTCTGGGCTGTGGGCTGGGAAGGTGCTTTCAGAGGCTGCAGAACCCAGAGCCTTCCAGGTGAAGGAGCAGCTTTGCAGCCTGGAATTCTGTCCCCCTTCCTGAGGAGGGCCTGGTTCAGTTCCCTCACACGCCTGCTTCAGCTGCTGCTGCCTTCTGCAGCATGTGAAAGAAACTGGGCCTTTGTTAAAACATGATATGCACATTCCTGAAAAGCCTCACATTCTGTGAAATTACACAATAAAGGTAACAGGCCTTATGGGGAAAAATAGGGTTAAAGGCAGACCGCTCGAAACCTATGTGACTTTGTAATTACTCTACTAACAGAAACAATAACTAGTACCTCGGGAGATAACTTGGACAGACAAGGCAGGCAGCTCAGTAGGGCCGGAAACTACTTCAGGGGAATATATAAATATAAAAATGAATATAAAAATTGCACAGATATAATAAAACAAATACTCCGGCTGCTGGGTGCTGTGAGCCGGCGTGGTTGCTGTGAAGGTGGGCGCGGCAGATGTGCAGCCTAGAACACGCAAGGGTAGGATGTACTTCCCTGGAGAGGGAGCCCCGTGTGCAGATGTTCATTCAAAAAAATTCTTTTTAATAAAATAAAAATAGAACTGAAGGCCATGCTAAGCCTTTCCCACTGAAGTTCTCATTCTATTCTGCTATTTCAACTCTCCTTGCTTCAAAAAAAAAAAGCCATGTGAACCAACACGACTTCCATGTTGTCCTGCCATCATTCCTGTTTTTAAATCATACATGAGCTCATTGATGCTATAGAAACATATACTGCAGCAGACAGGCTGTATTACTGTACCACACACCAAAAAATAAACCAGAATAGAGACAACTATCTCTCCCTCTCTCTCTCTTTTTTTTGTTTTTCGAGGTGGAGTTTCACTCTCTTGCCCAGGCTGGAGTGCAGTGGCATGATCTCAGTTCACTGCAACCTCCGCCTCCCAGGTTCAAGCTATTCTCCTCCTCAGGTTCTCAAGTAGCTGGGATTACAGGCGCGTGCCACCATGCCCAGCTAATTTTTTATTTTTAGTAGAGATGGGGTTTCACCATGTTGGCCAGGCTGGTCTTGAGCTCCTGACCTCATGTGATCCGCCAGCCTCAGTCTCCCAAAGTGCTGGGATTACAGGTGTGAGCCACCACACCTGGCCGGAGACACCTATCTCTTAAGGACAATCATTCATTTATCAGAGGTCCATGGAATGGCATAACAATAGCTGACGCTTAACAGGCATGTGTGGTAATTCTTCACTATATGGTATCTCATTCAACCCCACAGCAACCCCATGAGATAAGTACTACTCTCATTACCTTTTTACACGCGGGGAAACTGAGGCTTAGCTTAAGTAACAGATGAAGCTGTCATAGCTGGAAGGTGGGAATGTCAGGTTTCGATTTGAGGGAGTATGACTTACAGACTTGAGGTCTTAACTACAGGCTATACTTGTAGAAAAAGTGGCAGGAGGCCTCATGTTTGGAAGGCTCCTGTCACCTACTCAAGTTCCTTTTCTAAAAACAAGAGCTTTCTGGATCTGCTACACAGTGTATAGAGCCCTCAGTCTGGAAAACATAGAATGCTTTTTGTTTTATTCAAACATGAATGGCTTCTATGTTCTCGAGTTTCTGCTTCCTTCTCAAATACTAACAGAACTGGGAGCTACCACATTCCTTACAGATCATAGTTCAGCTCCACTTGTGTGATTGATAAATGTTTAAAACTCTGAAAACTAGATTAGTTTTGCAAATGTGTGATTTATTTGAATATACCAAGCAGGATATTTGAGTAAATCAAGTTGCAGCAAACATATTACATTGTTCACAAACCAACGAAGTGAGTTGGTTTATAAAGAATGCTGAAATTAAAGACATTTACTTCAGCCTATCCAAAGAGGAGATTAAGTCTGGGTGTGGTGGCTCATGCCTGTAATCCCAGCACTTTGGGAGGCCGAGGCGGGCGGAGCACTTGAGGTCAGGAATTTGAGACCAGCATGGCCAACATGGTGAAAGCCCGTCTCTACTAAAAATGCAAAAATTAGCTGAGCCCGGTGGTGTGCATGCACAGTCAGTCCCAGCTACTTGGGAGGCCGAGGCAGGAGAATTGTTTGAACCCAGAAGGCGGAGGCTGCAGTGAGCTGAGATCATGCCATTGCACTCCAGCCTGGGCAACAGAGCAAGACTTCATATCAAAAAAATCAAAAAAGCAAAAAGGAGATTAAAAGCAGGAAAGGAAATTTATTTACGGGGAAAAAGTATTTCCTATAAAGGGGAAAAGGAATTATTTTCAATGCTATGTGGAGTAAAGCACTGGGCTTCAAGGTAAAACTAAACATTTTCTAGATATTGATTAGCATAAGTTTCAGGTTTCTGAGAAGCTTAGATTGTTGTCCACTCCAGTTTTTGTTTTGCTGAAGAATTCAAGGTGTAGAATATGTTTCCTGGCCTCTACTCTTCTCCCTGTATCTCTTTATACTGCTAAGTCAAGGCCTGCTTTGGTCCAGGAAACCAAGAGCAGAAGCATCAGGAATGGTGATTACAGGCTTAAGGAGAACTTGGCAATGAGGAGGAGTCATTACAGGAGACTTGAGGGGTGTGTGTGGAAGAGAGAGGACTTCCTTTCAGGGCAGCTCCTGCTCCATCAACATGGCAGTGAATGGCCAGGCTTTGTATTTGGGAAAGTAATTTTGGGGAATTGCGTACAAGAGACTTGGCTGCTGAGTATCAGGTTGAGGCATCCTCTTTTCTTTCTAGCTACCCCCAATAATCATAGCACAGTTTAGTGGATTCCTCCAAAGCACAGGCCCCAGAATAAATCATGACCTGGGTCCCAACACTGTAAAACTAGGGTAACATGGCCGGCAGAAAGATTTCATCTTCTGTGCCAACAATCATTTGAATGACTGGCAGTTGTGGCTTGGAATATTGTGTTGAAAAGACTGCAAGATTGCCTCTGTGCTCACAGGGAAGAGTGCCACCACTAATAAGTGTTTTCTTTTCTTTCTTTCTTTCTTTCTTTTTTTTTTTTTTTTTGGCGGGATGGGTGGGGGGGGTGGGCGACAGCATGCTGCCCATGCTGGAGTGCAGTGGTTCGATGATGGGTCACTGCAGCCTTGACCTCCCACACTCAAGCAATCCTTCCACCACACCTCCCTGCAAGTAGCTGGGACTACAAGTGTACACCACCACAGGTGCACACTACCCAGCTAATTAAAAAAAAAAAAAAATTTGTAAAGACAAGGTCTCACTATATTGCCCAAACTCCTAGCCTCATGTGATTCTCCCATCTTGGTCTCCCAAAGTGTGGGGATTACAGGTACAGCTGACTGTGTGTTTTCTTTCTTTCTCTCTCTCTCTCTCTCTTCCCTTTTTTTACTTCCTTCCCTTCCTTTCTTCCTTTCCCTCCCTTCCCTCCTTACTTACTTCCTTCTTTCCTTCCTTCTTTTCTTTTCGAGATGGAGTCTCTCTCTGTGACCCAGGCTGGAGTGCAGTGTCATGATCTCGGCTCACTGCAACTGCCACCTCCTGGGTTCAAGCAATTCTCCCGCCTTAGCCTCCTGAGTAGCTGGGATTACAGGCATGTGCCACCACACCTGGCTATTTTTTTGTATTTTTAGTAGAGATGGGATTTCATCATGTTGGCCAGTCTGGTCTCAAAGTCCTGACCTCAAGTGATCCGCCCGCCTTGGCCTCTCAAAGTGCTGGGATTGCAGGCATAAGCCACGGCACCCAGCCTTCAGTGTTTTCTTTTCTTTCTTTCTTTTTTTTTTTTTAGAGACAGGGCCAGCTGTTCCCCTGGCTGCAGTGCAGTTACACAATCATATCTCAATGTAGCCTTGAACTCCTGGGCTCAAGCAATCCTCTCGCTTTAGCCTCCTGAGTAGCTGGGACTGCAGACATGTGCCACAATGCTCAGCTAATTTTCTTTATTTCATGTAGAGACAGGGTCTCACTATGAGGCCCAAGCTGGTCTCAAACTCCTGGCCTCAAGCAATCCTCCCACCTTGGCCTCTAAAGTATTAGGATTACAGGTGTAAGCCACCACACCCAGCCTTGTGAATGTTTTCTAAGTGAGCATGTGGGCCCCATGTATTCCATCCCTGGGTTAGCAGACACACATGAAAAGAGGCTTTAAGTCACTGCTAGTTACAAAATCAGGGGAATCTCAGGCTAATTTAATAGCAATGTAATGGCAGTACAATAGCAATGTTAGCTGACACTCCTCCATGCACATTTTTGGCTCACACTTTAAGAAGAACACTGATTAACATGCATACTTAGAACAGGGTTTCTCAAACTCCACGTTTTCTCAAACTCCGCACTACGAACTGCTTGTGCTAGATAATTCTGTTATTGGGGGTCATCCTCTGTACTGTAGCATGTTTAGCAGCATTCCTGGCCTGTACCTTCCAGATACCAGTACCACCACTACCCTTGTTGTGACGACCAAAAATGTTTCCAGACATGTCACCCCAGCTGAGAACCATTGATTTAGAAGAAGTGAAATCAGGGCGGTGATATGACTAGAAATCATGTTTTTTGAAAAATAGTTGAAGGAACTAGGGTGGTTTAATTTAAAGAAGACTAAATATAGTGATGTCATTTCAGTATTTGAAAGGCGGTACTTGCAGTAAGGGGAACATCACACACCGGGGCCTGTGGTGTGGTAGGGGGTAGGGGGAGGGGGAGGGATAGCATTAGGAGATATACCTAATGTAAATGATGAGTTAATGGGTGCAGGACACCAACATGGCACATGTATACCTATGTAACAAACCTGCACGTTGTGCACATGTACCCTAGAACTTAAAGTATAATAATAATTTAAAAAAGCAAAAAAAAAAAAAAAAAGAAAGAAAGGTAGTGTTTGGCCTGTTCTCCATCACTCTAGAAGAAGAAACAGAGGCACTGAGTGAAAATTCTAGGAGATTTGATTTAGACTCAAAAATACGGAGAAACTTTCCAACAGAGCTCGCTGAGACTGGCCTGCAATTTCACGTGCAAGCAGGACCTGGGTAAACACACAGTGGGTGGGAAAAGTTTCTAGTACCAGAAAAAGCTTCAAAGAATTTTGAAAAGCCCTCTCAAATAATTAGTTACATGATTCTGTAATTTGATATTCCCTGGGATTTGCTGTAGCCTTGGCTTTGCCTGCACATGCCTCCTAAAACCTTTGTTAACAATATAAGAATGATTGCTAATATTTATTTGAGTACATTGCCTCATCTATCTAATGTAATCCCTACGACGACCTATGGAGATAGATACTATTATCTTTGTTGTATAGATGAGGAAGCTGAGGCCTAATGTTAAGTAATTCCCCTGAGGACTCAGTCCTGGGAAATTAGAGACAGCAGGATTAGACTCAGGTCTCAGATGCCATCATCATTGGTCTTAATCATTATACCGTATTTTATATTAACCAAAAGATTTGTAAATCTTGGGATTTGAATCAGGGGCTAGGCTTGTGTTTGTACAGTTGTAACTGATGGAAGGACAGTACATACAACCTTACATAGATTGAAAAACATTTCTCTCCCCCACAGGAGGTGTCTTTCATCTCAGACTCTGGAAGGAAAACTGAAAGGGGCATGAGTATCAGGTGGAAAATTTCACAATGTTAACAAGTAGACACCTTTCCTTAAACCATATTTGAGTTTGCAGCAAAGCCATTCTATTTTATTCTTAAGCCTGTCCTATATATAACATCACCCTGATTGCCATAAGCACACATTAGCATTTCATCATCATCCTTGAGCACACTATTTGTCACTGGCACAAGCAGAGCGAGACAAAAGGCAATGCAAGGTTGATTACCAGTCCTTTTCATAATCATACCTGTATTTCCTGTTCCTCCTTATTCTCACTGCAGAGAAAAAAAACATTTCCACAAGATTCCTTCAGCAGCATAACTGATCCCATTGTGTTGAATAACAAACCCACTCCAAACCTTTCATGACCCTCCCACAAAGGGCCTGTACTGTCAGAAAAGCCGGGTATCCCATAAGCAGTCTCTGTGGTGTAAACAAAAACAGCCTAATTGTGTGTCTTCCAAAGTGGAGGTTAAGAAAGATTGCAGGGGTGCTCACAGCACCTGGGGGAGGTCTGGCTGCTAATGAACACTTCTTTTCATGGTTGGCTGTTGTCCTGGCTGCTCTCCCATTCACCGACTCCCCCCCATCATAATCTTGGCATCCCCTTGCTCTCCCCACCTCTCTCCACTTCTGTTCACCTCTCCTCCTCCAGCCCAGCCATAGACAAGGGCAGGAGCACCGCTTGTGGACAGCCTGATCATTTCTGGAATGGACGAAACAAAAAGAAGCTGCTGCTCTTCCTCCCTTTATCCACTCCACGGAGAACCCAGCATTTCCTAACGGGGACTCCACAGGAGCAGGAGACGGGAACAGCTGGGCAACACTGCAATTCATCCTGTGCCTGCCTCCAGATTCAACACGACTTTTTCCACAGGGCTACTGTGAGGGTCCAAAGAAACAAACTATTCCTTACAAAACATAAATATTAGCTGTTATTTTAAAACCATAAACGTTAATTCTTGTCTAGGCATGATGGTTCATGCCTGTAGTCCGAACACTTTGAGAGGCCGAGGCGGGAGAGCTGCTTGAGGCCAGGAGTTGGAAACCAGCCTGGGCAACATAGTGAGACTCTGTCTTTACAAAAAAAAAAAAAAAAAAAAAACAGTAAATTCTTATTTTTAATTTTCACTATTCCCAAATTTAAATAACTCCTGATTGCTTATCAAAGTTCAAACTGTTCTTGCCTGGTGGTCATGGAAAAGAAGAAAGAAAATTGAAACTGATCCTAGAATTTAAGACCACCCTTAAATGCCCCAAGCTATTTTTCTAACCCTTCTCCCTTTAGGAAGCCCTGTGTTCTCATCAGACTGTTCACTGCCCCGTTGCTCTCTGCTTAGAACACGCTTCCACCTCTTCCCAGGTAATCAGAAGCAGCCCCATCCAGAGCCCAGCTCAGCTCTGACCTGCCTCAGGCTCCTTCCTGAGGGTCAGCCTGGAATGTGCCCTCCCTTCTCTTTTTTAAATGGATGTAAGGGAGTGGGAAGGCAGGTGAACCTCAGGAGGCTGAACCCGTGTGAGGAGAAGAGGAGGAAGGGCTTGAGTGGCACTAGGGTTTGAGACGGTAGCTGGGAGGGGGAACTAGGCCCCGAAAGGGCTGACGGGAAGGACAGGGCAGGCTCCCTGTGAGGGACTTGCATTTCTATTTAGCCTGTCCTCCCCATCAGTCAGCGAAGTCATCAGTCAGTGTGGTCATCAGTCAGCATGCTCATCAGTCACCCTGGTCATCAGTCACCCTGGTTATCAGTCACCCTGATCTGGGCCTCAGGCAGATGGATGGCCTGACAGGGAGAGTGAGCTGTAATCTAGATTACCTTTGCAACACCCTAAAGCCACCGTGACTGTTTTGAATTTCATTCCTTTACTTGCCTTCAGGAAATCTGTGCCTGTCACTGAAGAGATTCAGAGAAGCACTTGGGCTGGCTGCTTCTCAGAAAGCCTCGCCCTGGGATCAGTTCACTGTTTATTCATTAATAAAGCTGGAAACAAGTACATCTATTACCCTCAGAGCTTTTCTCTACGAAAGCCTATACACCCGTCTCAGGCAGTCTGTGAGTTCTCCTAGGTACAAGGTCATATTTGTACACTCCAAGGCTTCTGTCATCCACTGTCTTAATTTTATAATGCCAGAATTATAGTTTTCCCAGTGAAAAGCAGACCACTGTATCCTAGAAGTAAGTAGGGGATGTATTATTCAGTCTTCCAAAAGATCTACCATGAGTTCCAATGCAAATCCTCGCCTGCTGGGACCCACATTCTCTTAGTTTATACTGGGGCCCAGTTCTGCAGGTGTAGCCATGTAGAGCTTGTGAGAATTTAGGTGTGAAAATCAGGCTGCCAGACCCACCCCTTGAGGGCCTGGCTTGCCTGAGCAATTCCCCGGCTGCAGCCCCTGGGGCCGCTCTGTACCATAACGACCCTTGCCTGCCTACATCAAGGGGCATTCTGAAACCCAAGGCAGGGGAGATGCTCCCTGTCCTAGGGTGGAGGCATCCTTAAGTGGAACCTTTCTGTGGTCCTGACCATCTGTAGCAGACACAAAGGAAGCTTCCCAGGTCTTCCAGCCTGGAATCTGTAGTTTTCTTACTCCCTGGAGCTGCCTTCAACCCAGGGCCTGCCTTGTGATTTCAGATTCTGTTACTTGGTCTTTTCTCTCTGGTCCAGCCTGACTTCCTGGGCACCAATCTTAGCTTTCTCCTATAGATTTCAGCATTCCCCCGGTAGAGACTCCCAGCCTGATGCTATGTGCTGTGTCCTGTACCTACCCCACCTCCGGTCACCATTCTGACCCACTGAAGCCAAGGGCCTGACACTGACCTGGAGATGGGCTATGGGGCTCTTATGAATCACAAGAAGTCTGTTTTATTTTCTAAGCCTTTTATACATTCTGATACCATTTCTTAAAGAAAAAGAGTAAGATTAAAATATAAAGTATTGATTTAAGCATGGAAAGCGAAGAAAGCATACTAAACCTGAAAGTGTGAATAAAAATATAAGCTCGAGAAGAATTTACATAAACCTGTGACTACTTTCTCCCATCTCCCATCACCTCCACACTCCATCCATTCTAAACCACTCTGGGTCCCTGACTACGCCAGGTTGCTTTTTGCCTCCATGCCTTTGTTCCTATTATTTTTCAAGTTCTTGGAACATGCGAGGAACTTACCAAATGCTTGTTGAACAAATGCCCCACCTTACAGACTGTTTCCCTCGGAGCGTCTAGCACATAGTCTTTAAAATATGTTGAATTAATGAACAAATAAATATCCATGCTGTGCTATTAAGAGAAACTAACACATTCTTAACTTTTGAGAAACCATTTATGGGAGAAATTATCATTTATCTTTCTCTTTAAACAGACTTTTGAAATACTGTGGTATGGGAAATCTTGCTGATGCTATAAATTGTAAAAAAATGCTTTGGAGGGTTGTACATGGTAGACCTGGTTGGCTGTGGTTAAGAAGGGAACCTAGAGATTCATAATAGCTGTGCTTGAATAATTGTTAATCTTGAGTCCTCTTGGCCATTTCTCTCCACAAATAAGTTACAAAATAGAAGTGTTTCTCTAAAAGAGAAAGGACTTTGTAGGGAATGAAGAGTTAAATTTCCAGAATAGTGTATAATAATAGCCTTTTAAAAAATCCTTGATAAAAATACTTAAAATGCTGAATAAAAAGAAAAGAAAACAACAACAATAAAAAACAAGACAAAACCACACACACATTTTTGAGTACTTCCTTTTTGCCAGCATGAAAAATGAGGGAGATTTGCAGAGGCTAAAAATGAAACCAACACAAGTGTCCAGATCAGTAAGAGAGTTCTGGGCACACTGGCTATGCATTCCAGGGACCAAAAGCTTCTGTCTTCAGAGCCATGCCAAATACCAGAGACAGAGCTAAGGGGCCATTCAAGCTGGGGACTCACTGCCAAGAAGGAGCCCTTTAAAATGAAATCTTGGTTTCAGGGGTTTTGAGAAATGGAGGTGTTATGAATTCAGGCCTCAAATCTGCATGATGACTGGCTTATATATACACAATTTCAGGGAATATATGTATTTTTTTCTTTACCTAGCACCAAGACCAAGTGAGGTTGTTGCCTTCTCATACTCCCAGTGTCCCAGCTTTGCTGTGGTAGTCCAAGCTATCAAGAACCTTAAGATATGGAAGGCATTTATTAGGCCAGTCCACTGTCACCTGAAGTCTGGGCAGCACTGGGCTATCTGCAAGGCTGACTGAGCTTGTCCTTCCAGCATTAGCCAGGCAGGCATGGCAACCTGTCTCTCCCATCCCTGAGCAACACACCCACAAGAAGGGACCAGAGGGAAAAGTTAAGATTCAATGAACTTATCTAGAAATATACAATCAGGAAAATTAGAAAGAAATGACTTTAAACATTTTTTTTACCTTGTGTGTATTTTTATAGTTCAGTATTCTTTATATTTTGAATTCTATGCTGGCTGGTGGGGATGTCAGTGGGCAGTACTACCATCTTTTTAATACTTACAGCATTTTTCTGAGCTTGAGGGAAGAATATTTAAAGTCCAGTGAGGGAGCTCCTTTCTTCACTTGGTGCCCTTCTTCATGATGTGTGTATGTAGTGTTGGGAGGATAGTGCCTGGCATGGAGCAAAGGCACTAAAGATGTTGGCTCTTTCCTGCTACTCAGAGGTTAAGGACCACAGCAAGAGCCAGGGTGACTGTGGATACCAAGTGTGTTGTGTTTCAAGGCCAGAGGGATGAAGGATAGAGTTAGGAGAAGGTTTTGTCCAGAGACACTTAGAGGCAGATTCTGTCAGGGACGGAGAATCCTACTAGGCCTGGAAGCAATGCCTAGCCAGTTTTCCCTTGGTCTAGAAACTAATTAGCTTTGCTTCTTGCTAACCCAGAGACAAGAAAAGGAACAAATGCTGGTACTTCTAATGCTGCCACAGCGAAGTCAGATCTTGACTTAGACTTGAGAGGTTAGGATAAATAACTAGCTCTGTTAGTTTTATATTTATAATGTTTCTTAGTTTCTCCCATCTTTTAGGCATATCTTACCCAAACCTAGGGCAGAAACATTTTTTTCATATTTTAGTCAAATACAACAGTTCCCAGTGGTCACGCAAGTCTCAGGTTTCTTCCTGAGAAACCCAGGAAAGACCAAATTATGGCAGCAGAAACCAGGGCCCTATGGGAAAAGAGGCAGGAATGACTAGGGTCTTGGTCCTTTTCCATCCAGGCAATTTTTCTACTACTCATGGAAACGAACCACATTCCACTAGAAAAAAGTTTCCATGGGCTGCCATCAGAATCAAAATATACCTAGGCTGGGGATGTCCTGATCAGTGCCAAAGTGGCATTTGTAAACCAAAAATAAAATTCTGAGACCCCTGAACTAGCTGAATGGACGCCTCCTCTTGGCCAAGGGCATTCCAAAGTTAACCTGCAAAACTAGTTCAGGCTGTGATGGGACGCACAGACATGCCCCGTTATACCCTCCTCTCTTTTGGAATTCAAGAAAAGCCCACCAGCATTACAATCAACACAGGCTTTATCCCATAATAAACATTTACAATGTATTATTCTCTCTGAAGCCTGCTACTTGGAGGCTTCATCTGCATGATAAAATCTTGGTCTCCACAACCTCTTATCATAACCTAGAAATTCCTTTCTATTGATAATAATTCTTTCAACTATTTGTGAGTCAGAAAAATTTTAAATCTACCTCTGACCTTGAAGCCCCCAACCCCCACTTCAAGTTGTCCCACCCTTCTAGGTTGAACCAATGTAAAGCTTACATGTATTGATTGATGTCTTATGTCTTCCTAAAATGTACCAAAGCAAGCTGTGCCCTAACCACCTTGGGCACATATCATCAGGACCTCTGGAGGCTGTGTCATGGGCACATCCTTAACTTTGGCAAAATAAACTTTCTTAATTAAGACCTGTCTCAGATACTTTTGGGTTCACACATTCCTTGCATGAAATTCTGCTTCACTGTTCTGAAATGTGGTCCCTAGCTATAGGAGCCATCTTTTCCAGAAACTGGAAATGTAGTTCAACCATAGTCATGAGTGTTACTTCCAGGCAGGAGAGATCTGAAAGGTATAGTTTGGCTTCATAGCTATTTGAATTTCTGGAATATGTCAATGGTTGGAGAGACAATAGGTAATATAGCTGAAATTAGAACAATCATGTTAAATCTGAGGCATGCAGCTATCGGTGTGGTTGGACTCCCAAGGAGGCATTTTCTCTCAGTGTGTAAAGTGGATCGTACCTGCTAGGACAGCCAAATGAAATGTCTTCAAGATGCTGGGGCTCAGAAGCATAAACCAGGCAAGGCCCTTAACTGGTTACAGCTTCCTGCTTCCCTACCTCAGCAGTATTAGAGGAGCAAGTTCATTCTTAGGCCTTTTGAGTATTTTGTGATTTTATAATGTCATGTTTTATGTTGGGACTGGGGCTTGGAAAGTGAAATGAACTAGTTATTGCAAAGGAAAAGAAATAATTGGATAAGAGATAGAATGCAGGGAATGAGAGGGTAGGTATATTGGATGGGGACCCTTATTTTCCCTCTCCACTTCAAGTCTAGATATTCTCTGTACATTCATTGATGTCCGTGAAGCCATGCGCACTGTAGGAAGACACATCTGCATTATCCAGGTCAGTGGTTGCTCACATCTGGAATCCCAGCACGTTGGGAGGCTGGGGCAGGAGGAATGCTTGAGACCAGGAGTTCGAGACCAGCCTGGGCAACATACCTGGTCTCCATAAAACAAATTAAACAGTGTTATTCAGGCTCCAGAACTCACCCTGTTCTTGAATTCTTTAGGGCGGATTCAGAGGGGATTACCATTTTCATATATGGCTGCTAAGATTTCTGGGTCCCTTTTCAAACCTTTAAAAAAAGAGCATTTTGGCTGGGAGCAGTGGCTCATGCCTATAATCCCAGCACTTTAGGAGGCCAAGGCAGGTGGATCGCTTGAGCCCAGGAGTTCAAGACCAGCCTGGGCAGCACGGTGAAACCATGCCTCTACAAAAAATACAAAAATTAGTTAGGTGTGGTGGTGTGCACCTGTAGTCCCAGCTACTTGGGAGGCTGAGGTGTGAGGACTGCTTGAGCCCAGGAGGCAGAGGTTGCAGTGAGCCAGTGCACTCTAGCCTGGGTGACAGAGCAAGACCTTGTCTCAAAAACAAACAAACAAAAAAAGGAGCTTTTTCCTACCCATTTAACAGTATTACCAAGAACCTATAATTTCATTATTGTTCCTTCAGGCACTGGAGGAACTAGGGGACAAAGCAATAGCATGAAGTCCCCAGTGACATACAGGATCCTGTCAGCGCGTCTGTGAGCTACACAGACGACTCCTTCTTTAGTGTATAGCTTCCCTCCAGACAATTTTTCAGGGAAACTGGTGACCATATACATCAGAAACTGTCTCTGTGTCCTCATTATACCGGATACACTCCTCTGACACAAATGTGTTACATTGCGTTGAAATCATCTGGTCACACATTTGTGTCTCCTTTAGTTTCCTCTAAGCTTCTCAGGAACAGGGACCATATCTTTTCATTTTTGTGTAACAGGATGTTACATTTAAAGTTTCAACTGAGGTTCCAAGATACAATAGATGCTGCCTACCAAAGTGAGGTGCCACATCACTATGCAGAGCTTAAAAAGGGAATCTTTAAAGAAAAAAAACCAAAAATACAAACTAAATTATAAAATGAAAAAAAGAAAAGAAAAAACTAAATAAAAAGGGGGTATTTGAAAATCATTTCCACAATTCTTACCCACCTCACTCACTGTGACAATTATTTCCATAATGCTTAGCTGCTTCACTCAGATGAAGGGTATTAAAAGGGCCATGGTAGGAAAAGATTTGAGAAGATAATTCTTTGGGGATTTTTTTTTTTTTTTCCTGTGCTATGTGAACATCCTCCTCCCCGTCTCTAACACACAAATACAAAGCTTAACCTGAAGAGCTTGTAATGTGTTCTTGATGGGGTAAGGTGGGAGACACCACGGATTAGAATTTAAATCATACTTGAGAAATTCAATATGATCTAGAACAGATCAGAGAGAGAGAGAGGAGAGAGACAGACAGACAGAGACAGAGAGAGGGAACACAGAGAGCTGCGAGAGTCACCACTCTTCTACGAGGCAAGGAATGTACATCCTTCCAGCAGGGCAGATGTCCTAGAACCATGTGGAGTCCTCACCAATAGGAATAACTGGGAGAGGGAACTGAGCAGTGAGAGTCATGTGTGAAGCAGACTTTTGGGGAATAAGGGACTGGGGCAACATCAGGCAGTTGAAGGTAAAACCAGGTTTTCATCAGAGGCTTCAGAAGTTTCATCATGTATTTCAATACATACACTTTAAAAGGTCGGAGATAAAAAGAAATTATTCCTTTGATTATAACTACTGGTCATGTTGAATCAATTCATCAATCACATTTATTTCCCTAAGTGTCAGACATCATGCCTGACTCATCCTAGGCATTTGATAAATGCTAAACTGAGCTCACCTGATTTTGGAATATATTCTACTACTATATCAAAATATGTCCATGACACCGCCCAACTGAATGGCAGCCCATTTTGTTCCCCCAAAATCCTTCAGGCCATTGAAAGCAGTTCATATTTTCATTTCAGGGTAATGACTCCTTAAATTATACGTTTGGGTAGGTTTTATGTGAACAATTTTAGGTAGTTTTATGTGAACAATTACAATTAACTAAATACAAATACATATTTAAAACTCTGCTAATTGGCCGGGCACAGTGGCTCACACCTGTAATCCCGGCACTTTGGGAGGCCGAAGTGGGAGGATCATGAGGTCAGGAGATCAAGACCATCCCGGCTAACATGGTGAAACCCCATCTCTACTAAAAATACAACAACAAAAAAAATTAACCAGGCATGGTGGTGGATGCCTATAGTCCCAGCTACTGGGGAAGCTGAGACAGGAGAATGGCATGAACCTGGGAGGCAGAGCTTGCAGTGAGCCGAGATCATGCCACTGCACTCCAGCCTGGGTGACAGAGCGACACTCCATCTCAAAAAAAAAAGAAAAAAGAAAAAAAGAAAAAAGACAAAGGAATCTGCTAATTATTATATATAAGTAAAAAATACTTTTCTAACTCCAGAGATACAATGTTATTATAATCCATATAAAGTCCTGATGTCTGCGGTCTAGGTTTTGACAGTGTCACGGTAAACAAAATATCAGCCAAGCAGAAAAGTTTAGGTGAAACCAATGAATATTTAGAAAAATATCAAATGCATTACATAGATAATGCACAGCAAAACTTCCTCTTGAAAAGATCCTCCTTACCAACTTCCACCCTTCTTATTAGTTCCCCCAAACTTTTCCCTTCCTAGAATTTCCTCAAAACTCTCTCTGAAGTTCACTTCCTCGTCTCTTCTCCCTCTGTGCCCACCCTGCTGCCTATTTTCTTGTTTTGCATGTGCAGGTCCACTATCCTCTGTCCTCTCTCTCATTTCCTTTTCAGTCTTCTCTGCATGATTTACTCCATTGAACTCATAATTGTGAGTTGGGGAATGTGGAGATTTAGCAAAAAGTGCCAAGATTTTCATGAGAAGTTGGGTAGAAAAAGAAAATTCTGTGAGTACTTAATTGTTTTTCCTTGTTGTTCCATGAAAGGGAGACTTGGCAAAAGTCAGCATCAGGAGCAACACGAACAGATGACCTGCTTTACTTGCTCTGAAGCGCTGCAGAGGTGGACTTTCTTCACCTCCAAATAACTCTCATCTTTAGCCTGATAATAAAGTGAAACTTTAGAACAAGGAAGTTATTTCTTTGTTTTTGTTCCTGATTAAAATATTTAGTACGATGTTTGACTCATTAGTTATTGATAGCTGGGTAAATGAGTGTATCAGTTACCTTACTGGGAGTAGAGTTGGGTGGTAAATTAAAAGGAAGGCAGCTAAGAAGAGGGACATCAGTAAAATGGTGGGATAGAAGATCCCCACTCATATTCCCCCATAGCAATGTTAATTTGGCAACCGCTGGTGGATCCAGGTACCTTTGCGGGAGCTTTGGAATCCAAGCAGGAGGTTGCAACATCCCAGTGAAGCCCAAGACCAAGGAGGTAGGCTCATGCCTTGGTGGCAGACGCACCCACCACAAGGTCCAGAAACAGCTTCGTCCTCTGTGGATTCAGCTACAACCCCATTTGGTCTTGGTCCTGCCACCAGCAACATCAGCCAAGGAGCCCAGGAGGAGTCACACACCACACACAAGTGCCTCAAGTAACAGGCCCATTGATCTTGTTCCCATCTGTGGACTGCAAAGCAGCCTATGACCCAGGGCTAGTCCCTCTCCACTGTGCCCGTGAAGCAGTCCTGTTCGCTCGGGACTTGGTGGGAGACGTAACTGTCCGTGCCCATGGAGACAGACCTGCCAATCTCAGTCCAGTTGAGGATTCTGAAGCAGCCCTATGACCTACCTTCAGCACTTCTCAGGCTATGGCCTCGGCAGTCCTAACCACCCAAGAACTTAGCAGGAGCCATGCCCATCCATGTCTGCAGAGGTAGGCCTGAAAACCTTGGTCTCAACTGTAGATCCTGAAGGAACTCTGTGACTTGGTTTCAGCCCCTCTTAGCCACAGACCAGAGCCAATGCTGCCTGCTTACTAACTCAGCAGGGATTCTCCCAGAGACTTGGCAGGAGCCATAGCAATACACATACCTGATAACAAGACCACTGTCCACAGACCCGCAGACCCTGAGGCAGACCTTTGTCTCAGTATCAGCCCTACTGACCAAAATCTAGGACTCCTCCAGACAGGATCCACACCTGCCCAAGCCATTGGTAACGGGTCCACCAACAGTGGACCCCACTGCAGACCCAGGAGCAGTTATGTAACCCGACTCCAACCATGCTTAACTACAATCCTGGAGGCAATACCATCAGCCCAGGGAACCAACAGGCAAATGTCCTTACCTGCCAAAACCAATCTATAAAGTCTAAAACAGATGTTTGGTCCTTACAATACATAAACACTAATGCAAGTCTATGCAGATTAAGAAGAATCAGGCAAACATGACACCACCAAAGAAACTAGTAAAATTTCAGCAACCAACCCAAAATATGAAAATCTATTAATTGCCTGACAAAAATGTAAAATAATAATCTTAAGCTCAATGAGATGCAAAAGAACACAGACAATTAAACAAAAATCAGAAAAATGATAAATAAAAAAGAAGAGTTTAATACAGAAACAAAAACCATAAAGAAGAACTGAACAGAAATCCTGGAGCTGAAGAATGAAGTGACAGAACATTTGATAGAGAGAGAGCTTCAACAGCAGACTTGATCACGCAAGGAAAAAAATCAACGAACTTAAAGACAGGTCATTTGCAATCAGCCATTTAGAGGAACAAAAAGAAAAACAATGAAAAATAGTAAGGAAAGCACGGCCGGGCACGGTGGCTCAAACCTGTAATCCCAGCACTTTGGGAGGCCGAGACGGGCGGATCACGAGGTCAGGAGATCGAGACCATCCTGGTTAACCAGGTGAAACCCCGTCTCTACTAAAAAATACAAAAAAAAAAACTAGCCGGGTGAGGTGGCGGGCGCCTGTAGTCCCAGCTACCCGGGAGGCTGAGGCAGGAGAATGGCGTGAACCCGGGAGGCGGAGCTTGCAGTGAGCTGAGATCCGGCCACAGCACTCCAGCCTGGGTGACAGAGCGAGACTCCATCTCAAAAAAAAAAAAAAAAGAAAGCACATAAGACCTTTGGGTCACTATCAAGTGATCAAATATATCCACTATGGGAGTCTTAGAAAGAGAAGCAAGACAGAAAGAGGAAAACATACTATTTAAAGATGTAATAGGCCAGGCGTGGTGGCTCATGTCTGTAATCTCAGCACTTTGGGAGGCCAAGGTGGGAGGATTGCCTGCAGCCAGGAGTTTGAGACCAGCCTGGGCAACATAGCCAGCCAGACTACATTTCTATAAAAAATAAAAAACTGTCTGGATGCTGGGAGGCCAAGGCAGGCAGATCACCTGAGGTCGGGAGTTTGAGACCCGCCTGATCAGCATGGAGAAACCCTGTCTCTACTAAAATTACAAAATTAGCCGGGCGTGGTGGACCATGCCTGTAACCCCAGCTACTCGGGAGGCTGAGGCAGGAGAATTGCTTGAACCCAGGTGGCAGAGGGTGCGGTGAGCTGAGATTGCGCCATTGCACTTTACCTTGGTTGGGCCACAAGAGCAAAACTCCATCTCAATAAATAAATAAAATAAAATAAAATAAAAAATAAGCTGGGCATGGGGACAAATACCTGTAGTCCTAGCTACTTGAGAGGCTAAGGTGGAAGGATCTCTTGAGCCTAGGAGTTTGAGGCTGTAGTGAACTATGATCATGCCACTACACTCCTGTACTCCAGCATGGGCAACCAAGCAAGATGCTGTTCGGGATGGGAGGGTGGGGTGGGGGGGAATATAGTAGTTGAAAACGTCCCAAATCTTAGGATATATATATATATAGACATCCAAATTTACAGAGCTCAAAAGATTTTAAGCAGGGTCCCCAAGGAATATTACTCCAAGACACATTATAACAAAATAAAATCCAAACTCAAAGTCAAAGACAGAATTTTGAAAGCAGCAAGAAAAAAGAGCCTTGTCACATATAAGGGAAACTTTATGAAGCTACTGGTGGATTTTTCAGCAGAAGCCTTACAGGCCAGGAAGAAATGGGATGATATATTCAAAATGCTGGAAGAAAACAACTGTCAACCCAAAATACTAAACCTAACAAAATTGTCCTTCAGAAATGAAGAACAGATGAAGATACTTACAGATAAACAAAAGCCAAAGGATTTCATTACTACTAGACCTGCCTTATTAGAAATGCTAAAGAAGGTTTCTCAAGTTGAAATTAAAGAATGCCAAGTAACAATATGAAAGCATATAAAAGTATAAAATTCACTGGAAAAAGTAAATATACAGTCAAATTGAGAATACTCAAATTCTGTAACTGTGTTACAGGAATCACATTATATTGCAGTATAAAAGTTAAAAGACAACAGTATTAAATATAACTATAGCTATTATTTATTTATTTATCTATTTATTTTTGCAATGGAGTCTTGCTCTGTTGCCCAGGCTGGAGTGCAGTGGCACGATTTCGGCTCACTGCACCCTCTGTTCCCCAGGTTCAAGCAATTCTCTGCCTCAGCCTCCCAAGTAGCTGGGATTATAGGTGTCTTCCAGCAGGCACGGCTGTTTTGTATTTTTAGTAGAGATGAGGTTTCACCATTTTGGCCAGGCTGGTCCTAAACTCCTGACCTCGTGATCCACCCACCTTGGCCTCCCAAAGTGCTGGGATTACAGGTGTGAGCCACCACATCCAGCAACTATAGTTATCATTTTTTAATGGGTATATACTTTTAGAAATATAAAGTATGACATTAATATCATAAGATGTATGTGTTGAGGGTAAGATTGTAGAGTTTCATGTGCAAGTGAAGTTAAGTTGTTAGCTTAAAATAGACTGTTATAAGGTGTTTTATGTAAACCTCAGAATAACTCAAAAAAAATTCTAGTAGACAAAAGATAAAGAGAAATGAATCAAAGAATAACACTACAAAAAAGTAATCAAATCACAAAGGAAGACAGAAAGACAGAAGGAAAGAAACTACAAACCACTCAGAAAACAATTAACCAAATGAAATAATAATAAGTACAGTTAGCCATTAGTATTCATGGGTTCTACGTCTGTGGATTCAACCAACTGTGCATCAAATATTAATATGTTAGGAAGAAAACAATAAAATAACACAGCAATAACAATGGAAATAAGAATAACAATACAGCATAACAACTATTTACACAGCATGTACATTGTATTAGGTATTTTAAGTAATCTAGAGATGATTTAAAGTATATGGGGGATGTGCATAAATTATATGCAAATACTATGCCATTTTATATAAGGAACTTGAGCATCTGTGGATTTTAGTATCAGGCATTTTGGGGTTGGGGGTGGTTCCTGGAACCAATTCCCCACAGACACTTAGGGATGATTGTACTTGCCTATCAATAATTACTTTAAATGTAAATGGATTACATTTTTCAATCAAAAGACAGAATGATTGAATGGATTTTTTTTAAAAGATTCTACAATATGCTGTCTACCAGAAAATCGTTTTACCCTTAGGACACAGAATGAAAGTGAAGAAATGTAAAGAGATTCCATGCAAATGGTAACCAAAAGAGAAGAACAATGGCTATGCTTATATCAGACAAAGTAGACTTTCAGTCAAAATTTGTTGGGAAAGACAAAGATAATAACAAAGATAATGACAAAGGGTTTAATTCATCAAGAGGATATAACAATTATAAATATATCTATGCATCCAACCTTGGAGCATCTAAATATATAAAGCAAATATTAACAGAACTGAAGGGAGAAAAGGCAGCAAAACCAAAACAGTAGGGGACTTTAATATCCCACTTTCAATGATGGAGAGATCATTTAGACAGAAAATCCATAAAGAAACAGTGGCCTGAATAATTCTACAGACCAAATGAACCTAATAGACATAGACAGAACATTCCATCCAATAGCAGCAGCAATAAATGGTATTGGGAAAACCAGAGATCCACATGCAAAAGAATGAAATGGGATCTTTATCTTATACCACACACAAACATTAACTCAAAATGTATTGAAGACTAAATATAAGACTCAAAATTCAAACTACCAGGAAAAAAGCTCCCTTTGATGCTGGATTTGGCAATGACTTTTTGGATTTGACACCAAAAACACAAGCAAAAAAGCAAAACTAAATAAACGGAATACTTCAAACTAGAAATCTTCTGCAAAGAAAACAATCAACAAAATGAACAGGCAACCTAAACCATAGAAGAAAATATTTGCAAACCATATATCTGGTAAGGAGTTAATGTCAAAATATATAAGGAACTCATATTACTCAATAGCAAGAAACCAAATAACCCAAGTTTTGAAAATGGGCAAAGACTTGAATATACATCTTTTTCAAAGAAGATACATAAATGGCCAACAGGCAAATGAAAAGGTGGTCAACATCACTAATCATTAGGGAACTATAAATCAAAACCACAGTGAGATATCACCTCACACCTGTTAGGATAGCCTTTATCAAAAAGACAAGTGATAAAAATGTTGGTGAGGCAAGGTCAGGAGATCGAGACCGTCCTGGCCAACATGGTGAAACCCCGTCTCTACTACAAAAACAAAAATTAGTCGGGCACAGTGGCAGGCGCCTAGTAGTCCCAGCTACTCTGGAGGCTGAGGCAGGAGAATGCAGTGAACCCAGAAGGCGGAGCTTGCAGTGAGCCGAGATCGCACCACTGCACTCCAGCTTGGGTGACAGAGCAAGACTCCGTCTCAAAAAAAAAAAAAAAAGTTGGTGATGATGCAGAGAAAAATGAACATTTGTATACTACTGGTGGGAATGTAAATTGGTATAGTTATTGTGGAAAACAGTACAAAGGTTCTTCAAAAAATTAAAAATGGAACTACCATTTGATCCATCAATCTCACTGCTAGGTGTCTATCCAAAGGAAATGTAATCAATGTCTAGAAGGTATATCTGCACCCCCACGTTCATTGCAGCATTATTCATAAGAGCCATCGTATGGAAACAACCTGTGTCCATCAATACATGAGTTGACAAAGAAATTGTGTCTCATATTTACAATGAAATATTATTCAGCATATGAGAGGCAGGAAATCCTGCCATTTGGGTAACATAGATGAACCTGGAGGTCATTATGCTAAGTGAAATAAATCAGACACAAAAAGACAAATACTATATCATCTCATTTATATATGGAATCTTTAAAAGTTATACTCATTGAAGCAGAGAGATGAATGGTGATTGCCAGGGGATGGGGGTTAGGGAAACTGGAGAGGTGTTAGTCAAAGAGTACAAAATTTCATGTATAAGAACAATAAGTTCTGAGGATCTAATATACAGCATGGGGCCTGTAGTTAAAAATATTGTTTTGTAGGCCAGGCACAGTGGCTCATGCCTGTAATCCCAGCACTTTGGGAGTCCGAGGTGGGTGGAGCACCTGAGGTCAGGAGCTCGAGACCAGTCT
Organism: Colobus angolensis palliatus; assembly: GCF_000951035.1. Lineage (NCBI taxonomy): Eukaryota > Metazoa > Chordata > Mammalia > Primates > Cercopithecidae > Colobus > Colobus angolensis. The sequence goes on along the minus strand of NW_012113586.1, from coordinate 3,289,211 downwards.
GACTAATATAGTGAAACCCTGTCTCTAGTAAAAATACAAAAATTAGCCAGGCATGGTGGTGGGCGCCTGTAGTACCAGCTACTTGGGAGGCTGAGACAGGAGAATTGTTTGAACCTGGGAGGAGGAGGTTGCAGTGAGCAGAGATCACACCACTGCACTCCAGCCTGAGAGAGAGAGCAAGACTCCATCTCAAAATAATAATAATAATAATAATAATAATAGTAATATTTTATTGTACACTTGAAATTTGCTAACAGCAGATCTTAAGTGTTTTCACTGCACACACACACACAAATAACTGAGGTGGTATAGGTGTTAACTGACTTGATTGTGGTAATCATTTCACAATGTATATGTACATCAAATCATCACATTGTATGCCTTAAATACATAGAATTTTTGTCAATTATACCTTAATTAAGCTGTGGGGAAAAAAGAGAAAGGAGGCTAAGAAACGAGAAAGAAAATCTCAAATATTGAAGAAGATGGGAATGTTAAATTAAAATTTTTTCATTTTCTTTTTCAATATGTTGGCAGGGTTAGTGCTGGTTCTGGAAAAAGGCTTTAGTGAAAATTAATACTTTAAGGCATCTAAATGGTTGGTAGGAGCATAAGTTGGTACCAATTTTAGTGTGGGGAGAGGGGAAAAATTTGGCCACATATATCAGAAGGCTTATGATATGCACAGCCCACTTTGATCCAGTAATTCTATTTCTAGGAATGCATTCTATAGAACCAACAGGATGTATTTCCAAGGTTTTCTATAGTGTTGATTAAAATTAATGTAATAGGATTGGGTGCAGTGGCTCACACCTGCAAACCTAACGCTTTGGGAGGATGAGTAGGGAGGATTGCCTGAGCCCAGGGGTTTGAGATCAGCTTGGGCAACATAGGAAGGCCTTGCCTCAACAAAAATTTAAAAAATTTAGTCAGGCATGTTGACATGCACCTGTAGTCCCAACTACTCGGAAGGCTGAAGTGGGAGGATCACTTGATCCTGGGAAGTTGAGACTGCAGTGAGCCATGATGGTACCACTGCACTCTAGGTGAGGCAACAAAGTGAGACTGTGTCTTGATGATAATAATAAAATAAAATAAATGTAGTATTTGTGGCAAATAATTGAAGGCAATTAAATGTCCAACAATAGGGAATTTAGTGAGTGAATTAAGGTTCATCATTAGTGACAATCCTATGCATTTGTTAAAAAATCATATTACAGAAGATTTATTTGAGAAATACTTATAAGACCAATAAGTAGAAAGTAGTTTCCAAAATAATATGTACAGTATTTTGCTATGTATTAAATACATATATATATACAGACAGAGAGAGAGAGAAAGAGGAAAAAACAGACTGGAAGGACATATAAATAGTGGTTATCTCTAGGTTAGGACTGATAGAGATTTTTTTCCTTTGTGCTTTTTTGTATTTTCCAAATTTTCCACACTAATCCAATATTATTCTTATAAAACAAACAAGGAAAAGATATTCTAAAAAAGAAAACTCTGCTTTTTTTCTTTTAAGAGTACAATCTAGCTCTTTTAGATGTTGGGCAAACAGGCATCTCTCCATTTAATGCTCTCATAAAGCTGATAACTTAAATACTTTCCTGGGTTAGTGGTTTGCATTTTCAGAAGAACTCTCACAGAAAGAGCTAGTACCCAAGTGAATATGTGCTATAAATTATAGATAGCTTGTTTTTCTTCATTTAAGTGAGCAAGCATGTTCTTCAAAAGTTGACATGTGGCTCACAAGCTACCCCAGGCAATGATTAGAGAGCAGTCTCAGTTCCAGAGAGCCCAAGCGAGCAGCACCTGGAGCCCCTAGAATTTTCGAATAAACAGAATACTTCCTTCACAGTTTGACACCTTTGGGGAATGCTAATGAAAGCCACCATCTTGCAACTCACTTCTTTACAACTTTATTTGCCTTAAAGGTAGAAAATTGTGAAGCTAGCAGGAGCCTCTACCCATATTAAAAAGATTCTCTTGCAGTTCACATACTTTCTGCCTCGGAAAATCATCATTTACTTTCACACAACATGTTTATTAAGATAAGTACGATACGTTGGGGTCAGTATTCGTGAAACCATAAGTACTTATTTGCTAAGCCCGTAAAAGTCAAGCATTTCATTGACCTAGTAATTTGTCTACTAGAAAATATCAATGTAGAAATACGAGAAAACAGATTTATCATGTACCTAAAGAGAAGTAGCAATGGTCACACTGCTCCCCCTTCTCACTGCTCTCAGAGAACTCAGGATATATTATTAGGATTTTTTTGACTTTTATAGAGGACAAATTTGAGGCAGGAGAATAGGGTCTGGAGACAGGGAGCATATGGCCCATTCATGCTGACTTCCTAGAACTAAGTCAAATGGAAACGCTTCAGCTATAACAGGAAATATCCTCTCCATTTACTTAGGGAGTACACTGAGTAAATGACTTTGAAACTTTACTTCATCCTCTTCATTTACATAGGGCATACACCAAGTAACCAATGGAAACCTGTAGAGGGTATTTAGGCCCCTGAAAATTCTGTAACAGGGCTCATGCGCCCCTATGCTTGGCCTGCTCCCACTGTGTGGAGCATACTTTCACCTTCAATAACTCTCTGCTTTTGTTGCTTCATTCTTTCCTTGCTTTGTTTGTGTGTTTTGTCCAATTCTTTGTTCAAGATGCTGAGAACCTGGACACCTTCCACCAGTAACAAAATGAGAGGTAAGGATCTGGAAGACGGCATGGCTTGTTCAAGGTTTGCCAGTGTTTGCTTTTTCGGTGAGTCTAAATCAAGGGTTGTACTTCCATTTACATCATGAGAAAGCAAAAGGCTTGTTCTTATGCCTCCTGGTAACTGAGTGTTTGTAGCAATGCCCCTGAGAGTCCAAGAATTTCTCCTGTAGGTATACTCACTCTGGGCACTGCTTTCTACTGCAGGGGCACAAAACTGTCGGGGCCCCGTTTAATGTCACTTCAACCTTACCCAGCTACAGTTAACCGCTTTAATTACATTAACGTGTGCTATCCTAGGGATGCCCCCACCCTACCTTTCAACTCTCATCTTCCACTTCCCTGAAGTATCACGATTATTTCTACTCACATCTTAACAACTGGTAGGTAACCAGATCAGATCGGCACAGTGATGTCAAAATGCCTCCTCACTCTCTAGAGAATTGGTCACACTAACAACATGTGAAAGGCAGACAGCCCTAATAAAGGCTTGTGTATTATATGTGAGTGACAGACAAGCCTGTTAAAGGATCTCTCATGGGAAAGATTCCAGAGAGTGGGACAGTAGAGTAAAAAAAGAAAAAAAAAAGTAGAAGTACTAAGGATTTAGTCCTGGCCAGCCATTGTTTCATTGTACTCTGATTCTACCCCCATCTGACATTTCCATTCCCTGTCTTAGACATTTGGCTCCAGTGGCTGCAGAAAAATTAATTCAAATTCTGGTTACTTGTGCCTTCCGCATCCGTGGTCTCTGTAGAGGCATAGGTAACCTAGGGCTGCATCGCCTCCTGCATCCACATTGGCATCACCCACCTGGGAGTTGTCAGCAAATGAAATGAACATCTATAAACTAAGATGAGAATAATACCCTGAAAGGTAAAGTACTTAAAATTATAACAATGAGACAGCAGTCAAAACAATACCTATGTGTATTTAATATCTGTCATTTGAGAACTATGGGGTGGCCCATTCCTATCACCTCATGAATCCTCTCTATACTTTTATGAGAGAGGAAAGAGCATAGGTCAGTTACAAAAAAAGCCAGTGTGGGGCAAGGTTAATCAAGAAGGCATTGTTGTAGAAAGGGAAGGCCTGAAAAATATGATGACTTTGGATATCAAATATGGGAGGGCATTCCTGGGAAGTAAAAATACCAGCCTGCCCTTTGGTTCCTGGGCATCTGCTCAGCCAGCATCTGTATCCAGTTTGGAAAGTGGGAGAAGGCCCCAGACGCTGCTCCTGGGCTCCCACATTCACATACTTTTGTCTCGTTGTGGCTTCTGTTCTTTTGTAATTACCCCAGTGCCTAATTTCTTGAAGGTGTCCTAATGTATATTAACAAGTATTATTTTTAAAGGCATTACATTTTCATAATATTGGGTGAATCACAATTAAACAGATTTCTTTAAGTCTATAGGATTTTAAAAAGCCTTTAATATGCTAATATGCACAATGAATGTCCTAGAAGAATATATATTAAGTCAAATCCTTTGAAATTACCATTTTTCTTTTTCTTTTTCTTTTTCTTTTTTTTTTGAGACTGAGTCTCACTCTGTCTCCCAGGCTGGAGTGCGATGGCACGATCTCTGCTTACTGCCAACTCTGCCTCCCAGGCTCAAGTAATTCTCCTGCCTCAGCCTCCTCAGTAGCTGGGGTTACAGGCGCCCACCACCATGCCCAGCTAATTTTTATATTTTTAGTAGAGACGGGGTTTCGCCATGTTGTCCAGGCTGGTCTTGAACTCCTGACCTCAAGCGATCCACCCACCTCGGCCTACCAAAGTGCTAGAATTACAGGTGTGAGCCACTGCGCCCAGCCGCAAGATTCCTTTTTTTTTTTTTTTTTGAGAAGGAGTCTCGCCCTGTCGCCCAGGCTGAAGTGCAGTGGTGTGATCTCAGCTCACTGCAACCTCTGCCTTCCGGGTTCAAGTGATTCTCCTGCCTCAGCATCCCCAGTAGCTGGGACTATAGGCATGCGCCACCACGCCTGACTAATTTTTGTATTTTTAGTAGAGATGGGGTTTCACCATGTTGGCCAGGATGGTCTTCATCTCTTGTGATCCACCCACCTTGGCCTCCCAAAGTCCTGGGATTACAGGCTTGAGCCACCGTGCCCGGCCCACAAGGATTCTTTTAACTGTAAAATTGCTTTAAAATTTTGTTTTAACACAAAAAGTTTTCATGGAAAAAGCAGAGCACAAAAGCACACACATTGTATTAATAACTATGTAAAAACTACTCACAGTTGGACTTTAAAAGGGCAAAAACAAAAAAGAAAAGAGTCATTTATAAGGATAGAACTATGGGCCAGTCATGGTGGCTCATGCCTGTAATTCCAGTTCTTTGGGAGGCTGAAGTGGGAGGACTGCTTGAGCCCAGGAGTTTTTGAGACCAACCTGAACAAGATAGGGAGACACCGTCTATAATAAATAAAGTAGCCGGGCTTGGTGGTGAGTACCTGTAATCCCAACTACCTGGAAGGCTGAGTTGGGAGGTTGCTGGAGTCTGGGAGGTCAAGGCTACAATGAACCATGATCTCACTGCTGCCGCCCAGCCTGGGAAACAGAATTCTGAGAGAAATCCCAGTGTACCCCCTCCCCATTCTTTCCAAGGTTGGAGAGTAGTGTCAAGGAGAAGATGACCTCCAGCCAGGACTTCAGTATTATGTCCCTCTGGCCTCCTCACTGAGCTAGGTGGACTCCAAGACCTAAGAGACAGGTAAAGCATTACTCTTTGAACAGCTTCTCTGCCTCCTTACCCAGATGAAGCCTGTCTACATAGATCTTCACCCAATGGCTCTTTTCCAAAGTTTGCATTTAAGTTGGTTATTTGAAGTTCTGTACAGGATCCTACAGCAACACTATTTACAAATGATGGTTAACTTTTCCAGTAAGGCCCCAGACGTCTGTTGGATTCCAATGTTTTAGATGTTCTGCACATTTATTTATTTTGAGGCAGGATCTCACTTTGTCACCCAGGCTGGAGTGCAGTGGTGTGATCTCAGCTCACTGCAACCTCCGTCTCCTGGGGTCAAGCAGTCCTCCCATGTCAGCCTCCTGAGTAGCTGCGACTATAGGCGTAATCCCCGCTACTATGCCAGGCTAATTTTTTTGGTTTGTTTTTTGTTTGGTGGGGTGCAGGAGGTAGAGACAAGGTTTCTCCATGTTGCCTAGTCTGGTCTCGAATTCCTGGGCTGAAGTGATCTTCCTGCCTTGGCCTCCCAAAGTGTTTGGATTATAGGTATAAACCACCCTGCCCAGACAATTCTGTACATTTATAACGGGAAAGGAAAATAGTAGAAAATAATCCTATCATAAATGCACAACTGCAGTATAGAATGCACTCTTGAGGGTAACTTAGGGAACTAGCTCCAACTTACAAAGCTGTGGCCATGGGAAAATGTCTTCCTGGGCTTGCTAACGTCACTGTCCCAAAAGCCCCTCAGCAGTCTCTTGGTGGAGAGTGAGACTGTCATTGCCCAAGAGAATTCCTCTGTCCAGACCTTTAGACAAAGCCTGGCCTGCGGGAGGGACTCCCAGTGCAGCAGCACCACAGAGCTGCTGACCAGAAAGGCACAGTAACTCAGGATTATGGCTTTCTCCCCAGGGCTCTGTGGGGGAATCCCTCCGTGTAGGGGAAATTCTGGAATCCTGATCTCCCCCTTTCCCTGCACACATCCCACTCACAAATGCAGTCTTGTTCCTAGGTTCTGAGCCAGCAGCAATTTGCAAGCCTGCCCCTAATATTCCTTGCAAACTGTCCTTCTGAAGGACCTGACATGAGTAAGTACCCAAGAGATATATAGCCCCTCTATGGGGAAGCACCCACAGAGCTGGTCCCAAGGTGAAGGTGGCCCCTGGTGGGCGGGGGGGGGGGGGGTGTGCTTAAAAACTTGGCTTGTTTTGCTAAATTGCCATGACCCCATATTAAGGTCATTAGACAAGGATCACCTGGCCTAAGGCCAATAAAATGACACCATGACTTTCCCATCAAATCTGGCTGCTTCTCTCTTGGCTGCAGAAAATCATTAACATTTGAAGAAAGAAGGAGGAGGCTAGAAGGTAGTTTCCTTGCATGAGCAGAAGTGAAATCAAATCTCAGCTTCTTGCCTCCCTCGTTCAAATCTCTCCTGCCTCAGGGCTTTCCACCAGGACCTGTCTGGAAAACTTATCTCAAGCTTTAAGGGCTTATGCCTGGGGCTCCTCTGGATGCGAAAAGAAATTCCCTCCCACACAGTACTTGCTATTACATGACTTACCCTATCATGCCTCATAAGACTTTATGAAGCTTCTGTCAACCACTTTAAAGGATAATTGTTCCCATACTGTTATATTCTGTTCCTGAACACTTAGGTCTTTTGGCAAAAGGCAGGGTCAATCATCAAATATAGGAAACGGATGAAAGGGTATGTCCTTGTACCTGACTGCAGAGCTTGGTGGCTTTGAGTCGTGGGGGCAGCGGAGGAGAAAAGCTGCCACCAGCAACTGCATATAGAGAAACGGAGGCTGAGAGACCAGCCGATGTCAGGAGTGAGGGGGAGAGCAGCAGATCAGGGGAGTGTAGTGTCATGGAAACCAAAAGAAAGAGCTTCAGGGAGGTGGTGGGGACATCTGTGTTGAATGCTGAAGTGAAGACAAGATAAGAACAGAGGTGTAAACATTAGACTCAGCCATGTGGAGGGGATGAGAGGCATTGACAGGAACAGTATCTAGGTATAGTGGGGACAAAATCCATCTAGAGTAAGTTGAAAAGGAAATAAGAATATGTTGCTAAGCGCTTTATGTCTTAGCTCATCTAATTCCTATTACAATCTTATGATGTAGATTCTAACATTATCCCCATTTTACAGATGAGGAATCCAGGCACAGAGAGGATAATTAAATTGCTCAACGTCACACAGTTAGAAAGTGTGACTCGGCTCACTGCAGAGTTGGATGGACCCAGACAACCGGGCTCCAACCTGTGCTTGAAACCTCTACCTCACTCTCCTTTTGCAATGCCACAAAACCAGGATGAACACTCACTCCAGGCAACACTAGCAACAAGTGCTGAAAAGGAGAAAAAGAGAGATGGGGTGGGTAGCTGGAGAGGTTGTGGAGCTGAGACAGGGTTTTCTTTAAAGACAGAAAATCCTGATACACGGGTTGCATGCTGATGGGGATAATAGAGGTGCAGAGGAGAGATTGATGATGTCGGCTGGAGGAGGTGTTTGTGAGCTGGGAGATGAGATGGATCCAGAGCACAGATGGGGCTGACCTTTGATAGGAACTGAGCAAATCCTCTGGTACCAGGAGGGGAGGCAGAGAAAAAGGGCACCCGGTGAGTGTAGCAGGTAGTTTTGGATTTGAAAAGATGAAGGAGTACCTGTCTGCTGGTTTCTCTTTTCTCAGTGAGGGGTAGAGCAAGATAATCATCTGAGGCTGGGATGGGGAGAAGATATGGGGATTGTAAGAGGATCCAAGAGGGAAGAGAGGTATGAAATGGCCATTCTGGGGGTGGAGGTGCCAAGAAAACACAATGAGGAGGCAAGGCAGGGAGCTACAAGAGACAATTCCTACATTTTATGGATGCACTCTCTGTCTCTCAAATCTTTCATGGTTTTTATCTATGAAATTTTTCATTTTAAATTGCAGAATAAGAAAGAGGAAAAACTGCCTGCCCTCTCTCCCATGATCACTGTGCTGGCAGCAGCAGGAACACACCTGAAGTGATGTGATGGGAAATCAGAAGCATTGCAGGCAGATGGTTTGGGACTGTGAAAAGCGCACACAGAGAGAGATGTAGCCTGGGTTTCTTACCTGTAGAAACTTTATGGCTTTTCCTTTGTTTTCATCAAGACCCATCTGCGGCTCTGTAGCAGATTTCTTAAAGAAGAATGTGGAATGATAAATGATCCCAGGTGAAATTTATATCTGTCTGGATTAAATCTTTGTGCTTTTCTGGAGGAATCAGGGAGCACAGAGAGGCTGCTAATACAGACAATTACCTGGAGGTCTTGTTACGCCACAGATTACCAGGCCCTGACCCAGAATTTTTGATTCTTCGCAGGATGGGGGGAATGAAAATTTGCATTTCTAATAATTCCCAGGTGATATGGATGCTGCTGGTTGGAAGACCATACTTTGAACATTGAGTTTGGATGGGGAAGGCCTTAGGGTTCATCTAGTTCACCACCTCAGGTGGCAGGGGATATCCCACACCTCACAACACAAGGACTAGAAAGAGGATATCTGAATCCATTGAAATCTCAAAAGATTCCAGACACAAAATGTCCTTAAGTCCAGCTGCTATTGTTGGACTTGTCATTCCTCTCCCTCCCTCCAAGTCTCTGTTTTCTGCAAAAACATTGGAGGGAATAATTAACACATAAAGTGCTATTTACAAGACGGTGCTCTGAGCTCTTTACTTGTATTAACTCACTTAGTCTTTATAACAGCCCTGTGACCTAGGTGCTACTATTATTAATTTACTGATAAGGTAATGAAGACTGATAAGGTAATGAAGACACAGAGAGGTTAAGTAACTTCCTTGAGGTCACCCAGCTAGGAAGTGGAGAGCAGGAATACACCCACAGCTCAGATTTGTGGATTCTTGGTGCTTGGGTAAAATGTGGTCTGCTAGGGTCCAACACAGTTCTTTTTTTTTTTTTGAGAGGGAGTCTCGCTCTGTCGCCCAGGCTGGAGCGCAGCCGCGCGTCTGGGCTCACTGCAAGCTCCGCCTCCCAGGTTCACGCCATTCTCCTGCCTCAGCCTCCCAAGTAGATGGGACTACAGGCGCCCGCCACCACGCCCGGCTAATTTATTGTATATTTTTTTTAGTAGAGACTGGGTTTCACTGTGTTAGCCAGGATGGTCTCGATCCCCTGACCTCGTGATCCGCCCGTCTCAGCCTCCCAAAGTTCTGGGATTACAGGCGTGAGCCACCGCGCCCAGCCACTCAACACAGTTCTTAGCTAGGGTCCCTGGGCAATGTAAGATCATTGGAAAAACCCTGTTTTGGCCGGGCACAGTGGCTCACGCCTGTAATTCCAGCACTTTGGGAAGCCGAGACGGGCGGATCACGAGGTAAGGGAATCGAGACCATCCTGGCTAATACGGTGAAACCCCGTCTGTACCAAAAATACAAAAAATTAGCCAGGTGTGGTGGCGGG
>NW_012113586.1:3238703-3279194 GCF_000951035.1 Colobus angolensis palliatus | reverse complement strand
AAAGAAAAAAAAAAAGAAACCCTGTTCTACCATTCTTTAAATGCATGGCCCTTGGACAAGCTGCATACTTTATTCTGATTATCCCATTGATAAAATAAGGTGTTCTGACTTTCTGAATTTTTAAGCTAAGAAAGAGTTTAAATATATATATATCTATAAAAATATATATTTGTTTATATAAATATATAATATATATTTTGTATATTTTATATATGTGTGTATATATATGTGTGTGTGTGTATATATGTGTGTGTGTGTGTGTGTGTATATATATAGAGAGAGAGAGAGAAAGAGAGAGAGAGATCTTGTTCTATTACCCAGGCTGGAGTGCAGTAACACCAAGGCTCACTGCAGCCTTAACCTCACAGGCTCAAGCAATTCTCCCACCTCAGTCCGGAGTAGCTGGGACTACAGGTATATACCACCACACCTTGTTGATTTTTGTATTTTTTGTAGAGATGGGGTTTCACTATGTTGCCCAGGCTTGTCTCAAACTCCTGAACTCCTGGGCTCAAGTGATCCACCTGCTTTGGCCTCCCAAAGTGCTGAGATTACAGGTATAAGCCACGGTGCCAGGCCAGCATATAATTCTTACTGGGTTTCAGTCACTCCTTACTCCTGCACTCATTCATCTAGAGCAGCTGCCTGAAGCAACACAGAACAACAATCCACAGTTTCCAGCCAATTCTGGGAAAAGCTCTGCCCTTGGCCAGCTAAAAATTCTTCTGCCATGACAGTCACTGAGGAGGTGCGTTTTTTGCCAGTGATGAAGGGTTCTGCTTAAGTAGCAAGAGAATAAGCACAGCTGATTAGAAAGGTAATTTTTCAAAAAAAGTCGGTATAGAGGACTAGGTAGTAACAGGTTGGTTCCTGCCACTGGCTGCCTAGGAGACATTGAGCAAGGTAACTTGCCTCAAATTTGCATCTATGAAATGGAGATAATTAGGACTATGAGACAGTTTAGCTAATTAAGCATTACCACGTGCTTGGTCATAGTCACATCGCTCCAACTAGCCCCTGAGGTTGTTGTTCTTGGTATCAGCAGTGCCTCAGCAGAGATCTAGACGCTGAGCTTGTACACACTAGGACCTCCCAGATGCACGTCACCCATGCTGAAGCTCTTCGCCACAACTTTTAATGTTGTATACTGGAATTAAAAGAGTCAGACATTTAATAAGTCTAAATTCTAGCATCCTCAGGTTTAGAGAAGGATTGTGTCTCAGACTCATGACAACAAAAGGTGTGGTGGACTTTATTATTATCTTTTTTTCTTTTTTTTTTTGTAGAATAAGAATCTACAGAACTCTACGAGTATTCTCATGACAACAAAAGGTGTGGTGGACTCTATTATTATTATTATTATTTTGTAGTATAAGAATCTAGAGAACTCCAGAGTTCTTTTAGAGCTAACTGAATTTAAGAGATCCCTGGGGCAATTAATCCAAAGTATACCCTCACTGCAACGTCTATTTCAGGGTCAGAAGTGCCAGTGGAGTTGTGAAATTGAACTTAACAAATTTTTATGGAGAGCCAACCAAGTACCATGGATTGTAGAGGGAGTTGCAAGTAATGAGTATAGCAATAGCTAACATTTATGGAGTTCTTAGGATGTGCCAGGAACATAATTATCACATGTCATTCATACAGCCCTAGGAGTTAGGTACTATTATCTGCCCCATTTCATAGATAGGGCAATTGAAGCTCTTGGAGGGTAAATGTTCATGATGGAACAAGGATTTGAATCCAGATGCATAGCCATAGTGCTGCATTGCCTCCCTACCACAATGAGCAAGACAGAGTCCCAACCCTCAAGGAGTGAACCCTGGTGAGGGAAACAGGCACCAGGAACAGATATTCATAAACATGGCTGACTGTGAACATAAGATGGGCAATTGATGGCAACTAGAAAAATCCTGTAAGACTTCAAAGTGGAGGTGGCATTTGAGCTGAATATGGAAAGAAATGAGTAGCATTGCAACAGGTGGAGACGGGGGAAAAGCGTAACACTCAGAAAATCATCTACTCCCGATGGGGGCAGGAACACAGGTGCCACCTATTTAAGTCTTTCTTCCAATGTACAATTTATTTCATTTTGCAGATTCCTGTCCTGTTCACGGGATGGACTCAGAAGGTTCTGAAGGCTCAGATTTTATAGGCTCAGGGAAGCTGAAAGTTGGACACCAATATGGCCTGTGCTGAGATCTCCTCAGCCCAGGCTCAAGCAAGATTTTCTTACCAGACAAGCTTCCATGGTGTTGCTCGGCACTGTTTTCCCCGACCATCAGGGTCTGAGATGTCTGAGCCAGGCACCAGCTTGCAAACTTAGGAGAAATGGGAAACCAAAATTCCAAAGCAAACTCCCTGAGCCTCCTTGTTCCAGGCTCCCTCATTCCCTACTTCATCCACCTTCCTCTGGTAGAAAGATCCCTGCTCCTTCTCTACTCAGTAGCTTCCTTCCTATGATGTTTTTATCAATCCCATTGTCACCAGTGATTTCAGATGAAACAGGGCAAATGTTTATGGATCACTAGCCTTGCTTGTTCCATGAGACTCCGCTCTGTTGACATTCATTAATCTGTATCCTGACCTCTTGCTACCTTTCTTGCCATTTATTCTCAGCTCTTTCCTTGACCCCCCTCTTCCTCTGCCCACCCTTAAATGTTGGTGTTCTTCAGCTCTCCATCCCAGCCCCTTGCCTCTTTCCCTCCATGTGCTCTCCTTAGAAGCCACCAGCTATGACTATTCCTTGCCCTTGAGCTATTGACACTCAGATGTCTATCCCCAGCCCTGACTTCTCCTAGTTTTAGCCTCATGCCTTCTGCTGCCCAGGGAGCATCCCTGTCTGAAGGTCCCAGGGGAATCTCAAACTCAACACATTAACTAGATCTCCTCTCTCTTCCTTGTCCCCAACTCACTGCACCCAATCCTAAAACATGGAAGTCATTCCAGGATCTGCCCTTTGCCTCGTCTACTCTTATTCTGCAGCATCCTACCTGCCCCTCCAATCGTTGATCAAATATCACCAGTTTTAAGTCCAGTGTTTCCTGAATCCATTTTCCTCCTGTAGTTCTTTACTGTCACTCTCATCTATGCCAGTCCCTGTCATTCTGTATACTCTGACCACAACTGTTTCCCAACTCTTCTTCTGGCCTCCAGGCTTGCTGCCCACCTGACGAAAACCACCCTGACCCCCTTCTGAAGGCTTTGAAGGCTCAGATTTTATAGGCTTAGGGATGTTGAAAGTTGGACACCAATATGGCCTGTGCCTGTAATGGTTCCTCATCACCACAAATCCCAGTTCTGAGTCTAGTGAAGAAGGCCCGTTGTGACCTGACCTCTCAGCCTCATCTCCCAGCATTCCCTGCCTCATCTTCATGTTGTGATGATAATACAGAGTAGTGTGCAGCTTTCCAACATACCATACTCATTCGTGAGTGTTATTGCATTTGATTTAATTCTGTTTCCTCTACTTAGACAGCCTTTTCCACCCTTCTTCCCCTGGGTCATAAGAACTCATTGTCCAAGACACGGCCCACCCATCCTCTGGCTCAGAAACCCTCCCCAAAAGCCTTGGGTGACGGAAGTTCTCCACTTGCAACCTGTGCTTATTGTCTCAGGACTTAAGGGTGGCACGTTAGAGTTGTTATGTGGGAGTCTTTCTCCTCCATTAGGTTATGACCTTAACAGCATCTTGCATCTTAGTCACCTTTGCCCCATTGTCTAGTGCAAAATTCAGGACATAGTAAGTGCTCAGTTAATATTGTTGACTGGAACTTAATCCCCTCAGAGCAAGGGTTTTCCACCCCTGTCCTCCTAGCAGGCACTCTGCAAATGTTCCATAAGTGAATGCTGCTGCCGTCGACAGCCATGATGGGGAGAGGGGAAGAGGGTGCTAGTTATACAGCTCCTAAATGTGCACGGAGGCCAGGCATGGTAAAAACTGCACGTCAGCATTCGATCCCTGAGCAGCATGCATGCTGAGAGTGAGATCTGAAGGAATTAGGCTCTCTGGTAATTATGAATACTTAGGAGAATAACTCCCCAGGTCTGCAGAGGATGGCAGGCCCTTTCATGAGCATTCCCACATCACCACTGTCATGATCACCTCCAGGAGAGGCATTTTTATGAATGAAGGCCATTATGACAAAGAGAGAGGGTTGTCAGGGTCAAGAGTTCCCCCAGGCAGGCTCCACCTGCATCCCTGAGACAAGCTTTCACGATCCTGCTCCCCACTGAAGCTGCTCATTGGCCCTCTTCCTGGAGGCCCCTTGCACAAAGGATCTGCCACCCTCATGGCCAGTCACTGCTTCTGAAACTGCAGAGCGTGAATAGCTAACAAGGCATGCAGGGGCCAACAAGAGGAGTCTCTGTTGATTCCAGTGGTTTCTGAAGGGTGGGGGATCTGAATTTTGAACACCCACCTCCTGCTAATCCTCCAGCAAAACCAGTCAGACTGGATGCAAAGCATTATGAGAGAGCCCACACATCCCATCTGACCTCCGAACAACGGAGCCACTTGTCATAGGAGGAGTGTTTCATGTCCTTGGGATCAAGGCTGGAGGAATGGGGGGCATGGGGAGCTGGGACTGGCAGGAGCAGGGGCAAGGGTGGCAGGGGGAAAGAGCTTGGGATTTCAGAGCAAGATCCCTGCATGCACGGTTTCACAGTCACCTGGCCTTAACTTCTCTGAGGTGATAATGAGCCCTCACAAGGCAGTAGTGGACACACTGCTCTAAGACACCTAGTGCAGGGCAGAGAAAGAGGCGCTCACAAAATGCTGGCTCCTCTGACATAGGTGCTTCTTAGGGACATCCTCTCAGGGCAGAAGGGTCTAGAGGAAAGCCCCCGCCGCCCACTGCTTCTCCTGGAGCACAGTGCTCTAGCCAGGCACAGGGGAGGGGGAGAAGTGCTGCCGCAGCCACCCCCACCAGCCCTGAAGAGCTCCCCACCCCTGCTACCCAGCAAGTGATTTCAGATAAATGTGAGTTGAGTCGGCGGGAGCTGATATTTTGTTTCAAAGAGAAGAATTTTCTAGGCTGCCTCTGGGAAGTAACACTACTCTCTTAGTCTCTTCACAAACTTTTCACAGTTGACCTGAGGATTCCTTTCCTCTCTCCTTCCCTCTCTTCTTTTCTTCCTTTTGTGGGAAAAAGAAACAGAAATTGGAGGACTGATCTTTCAAACAACCTCTAGAACCAACAAGTATCAGTCTCCCTAAACACTGTCCTGAGTTGTGACTGACATTGGATCAATCATTTCAAGAAAACCCTGCATTTTCCATCTCTTTCTCTCCAGGACGGTAAATGCTGTTCTGAGGGAAAAAGAGGCAACTAGAATGTAGCTCAGGGGAGAAGCAAAAGGTAGGGGAGAGGACTTGCTTCCTTCTTCCTCTCTGGAGAGTTTAGCAGCAGCAGCAACAGCAGCAGCAGCAGCAAGTTCTCCTCTCCAAGGAGCTCCTAGGAAAACTAGGGACCCCACCTTTGAGCTGGGGGCAGGGGGTCTTGGGAAGGGTGTTGGTGTGAATTGCTCAGGAGTAGCAAGAAATTACACTCACAGAGAAATGAAAGTACATTCTCCTCCTTCCCCCGGGGGCTGCATAAAGGGTCCCCCTGCCTCCCCTCCACCGTGGCAGTCACGGATTCCCTGCCATCCCACAATGCAGCCCACACCAGCCTGCTCGGTGTCCCCAAAACGGTGCTCACAGCCTTGACATCTCAGGGGAATGCCCAGCCTGGCACACACTCCCCTCAGTCCAAGCTGCCCAGCAAGGGCCAGCCCTCTATGGCAGGCCACCAACCAAAAACCTCCCTAACCCTGAGCAGGTGCCCTGAGCAGCTGAGGTGGGATGTTAAGTCCAGTTAGGCTCTTGTCTGGCCAGGCTCCCGCTGGCCCAATACTGGACCAGATAAAATTATAGGTGGGGTCCTATGGGACAGCCCAGCAGTGCTCAGCACCCCCAAAAGACCTCACTGCTGTTCCCTTCACCCATAAGGATAGACAGAAGAGTATATACTACCTCCAGAAGAGGATCTGCCCCAGGGAAGCCATGGCTGGGGAAGGTTCCCAGTGTATCTGGGTACTGGCTGAGTGGAGCTGCTGCTGCCCTCCTTGGTGACTCACAACCAGCTCCCGTGTGCTGGCCTTAAATAGTGTGTTCAGGCCGGGAGTGGTGCGTGCACCTGTAGACAGCTCAGGTATGAGGAAACTGGCTGTGTAGAATTCCCTGCAGGCACAGTGGCTGCCTGTTCCAGCCAAGCCAGGGGCTCAGAGCTGCCTTTCCAAGCCTTGACTTTGGGAGAGGGTGACGGGGAAAAGCTTCCCAGGCCCTTGCTTCAGGGCTTGTATTCAGCAGGACTTTCCTCCTGACTGTGGAAGGCAGCTGTAGGGAGGGAGATTTAATCTCAAAATAAGAAAGGACTGGAATAACTCAAAGTGTCAGGCTATGCTAGGAGCCTGGGGGCCAGGAGCCCCCATCTCTGCTGGTAGATGATGCTCAGAGGCTGGGTCACCACTGGTCAGGTCTCTCACGGAGGAGACTCATGCTGGGGGACCTCAGGAAGGCCATGAGTTTAAGTGACAAGACCACTGAGTTTGTCACTCAAGACTGAACTTGCCTAGGTCTCCTGAGATGCCCAGCTGGGTGTGCAATTCTCTTCCAGTTTCATTTCAGTGGGAGCGGGAGAGGGCCAGCACTTCCCACCTTGCAATTTTTTTGACACTCCAAAAAGACACTGAATGTGCTCTGCTTCAATTGCCCCTCTCTCTGGAGATCCCAAGACCCAGAAGCAATTACTGTCAAAGGTGAGTGAGTTAGCAAAAATCTCTGACATTTCATCCAGCAGATTGCCAACTAGGCAAGATTCTCGTTAAAGCCTAAGCCTTGCTCTCTGTCTCTCTGTCTCTCTTTCTCTCTCCTTATTGTTTCCTCCAGCCCCCAGGAGAACCTCGGATGGGAAAGTTTCATGACTGGTTGCCCAGTTTACTGCTGCTGCTGACTGACTATGTTTGCAGTGAAGGTGCTCCAGGCCTTCAGCGGCATCCTCCTAGTGTTGGCGTATGGGCAGGTGGAGCAACCACTGAGTAAAGATGGTGCAGGAAGGGAGAACTGAGTGGTGAAAAGAAGGCAACAGGAGAGGGCAAGGTCACAGTGGAAAGACCTTCAGAGTCACACAGCTAGGTTCAATTCCTGGATTCCTAATTCATCATGTGGCTTTGAGAACATCACTTTACTTCAAGGCGTGTCTCACCGGGCTGGAGTGAGGAATAAGTGAGAGGGAGTCTATGTGCCTTCCCTTCCCCAGAGTAAGTAAAGGGCGATGCCCAGGAATCTATGCAGCGCCGGTGCTGAGTGGGTCCTTCCCGGGTCTGGGGAAGCTGAGGGCAGTGGGAGCAGTGGTTTCTGTAATTCCAACCAAAGGCACAGGGATTCTGCCCTGCCCCTCAATGAGCCTTAAGAAGAGCAGCCTCAGCTGGGCACTGCGGCTCAAACTTATAATCCCAATATTTTGGGAGGCCAAGGTAGGAGGAATTTTTTTTTTTTTTTTTTTTTTTTTTTTTTTTTAAGACTGAGTCTTGCTCTGTCATCTACGCTGGAGTGCAGTGGCGCAATCTTGGCTCACTGTGACCTCTGCCTCCCGGGTTCAAGTGATTCTCCTGCCTCAGCATCCCAAGTAGATGGGATTACAGATGCGCCACCACACCCAGCTAATTTTTGTATTTTTAGTAGAGACGGGGTTTCTCCATATTGGCCAAGCTGGTCTCGAACTCCCGACTTCAAGTGATCCACCCACCTCGACCTCCCAAAGTAATGGGATTATGGGCATGAGCCACTGCGCCTGGCCGGTAGGAGGAATTCTTGAGCCTAGCAGTTCGAAACTAGCCTGAGCAGTATAGTGAGACTTCGTCTCTACAAAATTAAAAAAAAAAAAAAAAAGAATCCTTCTGGTAGGAGGCAAACAAACAAAAAATTAGCTGGGCATATAGTCCCAGCTGCTCAGGAGGCTGGGGTGGGAGGATCACTTGAGTGGGAGGTTGAAGCTACAGAGAGCCATGATCATGCCACTGCACTCCACGCTGGGCAACACAGCAAGACACTATCTCAAAAAATGAAATAAAATAAAATAAAAAAGCAGCCCCACCTCAAACATCCTGGGGCAGAGTCATGGAGTTTCTCTCTTCTAGCCATGCATCATCACTAAAGGAACAGCTAAGGATGACCCTGGAGGGAAAATCAAGACAACCCAGCAGAGATACCTCCAAGTAAGAGGGAAAATGCCGCTGAAGCGGCCTGCCTGTTAGAGGGCAGGCATTACCTGGCAGGGATGTGGAGCTGAAAAGCATTCTGCTGCCTCTGGAGAAGCAAATGGACAGTACTCTGGTTCTGACTCCAAAACCTTAAGAGTATCACACACAAAATAATGAGGGAAATCATTACAAAGCAACAGCCCAAACGTGTGTGTGCGCGCGTGTGCACGTGCGTGCCTGTGTAAAGAGAGAGTCTTGGAAACACTGAACTCTCCAGCATTTGAAAGCCTCTCTTGGCTCCCCTGACACTGTTTTCTGAGACTCTCACTAATGCCCTTCACTGCCTTGTGCCCAGGCCCTTTTCCTTCACCTCTCCCGTAAGTGATAGGGGTCCCTGTGGTCCTGTCCTCTGCCTTTTCTTCTCAGAGTATGCATGTGCCCTGGGCGACCTCGTCCACTGCTCTGCTTCAACTGCTCCTCTCTGGAGATCACAATATCTGCATCCTCAGCTCCCTTCCCTTGACCAAACCCCAACCCCACACACCCAGTTGCTTAGTGGACATCTCTACTCGGCTGTCTAGAAGGCACCATCTCCCATCTCTAACCCAGCTGCTCCCCCTAGGTCACACTTTTTGGAACACACCAGCATCCCACAATAGGCTGCACAGTCAGAAACCTCAAAGTCACCCTTTATTCTGCCTGCCCATCTCCCTACATCCCTGATTCCTCCTCCTTGTGTTAGTCTACTGAGGCTGCCATAAAAAAGTACCATAGACTGGTGGTTGAAACAATAGAAATGTATTTTCTCATAATTCTGGAGGCTGCACAGCTGAGATCAAGATGTCAGTGGAGTTGGTTTCTCCTGAGGCCTCTGTCCTTGGCTTGTAGATGGTGTCTTCTCCCTGTGTCTTCACGTGGCCTTCCCTCTGTGTGTGTCTGTCCTGATCCCTTCTTCTTCTTTTTTTTTTTTTTTTTTTTGAGACAGAGTTTCACTCTTGTCGCCCAGGCTGGAGTGCAATGGCGTGATCTCGGCTCACTGCAACCTCCACCTCCCAGGTTCAAGCAATTATCCTGCCTCAGCCTCCCAAGTAGCCAGGATTATAGGCACCCACCACCACGCCCAGCTAATTTTTTGTATTTTTAGTAGAGAGGGTTTCACCACACTGGCCAGGCTGGTCTCGAATTCCTGATCTCAGGTGATCCACCCGCCTCGGCCTCCCTAAGAGCTGGGATTATAGTGCCAGCCCTAATCTCCTCTTCTTATAAGAACACCAGTCATATTGGATTAGGGCCCACCCTAATGACCTCATTTTAACTTAATTACTTCTTTGGAGGCCTTATCACCAAATACAGGGGGTGAGGACTTTATGAATTTTGGGGAGAGACATAATTCAGCCCATAAAACTCCTCTATGCCTCCAAAGTCCATCCCTTCTCTCTATCCCCAATACTATTGCCCAAATTTCCTCCCTCATCATTTCCAATTTGAATTACATTATTAAATAGTGTCCTTCTCCTAGTCTGCCTTTCCCTGTGCTGATCCACCCACTTCCACTAGAGTGATCTTTCTCAAATGCAAATCTGATACGGCACTTGCCTGCTTGAAATGACCAATGCCTCTCCAGAACCTGTGGTCTGGCCTCTGCCTACCTGTCCAGATTTTTCCCTCACGTCCCCTCTTCTCATTCTGTGGACCAGCTCTACTGCGCTGCTTCAGGTTGCTCTAAAATGCCAGCATGTTCTCCCAAGCCATCCTGCCTTTACATACGTTGCTCTTTCTACTTGGAATCCATCCCTACCTTTTTCTTGTTTTATATAAAATTTATGGGAAACTTTCCAAACAACTACCATCTGGCAGGTGCCATGCTCTGGGCTCCCATGTGAACCTGGTGCCACTTACTATGTTCCTAAATTGGGACTATTGAATTGTCTATCTCCTTCACTAGACACACCTTAGAAATAGAAAGGTCTTATTCATTTTTGTATTTCACACCAGCATAAGGCATGCATGCACAGAGTAAGCAATCATTAAATATTTGTTGGATAAATGCACATTTTTCTTTCACAGCACACAGTAATGGTACTATTTTCCATTTATGCATCTATCTCATTGCTAGTCTGTGAGCTCCTGGAGGGTAAAAACTAGGCCTCGTTCATCTTTTTTTGTTATCAGGTCCTAGCACCGTGCCAGGCATAAAAAGCACTCAGTAACATTTGATGGATGAGTGAGCAGGGATCAACCTGGGGTGTGATCAATCAAACGTTTTCTGGAGGAGATGTCTTGTGAGCTGGATTGACACTATTAGAGGCAGCAGAGAACAAGTCACATTTGAGATAGAGGAACAATTGATGATTAAGACAAAGATAAAGCAGATGCAGGAGATAAGCACAAAATCTATTCTCTCCTTGTTGATTTTGGGGAAAGAGACAGAGACTACTTAGTGTATCTGGAATCAAAATGTCTTATGAATTTTTTTAAAAAATTATTTAAATCATCCGGTCACCTGGAGCTCTATTTTCTCATTGTGTATCTGCACATTTTCCTGTGTATAAGGCTTACATTTCCTTGGAATCACAGCACATTCTGGCTCTGATAGGAAGAGCAGCCGCCTGTGAGTGAGTGTGGGTCTAGCCGGTTGTTCAAAGTGCTGGCACAGAAGCGGGCTCTGTGGTGTGCTTGTGACTGGACCAGGCATGTTGCAAGCCACTCCCCTGGTGGTCTCTGGCATCCAGACAAGGGGAATGCAGTGGCACCCAGGCAGGGGTGTCCATGACCCCAAAGCCCCAGAGGGGGTGTTACAGCATGCTAATTAGTTCTTATAGTCCCAGTTTCTGCTGCCTAGTGGACAGTGGCATGTTAACAGCTCTGTGAGTTACTCGCCCCACTCTGGCCAGCGGCTCTAGGGCTAACTTGGCACCACCACTGCTTTCCATAGCATGGGGCAGCTGCCCTTCACCGGTGGAGGGCAGGGGGCCACAGTGTTACAGCCTTCTGTGTCCCCTCATTTGATGGGTCCTAAGTTCTTGTCCCATGTCCAAGAAGAATGAGGTCATGCTGACAATTGAAGGGTTGGGCCTGAACAAGGCCTGGGCAGGGGCATTGCTGACAGGAGCTCTCCGACTGGCAGAGTGATCAAGAAAAATCCTGTGTCATTGTGACCTCTGGAGTAATGGCTGGCAATTGTTTGTCTACACCTTGGCAGAATTCAGGCTCCCTTATCCTCCTAGCCTGGTGGTCTGTCATTGGTTTTACAAAGCAGTTAAGTTTGGGGGAAGAGCTATTCTCACTTAAACTATAAACTAAATGTCTCCCAAAATTAGCTTGGCCCAAGCCCAGTAATAAGTGTAGCTTGAAGGCTAAAGGTCAAAAGTGAGTTGGCTAGATCAGATCTCCCCAGCTGCCATAATTTTCTCACTTACAATTTTTGTAAAGGCAGTTTCAATTCTGAGAAACACCTTGTCAATAGCAGGAATTTGGAATCCTGCTAAAGGAGAAGAGATCTCATAATATTCTGCAGAGCTGGGAAGAGCAGACCTTGTAGTCTTAATATAGCAAACTTCAAAAAGGCTAATTGAAAGGGATGCTGACATCTGGTAAAATATTAAGGAGCTATCACTTTGTCTGAGACCTTGACTTTCTTCTGCTAGTTACTGGCACCTCCATATAAGGGAAGGGCTGATTGCTTCATCACTGGCCAGGCTGAGGACCAGTATCTGAGGCAGATGCTATGCTTCTTGTCCATTCCTCCTTCCTCATCCTTCAGCTAGAAGCCCTCAGGCATCAATTCCTGGCAGCCCTGCCTATTGGTTTACCAGTTCACAAATTTGTGTGACCCCTACTGTTATCTCTAAGTCAGAATGTCCTGGGGCCTGAGTGGAATCCCTGGTCAGCAGACCCCAAATTGATTTATTTATTTGAGACAGGGTCTGACTCTGTTGCCCAAGCTGCAGTGTAGAGGCGTGATCTCAGCTCACTGCAACCTCCACCTTCTGGGATCAGGTGATCCTCCCATCTCAGTCTCCTTAGTAGCTGGGACTACAGGTGTGCATGACCATGCCCAGCTAATTTTCATATTTTTAGTAGAGACGAGTTTTCAACATGTTTCACAGGTTTTGGCCAGGTTGGTCTCGAACTCCTGGCCTCAAGTTATCTGCCCTCCTTGGCCTCCCAAAGTGCTTGGATTACAGGCATGAGCCTGTGAGGAAGGATCCATTCCACGCCTCTCTCTTTGGCTTGTAGATGGCCATCTTCTCTTTATGTCTCTTCATATCATCTTTCCTCTATGCATCTGCCTCTGTGTCCAAACTTTTTCTTTTTATAAGGACACTATTCATATTGGATTTAGACCCACCCTAATGACCTCATTGTAACTTGAATACCTCTAAAGATCCTAACTCCAGGCCGGGCACGGTGGCTCACGCCTGTAATTCCAGCACTTTGGAAGGCCGAGGTGGGCGGATCACAAGGTCAGGAGTTCAAGACCAGGGTGGCCAACATGGTGAAACCCCATTTCTACTAAAAATACAAAAATTAGCCATGTGTAGTGGTGCATACCTGTAATCCTAGCTACTGGGGAGGCTGAGGCAGGAGAATCACTTGAACCCAGGAGGCAGAGGTTGTAGTGAGCCAACATCATGCCATTGCACTCCAGCCTGGGTAACAGAGCAAGACTTTTCCTCAAAAAAAAAAATAAAATAAAATAATTCTAACTCCAAATGAAGTCCCATTCTGAGGTACTAAAGGGGGATGGTTAGGACTCTAGTATATCTTTTTGGGAGGTGCAATGGACTGAATATGTCTTTAAAACATGCATATGTTGGAATCCTAACCCCTGATGTGATGGCATTGGGAGATGGGACCTCTGGGAGGTGATTAGATCATGATGGAGGAGCCCTCATGAATGAGATTGAGTGCCTTTATGAAAGGGACCCCTGGCCGGACACAGTGGCTCACGCTTGTAATCCCAGCACTTTGAGAGGCTGAGGTGGGTGGATTACCTGAGGTCAGGAGTTTGAGACCACCCTGGCCAATATGGGGAAACCCGGTCTCTACTAAAAAAATACAGAAATCAGCCGGGTGTGGTGGTGGGTGCCTATAATCCCAGCTACACGGGAGGCTGAGGCAGGAGAATCATTTGAACCTAGGGGGCGGAGGTTGCAGTGAGCTGAGATTGCACCATTACACTCCAGCCTGGGCAGCAGAGCAAAACTTTATAGCAACGATAACAACAACAACAAAAAAGCTGGGAGACCCCCGAGAGCTCTCTCACCTTCTCTCTTCCATGTGAGGAAAAACAAAAACTCAGCAGTCTGCATCCCGGAAGAGAGCCCTCACCACAACCTGACCATGTTGGCACCCTGATCTTGAACTTTCAGCCTCAGAATTGTAAGAAATACATGTTTGTTGTTTAAACTACCCAGTTCATGGTATTCTGTTAGAGGAGCCCAAATGGATTAAGATAGTGGGACACAATTCAATCCTAATGTTCCCTGGAGGAGGCCCACTTTCCTCCCTTTCTCCACTCTGCTGCTCCTGACTACACACACGCTGTCTGCTCTCAGCAACATGCAAGATCTTGGGGAGAAAGGTTGGATGTGGGGTTAATTTGACTATGAGACACATTATCACAGGTCAGGGATGATGTGCTGGCCTACCTGGTGAGATGGGCTCCCTAGCCTGCTTCTGATTCCAGGTGTGTGCTTTTTCAAAGCTGCACATCAATAGAAAGGATGATGATGGAGGATGAAATGTTCCCAAATATTTGCTCTCCCTTCTCAGGGGAAGATTATACTTCGCTACCCTGTTGACAGCAGGATTGGTCATGTAACTTGCTTTAGCCAATGAAATATGAATGGGAGGGACATGGGCTATTTCCAAGGGGAGGCTGTGAGATGCAGTGTGTGCTTGGTTGTGCTTTCTCTCCCTTTGGGCAAGATTGGTAATGTTCTAGATGGAAGTGATCCACCGGTCTGGGACCTGGAGGAAGGTTCATATGGAACCGAACTTATACCAAACTGTGATGGACACGTAGAATGAGCCAGAAATAAACCATACTGTTAAAAGCCACTGAGACTTAAAAATTGTTTGTTATTGGTCATAACTTTGCCAATCCCGAATGAAAAAACAACCTTCCCAAATAGAGGAGAACTGGGCTTTAGCTAAGAATATATTGGTGGAGTGAGCACAAAGGTGAATTCTAAATGGATCAAACTTTATATGTGATAAATGAAACCATAAAAGTACTAGAAGAAAATAAGAATTACCTTTATAAGCTGAGAGTGGGGAAGGGCTTTCTAACTATTATTCAAAACTCAGAACCCTTGAAGGAAAAGATTGAATTACAAACTGCCTTACTTAAAAATTTCATACTTGATAGAAAAATAAACTAACACCACTATCACCAAGAAAAGAAATAAAAACCAAGCAAACAAGTCTCATAAGTGTGGTAGATTGTTTGCAAAAATAGCCACAAAATTCCTTCCTTTTATTCACACTCTTAGGTATTGCCTTCCCATCCTAACTCTAGCTTTACCATGTTACTTGCTTTAGCCACAGGGACGATAACAAATGTGATGCAAGCAAGGTCTTAAAGCACGTGGGCATTGGTGCTTGCTCTCTTGCTGTTTCCTGGAACCTGTGACCAACATACAAATAAAGATGAACTGTCTCAACAGAACCCAAACCGTAGAATCTTGAGCAAACAAGTGACTGTTGCTTCGAGCCAAACAATTTTGGGATGGTTTATACACAGAAAAAAGTAACTAATGTAAGGAGCAAAATCAAAATGAAAAAGTTATTTGCAACTCATACCACAAACAAAGGGCTTATGTTTCTAATACACATTTTTCCCTATGTAAATTTCTTTCTTATAAAATTTAAAAGCCCAACAACTCAGTAGAAAAATGGGCAAAGTTGTGGGGAGGGGAGAGGGGGAAGGGATAGCATTAGGAGATATACCTAATGTAAATGATGAGTTGATGGGTGCAGCACACCAACATGGCACATGTATACATATGTAACAAACCTGCACGTTGTGCACATGTACCCTAGAACTTAAAGTGTAATAATAAATAAATAAATAAAACTTAAATGTAAAACCTTAAAAAAAAAAAGAAAGAAAAATGGGCAAAGATTATGAACATACAGTTCACGGTGAAGAAAATACAAATCATTGTTTAAATATATGGACACACCCTCAATCTCATTCATAGTAACACAAATTCAGATTAAAACTCCCTCAAGATAGAATTTTTACCTGTCAGATTGGCAAAAATACAAGGGTTTGGTAACATGCTGAGCTGGTAAAGACATGAAGAAACAGGCACTCTCATACACTGTGGGTGGGAGTAAAACCTGATAGAGGACAATTTGGCAACAGCTATGAAAATTACAAATACACAAATTGTTTCATCTAGTAACTGTATTTCTAGGAACTTATCCTACAATGTACTCATATACAAAGTGACATATGCACAAGGTTATGCAATGCAGTATTGTTTATAATAGCAGAGGATTGGCAATAACCTAAATTCATCCCCATTTGTAGACTTACTCATGCAATGCTTCCAGTGGATGGCCTCCTTTTCTTTTCTTTTCTTTTTTATTTTTTTGAGAGGGAGTCTTGCTGTGTCACCCAGGCTGGAGTGCAGTGGCATAATCTCAATTTCTGCAACTTCCGTCTCCCAGGTTCAAGTGATTCTCCTGCCTCAGCCTCCCAAGTAGCTGGGATTACAGGTGCCCACCACCACGCCTGGCTAACTTTTGTATTTTTAGTAGAGACGGGCTTTCACCATGTTGGCCAGGCTGGTCTTGAACTCGTGACCTCAGGTGATCCGCCCGCCTCGGCCTCCCAAAGTGCTGGGATTACAGGCGTTAGCCACTGCGTCCAGCGTGGCCTTCTTTTCTTCTCTCTCCCTTCTCAAATGTTGCCCATCCTTGCAAGCCCATATCAAACTCAACTTTTCATTTGCAGACTTTCATGACCACACCCTTAGTAGTGACTTCTTCCTTCTTCATTATCCTTTTGTGTGTATATGCTTATTTCCTTAAATAATATTTACCTCCTTATGGTGAGAAACTTTATTCATCTTTGTAAATGAAATAAGGCATATAGAAGGCCTAACTCAGAGTTTGGTACACAGAAAACAACACCCAACACATGGTGGTTCTGTGGGTCTCCCTCACAGCCCCTAACATAATGCCTTGTCCCTGGTAGCTGCTCCACAAGTGATTGCTTGTTAAAAGCATAGCTGTCTTCAGTGACCATGGGACACACAACAGAGAGGGAAAACTTAGCTTGGGGCAGCAGACATCCAGGTAAGAAACTGACAATTATGAATTCAGAAATGCTGGCCCAATATAATCACTTCCAGAACTTGTGGCCCTATCAGAAAATCATGTTACCCCACTCTGCTGTGGCCTCCCATAATGAGAGCTGTATCCATCTCCCAGTGGGCGGTCTTAGACACAGATGACTGAGGCCACATCCACCCAATCCAAATAACCGATGATGGGTGTGGCCCAATGACTGTGGAAAGACCCCAATAAATTCAGACTCATAGACTTATTGAAGAAGATTTACTGTGTGTCAGAGATGCTCATATATGCTGTCTAATTTGATCTTTCCAACAAGTCACAAAATCAGAATGCTTATCCCTGTCTCATAGATGAGAGACCTTGGCATCAATCATGCCAGGATCCATCAATCACCTGTGTAGCATGTATCAAGCACCTCAGGAGTTACAACGATAAGGTTCAATTGCTGTTCTTGGGAAACTTCAATTTAGCAGGAAAGTGACTTATACACGTAAAAAGAAAATGACTACCGTGAAATCAGCTACGTGGCAGATCAAAAACCTCTCAGGTTGGAAGGAAGGGAGGAAGAGAGAGAAAAAAATAAAGGGAGATATAAAGGGAGGAAAGGGGTTGGAATGGTCATTAGGCATGCCACCCCAAACATTTATGAGGGACACAAAAGTGGGATGAAGCCCCAAACCCTCTTTTTATTGCTTCCATAGTCCCTGGATTGGTGGCATCATAAGAATCTTTGGTACATGTGGGCACTTTCTGTGACTTCCTTTCTTCTCCTTTCCTCTCTTTCACTGGTCATCACAGCCAGCTTTTACTTCAATTTGTCTTTCATCATCATCCCTCTTTCCCCATATCCCCCCACACCCCATAACTCCCTTCTTACCAGAATCAAAACAAAACCAAAGCAGGCTATCAAGCCTCTCAGCCTCATGGGATATTCTTGGCTCATGGCTTTCCTGGGGTGGAGCCATCAGTGTCACTGGGTCTGAAAGGGAAGAGGGTTTGACAGCAGTCAGTCCTGTTGAGTCTGCTTCCAACCACTCCACCCAAGGGGCACTTGAGCAGCAATGGGTGGAGGGGATATGGGAGAAGAACCAGCATCTTGCTATCCTAGGCAGCACCAAAGCTTTCCTCACTTGCTTAAAGCCTACTGGAGGAGTGAAGATAAAGAATTAGCACTGGGCAACAGAAGCTATGAACTCTCTCCTGAAGTACCTTGGAGGCTCCTCGATACTCTTATCACCAAGTCCGTTATTCACACACTGGCAGCCACAGTGATCAAATTCATAAAGCAGATCACATCATGTACTTCCTAACAACCCTCCAGTGTTTTCCCACTCGAGCTAAACTGTCCTGGCCTAGAAGATCTGCATTCATCTGGTCCCTGTTACCATTGTCATCACTGCATCCTCTCATCTTGTCATCTGTAAAATGGGAATGAGCATGGCTGCTTTTAGAATGAAACAAGATGACATATGTCACACACAGACACACATACCATCACCACCACCAGGCCATCATGGTAGAATCTGAATAGTAAGAAATGATTAAGTTGAGCAGGTTTGCAGCCATGTGAAGAATGGTAGAATCAGGTACCTAGTAGATGTGAAAGGGTCAAGTTAATGGCATGGTTAATCCGTCTTTGAACAAGACAATTGGACAAAAGTCTGGCATAGAGAAGTGAATGACAGAGAGAATGGAAACTTGAGGCACTAACAAGTGACATGTTGAACTGTAGTCTCCAAACTGTGATCCATAAGGAGTGGCCAGTCTAAGATTTTTAGAAACACAAAAATATGTTTACTAATTGTCTAACCCTTAAGCTGGTGGGCCACTAGTATCTAATAAGCTTCATCACACAAGCACAACAGCTGTGTAACTGCTTGCTATGGTTTGGGTATTTGTCCCTACCCAAATCTCATGTTGAATTATAATACCCAGTGCTGGAGGTGGGGTCTGGTGGAGGTGTTTGGATCATAGGGGAGGATCCCTCATGACTTGGTGCTGTCCTTGTGATAGAGAGTTCCAGGGAGATCTGGTCACTTAAAAGTCTGTGGCACCTCCCTCATTCTCTCTTGCTTGCTCCTGCTTTTCCATGTAATGTGTCTGCCCCGTCTTTGTCAGTCACCGTGAGTAAAAGCTCCCTGAGGCCTCCCTAGAAGGCAAGCAGATGTCAGAGCCATGCTTCCTGTACACTCTGCAGAACTGTAAGCCAATTAAACCTCTTTTCTTATTAATTACCCAGTCTCAGGTATTTCTTTCTAGCAATGCAAGAATGGCCTAACACACTGTTCTGCCTGGTCAAACACTAGCCGGCTTTTATACATTAATGATGATATTTGAGCCTGAGTGTAATTCTGTAACGTTTCATTCTACCCAAGTTTCATCTTGAAACTGGGCATTATGGGGGATCCCGACAAATAGAATAATTGGTATCATCTAAGCATCTGTATGTACTCGGTCCCTGCCAGAACTTGTAGGGCAAGCATGGACCATTTGAATTCCCATAATTACGAATAAAGGATTCATGTGGTCCACACCCAGGTATCTGTGGTCATGTGGCTTGCTACTAAGAAAACTGGGTGTGCCTCTTCACTAGTTAAAAGCCATCACATTTGGAATAAATAATAAACATTTGCCTGCTTCTGTATTTCTTGAGGTCTAATAACACACTTTGAATAATTTTGTATGTAGGCTCGTTGTATCTTTCAGGCCTAATTTCTAACAGTGCCATTTCCCATCTGGGTTCTGATTCCAGGAAGGTCAAACCCTGCAGTAACTGCTATTGGCACCCGGTGTTCACCTTGGTCCCTGGTCTGATCACAAGATATTCCACACATTCCAAGCTGAAGTCTGAGATCACTGTTCCATAGTCAAAGGAGTCTAGTTCCTTAAAAAAATGCTGGGTGCCTTTCTAGTATGGGGAGTAGGGGAAGAGACTGTTTTAGAAGCACATCAGGAAGTTGTTGCTCAGTTTGATTATGTTAGGCAAACAGAAATTAGTTAACTGGCAGGAAAACACAAAGCCAAGTTGGAACCTCAAGCTGAAACCATGGTTTCAAGTGACTATTTGTCACTCCCTGAAATTGCAACCCCGGACTATTTCCTTCTTTCCATCACAGCCAAGGCCGATGACCTGCCAGAGTCTTGTATATCATTCTCTTACTCCAACAATAAAGCCCATAGTTTATTTCTGGGTTTGCCATCCATGAGCTACAAGAAAACACACTCCAAGCTGACTCCATTGCTGTCAGGCCTCTTTGCAGTGTTTACAATTAGATGAGAGGGGCCACTTGACCTGCAACTGGATTGGCTGGCCAGTGGCTCTTGTTGTTAATTAAAGAAGGAGGAAAGCAGACGTTATACAAGGAGTCCTGATCAAAAACCTTAGAGGGCTATTCAAGGAACGCAGGGACTGTGTGTTTACGGTTGGATTTTACCTCAAACACTGATCTGCTGCGTGACTTTGAGGAAGTCCCTTCACCTTTCTGTGCCTCAGTTTCTTCACCTGTAAGATTACCCTAGTGATGAGCTTTACATCATGTACTTGAGTCTAAACTTTTAAAACTAGGGACCCAGCTAACACTCCATTGGTTTCTCTTTAGAAAGGTGTGGTCTTTTCCATGCAGATTACATTCCATTTCCCAAATACAATGGTCCACTTTATAGTTTGGGTGATTGGATTTACTGGCTCATTACAGTTTTAAAAATAGAACAAGTCACATAGAACTACAGATTTACCCCCTGAGGCTGATTGTGTTGGCAGGCAAAGAGGCAGCACTTTCCTCTCTCAGGATTTGACCTGAACACACAGGTTGTATGCATTTGAGGGATTCATATGTGGTCAAGCCTTCAATATTTAAGCATCAAAGCATAGGAGGAGAGAGGACTGTTGACCCCAAGGCTTGGGATTTTCTACAACTGAGCTCTTGATCTACTACCTCTTTGCCTGTTGGCTGCCTTCCGTTCTCCTTTGTGCAACAAAATCTTAGCTCTCTTTCAAGGCTTTGAAAGCCTCCTCCATGTTGCCTTCCCTGGGCCTTCTTCCTCCTTCCCCTTGCTGGAAGCACTCTCCCTCCTCTTTCCCCTCTATAAGCACCCATTTGTGCCACACATGTAAATTATATCACACTACTTTGTACCATGGATATTTGTGCCTATGTTTCATTCTCTTCCTTGAGGTCAGGGACATTGTCTGTGATGTTAGATCCCTTATAGTACCCAGACAGGGCTTTGCCTATAACAGGAAAATGGATAAACAAGAAAATGGAGGACTTTGGGCAGGAGGATTCACTGACCTGGTTCTCCTTGTCTTTCTGTCTTGCATATCATGAACCCTCACTGCATCCGCTCCGTTTTTAGATCTCACTGAGTCCATTTGTTCAACCAACCACCTTACTGGGGCTCTTATGGGCACTATGATGTGCTACACAGCTCCTGGGAGTGCTACTGACAGCAAGCCCTCAGCCCTTATCACACAATACAATTGTCTAGCTAAAAAGAGCCCCTCCTCCAACGTCATGCCCCCTTCCTAGGACAACCTGCATGAATAACTGGTCTATGTGGGTTTATAAAGGTTCAGGCCCCATACACCAATTTGGAACAACTTCAGAGCCTCCTATGAGATTGACTGGGGCTGTCGTCAGACCGCATCACAGCTCAACTTCTTCCTCTGCCCCATCCTGTTTCCTTCTTTTCTTTTTATAGCTGTTGATCATAAGAGCACTCTCTAACAGAAGTCATGCACATCAAACTATTGCAGAGTCTGCTTCCCAGTGAACCAACCTGCAACAAGTGGCTCCCAAGTACCAGGTACTATTCTAGCTTGTGGCTTAGTGAACAAGAACAGGTCTCTGCCCTCACAGAGCATACAATCTACTGGGAGAAGACAGACAATAAACACACACACATAATAAGTTAAAGGAGGTGATGATCAGAATAAGCAAATTGGAAAGTGACTTACGAGCTGTATTAGTCAGTTCTGATGCTGCTAATAAAGATATATCTGAGAGTGGGTAATTTATAAAGGAAAGAGCTTAACTCTTTCTCACAGTTCAGCAGGGCTTGGGAGGCCTCAGGAAACTTACAATCATGGCAGAATGGAATACAAACATGTCCTTCTTCATATGGTGGCAGCAAGGAGAAGTGCTGAGCAAAAGGGGGAAAAGCCCCTTATAAAACTGTCAGATCTCGGCCGGGCCCAGTGGCTCACATCTATAATCCCAGCACTTCGGGAAGCTGAGGCGGGTGGATCACGTGAGGTCAGGAGTTTGAGAGCAGCCTGGCCAACATGGTGACACCCCATCTCTACTAAAAACACAAAATATTAGCTGGGCATGGTGGCAGACGCCTGTAATCCCAGCTACTCAGGAGTCTGAGGCAGGAGAATCGCTTGAACCTGGGAGGCAGAGGTTGCAGTGAGCCAAGATCATGCCATTGCACTCCAGCCCGGGCAACAAGAGTGAAACTCCATCTCAAATAAAACAAAATGAAACATCAGATCTCATAAGAATTCACTCACTATCATGAGAATAGCATGAGGGTAACCACCCCCATCATTCAATTACCTCCCACCAGGTCCCTCCCATGACACACGGGCAGTATGGGAATTATGGGAACTGCAATTCAAGATGACATTTGGGTGTGGACACAGCCAAACTATACCAGGAGCCAAGCAAGAACGATATTTTTAATGAAGATGCTAAGGAGGCTTCACTGATAAGTAACAAGGCAAATAAAATGAGGGAGAAAGACATGAAGATATCTCGGCAAAGAGTATCCTAGCTGGGCACGGTGGCTCAAGTCTGTAATCCCAGCACTTTGGGAGGCCGAGGTGGGCGGATCACGAGGTCAGGAGATCGAGACCATCTTGGCTAACACGGTGAAACCCCGTCTCTACTAAAAATACAAAAAATTAGCCGGGCGTGGTGGCAGGCGCCTGTAGTCCCAGCTACTCGGGAGGCTGAGGCAGGAGAATGGCGTGAACCCAGGAGGTGGAGCTTGCAGTGAGCCGAGATCACACCACTGCACTCCAGCCTGGGCGACAGAGCGAGACTCTGCCTCAAAAAAAAAAAAAAAACTGTTCTAGACAGTTGAAATAGCAACTTCAAAGACTATGCCAAAGGAACAGCAAGGAGAACGGTAGCAGATGAGGACTCAGAGGGTTAGATCATGTAGGGCCTTGTGGGCCTTGTGTCCATGTTCTATTTTCTGTACTGGGATGTGGGTTCACAGGTATTTATTGGATTATTTAAAACAATAAATAAATAAAATTTAGAAAGAGGGCCAAGCACTGACAAAAACAAGTGTGTCATCAACCACAGATTATGATTCTATATGTGCCTGAAATTTAAAAGAGAGAAGTGTCTATTCAAAATCCAAGAGGAGATGCTGAATACATGAGTCTTGCATTCAGGGCCTGGATGTACACTTGAGAGTCACCAGCACTTAGACAGGACATTAAGATGGAGAGGGTGATAGAAACGAGCTGTCTGGGGGCAGAAGCTGGGAGATCCCAACATGAAGAGATTGCAGAGCTGAGTAGGAAGCAGCAAATTCAACTGAGAAGAAGGGGCCAATGAGGAAAAGGGAAGAAGAGGTGACTCACTCGTCAAATGGTGCTTGAAAGGTCCAGTCAGAAGAGGTCTAAGAACTGGATTTGGTAAAATGGAGGTCACTGGTGATCTTAAAGGAGGAGTTTCAGTAGAGGAGTAAAGACAAAAGTCCAATCAAGTGAGAGCAAGAGAGACTAAGAGGACAGGAGGAGAAGACAGTGAGTATATAAACAATGATCTCGTGGATTTTGCCATAAAAGGGTGCAGATAAATGGGATGGTAGCTAGAAGGAATGTGGAGTTAAAGGAGGGACAATAGAAGATAGGAGATATTCGTTCTTCAGTGACGATGTATTGAGCACCTACTTATTTTCAGGTGTAAAATTACGTACTGAAAACTGTGTAAACTCCTTTAGCAGGTGTTGTGGGTGCCTGCAACCCACCTCAAAGCAGCCCTGTGGACAGGTCTGTGCAAGTTTCTAGCATCCTACCTCAGACACACACCAGAGGACTTCTTTGCTTTTCCACCTCAGGGATTCCTCCAGAACTTCTCTGTATACTGATGGGAATTATCCCATTGAGAGGCAAAACTGATCATGCAGGAGAGAGAAGAGTCAATCAGTAGGAAGGGTAACATCCATTGCACAGTTGGGAGGGTTAGCCTTAGACAGCAGCTGGGACAAGCTGAATTATGATGAGTGGGAAGGAGCCCTGTGGATAAGGTTGCACATGGGCTGGCTGACTTTGTTGTGGGAGTGTGTGGATGTTCTCTTCAGATTAATTCTATTTTCACAGTGGAACAAGTAGTAAGACCGACAGCTGAGTGCAAATTGTGGCAAATGAATTTGAGGTCTGAGGAAAGAGGAGAGAGTATGAAATGACTAGCCATACACATTCACTGCACATGTCATATACCAGGCACTCTTCCAGGCACTTGGGATAGCACAGAGATCCCTGTCCATGCAGAGCTCACACTCCAGTGAATCCGCTAGAGAAATGTGCTCAGACTGCCAGGCAGCACTTGGGACCCTCTTGAGGTTAGAATCAAAGCTATGAATGAGAGCAGTCCCATGACTGTGTGTTGGTCAGCTAAGGGATTCTGATGTCCAACAGAGCACTGTCTGGAGAAAATGAAGTAGGAACAGAGACATTAAAAATAAAACCCATCAATTTAAAATATCTACCTAAAACTAAAGAGACCCCAACTTAGGCCGGGCGCAGTGGCTCACGCCTGTAATCCCAGCACTTTGGGAGGCCAAGGCAGCAGATCACCTGAGTTTGAGAGTTCGAGACAAGCCTGACCAACATGGAGAAACCCCATCTCTACTAAAAATACAAAATTAACTGGGCTTGGTGGCACATGCCTGTAATCTCAGCTGCTTGGGAGGCTGAGGCAGGAGAATCACTTGAATCCGGGAGGTGGAGGTTGCGGTGAGCCGAGATTGCACCATTGCACTCCAGCCTGGGCCACAAAGTGAGACTCCATCTCCAAAAAGAAAAAAAAGGGACTCAAATTTTATTGATTGGGTCTACACGTACCCCATACCCTTCTTTATATCCCTATTCCCACCGCTCTAGTTCAAGCTCTCTGTTCTCAGCTGAACTATTTCAATAAGCTCTTAATTTATGTCTCTTTTCCATTATTTTCTCCAGTTAGGCCAGTCCACAAAACCTTGTTAGATTACTTTGCTGTAAGTATAACTGTCAATGTGTCATTCTCCCGCTTGAAAACCTAAACAGCTTCTCACTCCCTACAGAAGAAAATCTGTCTAAACATTTATTTATTTATTTATTTATTTATTTATTGAGATGGAGTCTCGCTCTGTCGCCCAGGTTGGAGTGCAGTGGCATGATCTTGGCTCACTGCAACCTCTGCCTCCTGGGTTCAAGCGATTCTCCTGCCTCTGCCTCCCGAGTAGCTGGG
Source organism: Colobus angolensis palliatus (assembly GCF_000951035.1). Taxonomy (NCBI): domain Eukaryota; kingdom Metazoa; phylum Chordata; class Mammalia; order Primates; family Cercopithecidae; genus Colobus; species Colobus angolensis. Next base: position 3,254,163 of record NW_012113586.1, on the reverse strand, counting down.
ATTACAGGTGCCTGCCACCATGCCCGGATAATTTTTGTATTTTTAATAGAGATTTTGTAATTTTTAATAGAGATGGGGTTTCTCCATGTTGGCCAGGCTGGTCTTGAACTCCTGACCTTAGATGACCCACCCGCCGCAGCCTCCCAAAGTGCTGGGATTACAGGTGTGAGCTACTGCGCTTGGCCTTGTCTAAACTTATTTTAATTTCAGTGCTCTTTTCAATCTGGTTCCCAATGTACCCATGCCATTCTTGCATTGGCACATTTGAATGTCCTGCTCCGTTCAAACTAGATTACTCCGCGGCCCTTGACCTTCACACACTTTTCACAATCATGCTCTTCCTTTGGCACACAGCACCCTCTCTGCCTGTCTTAATGAACTTCTCCACAATTCAAGGGCATGCCCAAGTAACATCTCTCTTCCCACCCAAGGCTACAGTGAGCACTCACCCCTCGACTTCCATCCCAACTAATGCCCCTAATTCCAATTGTTTATATTATTCCTTTAGTTCTCTTACATGCTACCTACATTTATTATGATCTTTTGTGTCCCTTTCACACCTCTACAGCTAGATGATAAGCCCTTAGCAAGCAGAAAAGCGATGCCTTAGCTTCTCTGTCTGATCCTCAGCAATGATGCACTTGGAAAGTCAACCTTTCTTCAGCATTTAATTTTGTATGCTGACTCAGAGGCAAAAAAAAAAAGAAAAAAAGGATTCCTTCAGGGAGCCCTCATGCGGACACCTGTGACTGGTGGTTCCAATTACAGGAAGCTCACAAGAGAAGACACCTCCCATTTGTTTTCACTTTATTAGGAAATTCTTTGTGTTAATTCAACATTTTGTCCTGTGACCCATTAAGTAAAGCTCTGTTGAAAGCAATTTAATTAAAACCCTTGTGATTTTTGCAAGATTGCCAAAAATTTTAGCCTCTCTAGGCAGAACCATGGCTGGTAAAATGCAGCATTTTCAGATATCTACATATCAGCCAGGAGCCCAGCAACTCTGGCTTGTGGAAAGTTGAAGTTCTGAGAAGTTCCTCCCACTTTGGTTGAGGTCACTCGGCTGGTAGACAGATTTTGTAAATGTAGCTTACTGTCAAAAAGCTGTAGCATACCAAATACAGCCTCCCTTTCCCCACACATATAGACACATACACCCTCTCTTTCTTGCCTAAATAAATATAATAGCAACCTTGGTGAGCCAGCATATCTCAGCAATTACAGATAAAAACAGCAATTAACACTTCATAACATCTCAAGTTCTTGGTTCTCCAAATGAAAAGTCACCCTGTTTGAAGCTGAGTCTTTTCTGCACCCAGAACAGCCTTTCTATTATTTTGCCCAGTAAAGATTTATTGAGGGCTTACTATATCAAAGATAATGGAGTTGAAGTAAACAATACAAAGGAGTAAGCTCTTAAGAGGTTTACAAACTACTGATAGGAGGCAGGTAATATAAGGTTATTAAACTCAAGTCAAGTGCTAGGCGAGATGTGTAAATTGGAAACAGTGGGAATAGAAGGAGGGATAACTTGGGTGGGAAGGGAAAGGACAGTTCAAAAAAGTCTACAGAGAGGACACTGTAAAAGGTGCTCAGTTGATTGGTGGTTCCTCATTAAGTTAAACATAAAATTAGCATATGATCTAGCAATTCCACTCCTTTGTATATACCACCCAAAATTGAAGCAGGTACAAACAAAAACTTGTACACATATCTTTAAAAACAGGTGGGTAGGCCGGGTGCAGAGGTTCACGCCTGCAGTCCCAGCACTTTGGGAGGCTGAGGCTGGTGGATCACAAGGTCAGGAGATTGAGACCATCCTGGCTAACACAGTGAAACCCCGTCTCTACTAAAAATACAAAAAAATTAGCCAGGCGTGGTGGCGGGCGCCTGTAGTCCCAGCAACTCAGAAGGCTACGGCAGGAGAATGGCGTGAAGCCGGGAGGCAGAGCTTGCAGTGAGGTGAGATCGTACCACTGCACTCCAGCCTGGGCGACAGAGCGAGACTCCATCTCAAACAATAACAATAACAACAACAACAACAACAAAACAGGTGGGGTACTAATTAGTCCAATGTGGTATTAGTTTTGCTGTTGTAAGTTTGCATAGAATAGGCAGATTGTTTAACCAATTAAAAGTGATTACTTAGATACGGCAATTTTCTCAAATTCAGGAAGTTGTATTAAAATGGTAGTTTGTTGTGTCAAGAGAAAAGGTCTTTACGATATTTTATTTAAAGATAATCTTATAGGAACACAAACTTGGAATATGGCCTTATTTTATGAGGTACTTAAAACTAATTTAATGGACCTGCCTGGAAAAGATAAAATGTTATGCAAGTGAAATACTTCTCCAAGATTCTATCTGTTAAGTGATAATGGATGCTGTTTACTGGAATGGGGTAAGCCTTTTTCAACCATATTTTCTGACCAAAATAGTTCAAAGAGTCACAGATGAAAGGAAATTCAAAGTTTATCTATGCTTAGAAACACACAAAAGGCAGTCCACTGACTTATTGCTTGGAAAGTAGCCTCAGGCTCTTTTGAAACACACTTTTAAGTCACCAATTCAGCTTGGAAACACAACGTCTACTCCCGTTTGTCCTAGGGCCTTGTTAAAGTATGACATTGGTCAGAAATCCTTCATTTCCTTCTTGATTACCAAGATAGTTAAATTAGATCCTTTTTCCAAGGGAGTATCGTAGCTCATTAATTGAAGGTCTTTAAAGCAGGCAAGAACATTGCTGCTGAGTGTGACACTCCACAGCAGCCCTGGCCCATGGAAAACAACACAAGCCACATCTGTGGCTTTACATTTCCTAGTAGCCACATTAAATAAGTTACAAGAAATGTGAAATGAATTTGACTTGTATATTACTTAACCCAATGTGTTCAAAATAGTATCACTTTAACATGTAATCAATATAAAAATTATTAACAAAGAAAACTAGGTGGAAAAAAATGAAGAATGAAGGAAGAGAGATGAAAGGGAGAAGGAAAGAGAGAAAGGGAAGCATGGAAGAAAGTTCTACAATCTGCTGGCACAAAGATATTTTTTCCATGATATAAACACCTTTTCCTCTTAACCAACACCACTCTCATGGATCCAAATCTCCACAAATGTATAAGCACCCTCATCTATACATACACACATGTCCCCACAGGAGAGGGTGAAGAATCATTTAGCACTTAATTATGGTGCTGCTTCTAGGTATCAGACGTTATTCAGTTGGTCTAGGTTACCACTTTAGGTTCAAACTCCTTCTCTCTCTCATCGGTATGAGCTCAGCCCTGCCAAGGCCCATTCTCCTCTGTTGATCTTCCTCATCACATCTGTAAACTGTTACCTTCTTACCCCCAAACTGCCGCTTCCTCCATGTCCTTCATCTGGTTAGTAACATCATCGTCCACCCTGACCCCCAACAGCATCTTAATTATACCATCTAATGACTTTTTCAGTCCTTGCCTGCTTAGCTTAAATGCAGGATTGAGTCATCCAAACATTCATTCAAAACATATTCGTTAAGAGCTTGCTGGCCGGGCGCGGTGGCTCAAGCCTGTAATCCCAGCACTTTGGGAGGCCGAGACGGGCGGATCATGAGGTCAGGAGATCGAGACCATCCTGGCTAACATGGTGAAACCCCGTCTCTACTAAAAAATACAAAAAAACTAGCCGGGCGAGGTGGCGGGCGCCTGTAGTCCCAGCTTACTCGGGAGGCTGAGGCAGGAGAATGGTGTAAACCCGGGAGGCGGAGCTTGCAGCGAGATGAGATCCGGCCACTGCACTCCAGCCTGGGCGACAGAGTGAGACTCCCTCTCAAAAAAAAAAAAAAAAAAGAGCTTGCCATGCGTGTCATGGTGCAAGGCATTAGCAATACCAAGACATAGAAGGCTCTGATGTCCTCTTTTCCTTTGCCATCAATCCCATTACATCATCTTCATCTCTTAAATGTTCAATTGTTCCTTCTACCAAAACCCTAGAAAACCAGAAATTTCTCTCACATACCACAGCTAACCCTTCAGCAATTGTGTTGTTTCTGCCTTCAAAACGCATGTCAGGTTTGCCCACCTCTGACCATCTCCATTGCTCCCATACATGACCCAACCACTGTGATCTCTGGGCCCCAGCTCAGTGCCTGCTGGTGGGTCTCACGCTCCACACTTACTTTCTACAGTCCACAGTAGACAAACTGGGCCTTTAAAAAGCAAGTCAGATCATGTCACTCTCCTCAGAGGTCCCAGTGAGGTCCCCAACACATCTAAGAATAAACTCCAAGACCTTTCACCACCGCCTACAAGGCCATAGCCAAAAGTTTTCTTTCCCTGGCCCAGCTCCTGCTGGCTCCTCTGCCTTCCTCTCTTCCTCCCCTCCCCAGTGCTCACTCTGCTGCAGCCCTGCTGGACCCTGCCTGGCTCTGCAGCCATTCCCCAGACACAACCAGCTGTTTCTCAACTCAGAATCCTTACACATCTCATTCCTCTGCCTGGAATGCTCTTCCTCCAGACCTTCTTATGGCCGCCTCTTCTCAGGTTTCTACTCAGATGTCACTGCCTGAGAGGCTTCTCCTTATTCAATCAAAAAGCGCTCCTCCACCCCCACTCCTCTTCCTCCCTCCCCCACTTCCCCATGTCCCATCAATCTCAAGCCCTTATTCTGCTTGATTTTCTCCATGGCACTATTTAAAACCATATGACATATTTATGTGCTTGTCTATTGTGTGTATTATTTTACATTAGAATGGAGGCTCCAAGAAGTCAAGGCCTTGCTATCCCAGGACATAGAAAAGCACAGGGCACACAGTAGGACGTCCCAGGAAAAGCATGGGGCACACGGTAGGAGCTCCAGTGTGCAGATTCTCCTCCTCCTCCCACCTCCTGAGTGTAGGTGGTTCACAAAAGCTGTTCTCAGGAGCCTTTTGTTCTTCCTAGGCACTCTGGGGAATCTCTACTTCCATCGCAGTGCTTTTCAAAGTGTGATCAGCCCAGCACCTGCATCCACATCTTCTAGGATGCTGCTTAAAAATAGATTCCTGGTCTCAACACTGAATGTAACTGAATCTTTCTCTCCACAGAGTGGAGCCTGAAACCTGCCATTAAATAAGCTCTCCAGGTAATTCTTGTGCTTGATAAGCTTAAGAACCACTATTTTTAGATTTTAGTAATTACTTTTACTGATTGCCAGATCTGTGTTTCCACCTCTTGTTTCCAAAGGATCCCCAAGGTTTGTTGATTCTGCTTCTGAAGCCTCTCTCAAATCTGTGTGTTCCATTCACATTTGTGGTCTCTCGCCTGGCTCACAGCTTTATCTGAATCACTACAGTAGCCACCGAGCTAGTACCTGTGATCTTTCTTTCTTTTTTTTTTTTTATTATACTTTAAGTTCTAGGGTACATGTGCATAGCGTGCAGGTTTGTTACATATGTATACTTGTGCCATGTTGGTGTGCTGCACCCATCAACTCGTCAGCACCCATAAATTCATCATTTATATCAGGTATAACTCCCAATGCAATCCCTCCCCCCTCCCCCCTCCCCATGATAGGCCCCGGTGTGTGATGTTCCCCTTCCCGAGTCCAAGTGAACTCATTGTTCAGTTCCCACCTATGAGTGAGAACATGCAGTGTTTGGTTTTCCGTACAAAGGATTATAAATCATGCTGCTATAAAGACACATGCACACGTATGTTTATTGCGACACTATTCACAGTAGCAAAGACTTGGAGTCAACCCAAATGTCCATCTGTGACAGACTGGATTAAGAAAATGTGGCACATATACACCATGGAATACTATGCAGCCATAAAAAAGGATGAGTTTGTGTCCTTTGTAGGGACATGGATGCAGCTGGAAACCATCATTCTTAGCAAACTATCACTAGTACCTGTGATCTTTCTAAAGCACACAGCTAACCCATGTCATTTTCCTTTCTAAAACCATCAGTGGTTTTCCATTCTCTCCTCTTGGGGTCCCGTTTGAACACTTTTTAAATCTTCCCTCTCTAACAAGAATCAGTTTGTGTGCCAATTTCTCTGGAAAATTCTCAGCTGAATGTGGTCTCCACTCCCACTTTGATGCCCTAAGAGCTCTGTCATCTCTTAAGGTATTTATTCACTTTACCTTTAGTAGAGCTATTTATTTATCTGTCTTATTTCCTCAAATCATGTTCTGTGAGTTCAGGAAATGTGACTTATTCGTCTTTTTATACTCCAAAGCACTTAGCCCAATGATTGGTACTCAATAAATATTTGTTGAATGAATGATTGAGCTCATGTTTGGTTCAAAATATACTTCATCATTCTGTGTTTTTTCTCTTCCAGTAGTTAAAAATGAAACCCACAAGATAGTAATTCAAAAATTTTGTTCATTCATTTCTGCTAAAAGAAAAACACTGATAGCCAAGCACTGACACTCATTTGTGATAATCATCAATTTAGATATTGCAATGAATTTCAAAAACAAATTTATCATAATCAAGGAACATAAAACCATTTACTAAGTATGACAAAGGACAAAAAAACCTTTGAGTCCTCAATTACGGTCACAAAACAGGATTCAAAATGAATGCAAAGACAAGCAGCCGTTTGTGAATATTCAATGTGTAATATAATTTAAATATAGCAAGGGGGAGAGTTGACACTCAGAACTCCACTCCTCAAGGTAACATTTCCTTGTTCTCCAGTTTGCAACAATTTTGCCTTCTCTTAGGCAGATGCAAAGCTTGGGTGTATCTACTCAGCGGATTTGATCACCTACACAGATCCCTGCCCATAAACTGTCTTCACCACTGCAAGTCTGTTTCTACTGCTGGGCTGGGGGAGATACGTCTACGGCATTACAGCTGGGAGTGTGGACTTTTTTTCCCAAGAAAAAGATGCTATACATGAGGCTAAATAAATCAAAATACAATTTTGAAGAATCCTATTTATTTATTTATTGAGATGGGGTCTTGCTATGTTGCCCAGGCAAGAGTGCCATGGTTATTCTCAGGTGTGATTCCACTACTGATCAGCATAGGAGTTTTGAATTACTCCGTTTTTAAACTGGGCTGGTTCACCCCTCCTTAGGCAACCTTGTGGTCTCTCATTCCCGGGAAGTCACTATATTGATGATGAACTTAATGCAGATACCTGATCAGCACACAGCACTGCAGCCCTCCTGCCTCAGCCTCCCCAAGTAGCTGGGACTACAGGCATGAACCACCATGTCCAGCTTAATAACCTTTTTATATTTAGGGTCAAACAGGCTCTTAGAATCTAGCCTGGTAACCTAACCATATAGTCTCGATGGTTTGGGCAAATGCATTTTGAATTCCTACCAAGAGATGAACTTTTGAAACACTCTTTCTGGACACATAAACAACTGGATAATGTTCTCCCCTTTCCTCACTTAGTCCCATTGACCTTGCAAAATAGCTCTTGGTCCTGTGGCTTCTGTCCCGGGAATATGGAAGAAGCTGGAATTAGATGTATCATTTGCTGAATTACACTTGAAACCCCACAATAGTGGCATTTCTTACAAAGTAAGAAAACCAAAAAATGAAACTGTACAATAATAAAGCATTTAAGATAATTTTGGAAATGTTCGTCCTGGGATTTGTTGCCATTATATTCTATTCATCTGTGCAAAGACAATATACTTCTCACATAATTCATCTGAAACCTATGCCATTGTTCTCATTTGCCCTATAGTCATTAACTCTCAAGGTTGGAAGAGCCCTTGGAGATCATCTGGCTAAATGCCCTCGTTTTGCCTACAAACACAATGAAATTGCTTTAGTTTTATCTTTGTTATAAAGTTGATATGTCACAAATATTCTGAATGCTTCCCGTGGGTTACAAATGTAGCCCATTGGGTTCTGTATTGAACCAGTTTTATTTATAAAATTGCGGGAAGAATTAATACATGGTATCTCTTTGGATAATACAGGACAAAAAACAATGTCAGAATCAATTTTATAAAGCGGTATTCTGGAAATAAAAGACAACAGACTCAAAATTTTAAATTAAAACTCTGCAGGCAGGAAGAATAAATAGGAGAAGCACTCCTATTATTACGATTTAAAATCAGGAGGAAGGCTGGGCACGGTGGCTCAAGTCTGTAATCCCAGCACTTTGGGAGGCCGAGGCGGGCGGATCACAAGGTCAGGAGATCGAGACCATCCTGGCTAACACGGTGAAACCCCGTCTCTACTAAAAAATACAAAAAACTAGCCGGGCGAGTTGGCAGGCGCCTGTAGTCCCAGCTACTTGGGAGGCTGAGGCAGGAGAATGGCGTGAACCCGGGAGGCGGAGCTTGCAGTGAGCTGAGATCCGGCCACTGCACTCCAGCTTGGGCGACAGAGCAAGACTCCATCTCAAAAAATAAAATAAAATAAAATAAAATAAAATAAAATAAAATAAAATAAAATAAAATCAGGAGGAATGAATGACTTAACTAGTGGCTTAACTCCCAGACTCCTTGGTACTTTAGAGACACATTTAATCTTGCATTTAACTTGTTTGGAAACTAGCTTAGTAACTTGAGCAAATAGAACCCTCTTTATGAGAACTGTCTTTCTCTGTGGTTAGAGATATTTTTGTCCAAAAACTTGTTCATTTGGTTTTTTCATGACTGGGAATTTTTTACGATACATGAAAGCTGTGAGCAGGTGCTCCTGGTAGCACAAAGAGTTGTTTTGGGGGACATTTCATGATACAGAAGGGTTACAGATACTTCTATCTAAAAAGGGTGAGTGGAGTCTTCATCAGGTGATGGAGAAGATGAGGAAATTGAGGAAAGTGTCAGAAAAGCAAACCTTTTATATACATGGATGCAGACAGAAAGAAAACTATGAAAAACCAGAATAGCATCTGTATCAAATGCATTGATTTACTCTTCAACAAGATCAGTTCTACCTTCATCTAAATTACTTGTTGAGATTCCTTGTAACATTTTGTTTTTAAGGAGTTGCACTGTGGGGTATTCAAAAAGGCTTGAAAACCATTGATCTATTTCAATTCCCTCGATTTAAATAAATTACACGGACATTAATTAAGCACCTGCTACATTTTGTGAAGTATTCTTGTTTCTAGGGATATAAAAATAAATAAGACACACTTTCTGCTCTTTAGAAGTTTATCATCTTGTGGGAAAAACAGACTCATTAATCATCACAACAGAGATGATAAGAGCTATGGGAACACAGATGAAGGAACAATTAATTCAGCTGGAGAGAGCCAAATAAAGATATAAAAAGGCAACATTTGAGGTGATTTACACAGTCCAACATTGAGTTAGAAGGTTGTCAGGTGGACAAATAGGATAAGAGCACTCAAGGGTAAATATGCTTGGCATGGCTGAAGTTTGATGCTTGCGAGAGTGATGGGTCTGCTGGAGATTTTTGGGAGGGGATGCTGGGGGTTGGCTCAGTGAGCACCATACCGTGTTAAGTGGTCACTAATTGCCAATATTGTTTTAAGAAGAGGGATGAAAGAATCATATCTATGCTCTAAATATGTAACTTTGGAAACAACATGGCAGATAGAAGATGGGGGAGAGACCCCTTGGGAGGCCTTAAAAGAGTCGAAGTGTAAGAGGATGGGAGCCTGGACTCTGCACATCTGGATGGGAAAGAACAAATGCAAGAAATATTTGGAGGTAGAATTGGTTGTATTGGGTGATAAACTGAGTGTGACAGATAAGGAAGAATAGCAAAATGGACTCTGACTCTTTCTTGGGAACAGTGTGGGTAAATATTGGTCTTATTATTCTGTCTGCAAAAGTCAGAAACTCAGCTTGGGCAAAATGGTAACTATATTGTCCTCAGAATCCAAATTTAGGTTAAGAAAACAAATTGGAGGTGCAGCTGGGCATCTAGAACTAAAGAACAAATGTAATCTAAATCCATTCTTCCTCTTGCCTGCCCTCTATCCTACTCACAACCCTAATTTCTGCTTCTTTCTACTAGTTTCCCTCTCATCTCTGCTTTTTTTTTTTTAAACAGCTGTGTTGAGGTATTATTGAATTGAAATGATAAAATAAACTGTGCATATTTAAAGCATACAATTGTATAAGTTTTGAAATACGCACACACCCATGAAACCCTCATTATATCAAACACCCCCAATCTCCCCATGTCTCTTTGCGATTTCCCCCTCCCATACCTGCCTTACCTCTCCTCTCCTCCCTTCCCAGCAGTGACTGACCTGATTTTTGCCATTACAAATTCGTTTCCATTTTCAAGGGTTTTACATAAATGGAGTCATCTAGTAGGTACTTATTTTTGTCTGATTTCACTCAGATTGATTCATGCTGTTGTGTGACCTGTAGTTCAGTCCTTTTGATTGCTGAATAGTATTCCATCATCTCTGCTTTTTTTCTCTATATTGTTTTATTCTTTCTCTGCTGCCTATTTCGTGCAGAAAAAACCTGGCTCATGGAAGTTCCAAGGTTTACACTTTATCATTACCTCCACCAAGAACTGCCTGATTCTCTTTCTGGTCTCAAGTTCAGAAATTCCTGGAAAGGTTTTTGATTGGCTCTCTTCTGGGTCAGAGCCTCAACCCTGGGCCAGATATCTATGGCTGGATGGGCAAGGCTTCATGGAGAACATGGCAAAGCCACGAGAATCATCTGGATGTTTGTGTCCAGCCTTCAGATCACACAGGAACATCCTTCTGACTTTTTCCTGGCCCCACTCCCCAGATTCACACTGAAATTGTGAAAAACTGTAGAAGGCTTTAGTTTAGTATTATTTTCATTTCCCAAATTTCTCTGTCCTTTAGGATATATTTCTGTTTTGGCTGATAGCTCAGTGATTTACACAGTTTTAAATATTCTGTTATTTGACAGATCAGTACAACAGAATCAAAAATTCAGAAATAGGTTCAAATACATATAGGGATTTATGATAGAGTTGCTATCTCAAATCAGTGAGGAAAATAATAGACTATTCAATATATCATGTTGGAACAACTCTGGGTCCATTTGGAAAAAATAAAGTTGGATTTATGCCTGATGTATTATACCAGGATCCATTCCAAATGAATCAAATATTATATGTAAAAAGTAAGTCTTAAAAGCAACATTTGTGTATAAATTCAGAGCAAGAAGACCTTTCTAATTATGAGAGATAAAATCTAGAAGGCATAAAGGAAAAGGTTTTAAAAATTAAATTCCATAAAAATCAAAATCTTTGCTTGGCAAAAACTACTTGAGCAATGTCAAAAGACAAATGGGAACAAGTTGTTTGCAACTCATTTCACAGACAAGGTTTAATGTCCTTAATATTTTAAGCACTCCTACAGGCCAATAAAAAAAGATCAATTATCCAAAAGAAAATTGGGCAAAGAATATAAAGAGACAGTTCAAAGAAAAAAGGAAGTACATACAACTTTTAAATATATGAGTGTCAACCTTACATTACTCAAGCTACAATGAGATACCATTTTCACTATCAAATTAGTAAAATTGAAGTGTACTAATTCACACTGTCATCATGGAAGAAGGACATGAGCACTATCCTACCCACTGTTGCAAATGGCATTTAGTCATGTAGGTGGGCAACAAAGCAACAACCATCAAAATTGGTTATTCAAGGCTGGGTATGGTGGCTCATGCCTGTAATCCCTGCACTTTGGGAGGCTGAGGCAGGCAGATTGCTTGAGCTCAGGAGTTTGAGACCAGTCTGGGAAGCATGGTGAAACCTTGTCTTTACAAAAAATACAGAAAATTTGCCATGCATGGTGACACACACCTATAGTCTTACCTGCTTTGGGGGCTAAGGTTGGAGATCACTTGAGCCCAGGAGGTTGAGGCTGCAGTGAGCTGTGATCACAGCACTGCTCTCCTGTGTATGCGACAAAGGGAGACCCTGTAGAAAGAAAAAAAAATAATAATTATTCATTGCAGTTACTATAGCAAGAAATTTGACAACAACCTAAATGTCCACCAATAGGGGATTGGTTAAATATATTATAGTACATCCATATAATAGAATATTGTATAGTTGTATTAATAGAAAAAGAATGAAGACACTTTTTATGAATTGATATTGAAAGGTTGCTAAGATGAATTATGAAGTGAAAAAAAGTAAGACGCAGGATAATATGCATAGTTTTCTAATTTGTGTGGAAAAGAAGAGATTGAATTGTAAATTTGTATTTGCTTGTATACCAATGTAAAATCTCTAGAAGAATTCAAGGAAGCCGGCCACAGTGGCCCACACCTGTAATCCCAGCATTTTGGGAGGCCAAAGCGGGCAGATTATGAGGTCAGAAGATTGAGATCATCCAGACCAACACGGTGAAACCCCCCTCTACTAAAAATATAAAAAAGTCCCAGTTACTCAGGAGGCTGAGGCAGGAGAATTGCGTGAACCCGGGAGGCAGAAGTTGCAGTGAGTCAAGATCACACCACTACACTCTAGCCTGGGTGACAGAGCGAGATTCTGTCTCAAAAAAAAAAAAAAAGAATTCAAGGAAAACATTGACTGGTTACTGGTTTGCAAAGGTGAAGTGGAAATGAACATATGCAGGACAAGGGTGGAAAAAAGAAATATATGTATATAAGTTTATTTAATTTTGAATCATATAAACATTTTATTTATGTTAAAAATTAAATAATTTTTTAAAAAATTATTCTTTGTCTTAAATCAAATTAAGCCCCCCACTTTTTTTTTCTAAGCTTTGGTTCAAGGTAAGCTTAACTTTTAGATTTACCTTAGTTCAGCAAACCAATATGTTTCTTTGAGGATTTAGCTTCATGATTTTGGCTTAAGTCCCTGACCCTACATATCTATGTTACACCAATACACACAGTCACATGCACACTGCAGTGAACACTGTACGTAGATAGGCATAGACACTCATCAAGACAGTGTGGTCTATGCAGAGGACCATGCATACATAAAACTCAATAACAGAGTTGAGTGAGTAGACATCCGCATATAGGATGTGAAAGCAAAATAAATCTTGGGACCCCAAAATCACTAAGCTAAAGGGAAAAGTCAAGCTGGGAACTGCTTAGGGCTAACCTGCCTCCCATTCTATTCAAAATCATCCCTGTGCTCAGTGCGATAAATGGATATCTGATTGCTTCCTTTGGAAAGGCTGATCAGAAACTCAAAAGAATGCAACGTTTGTCTCTTATCTACCTATAACCAGGAAGCCCCCCTCACCACTTGTCCCACCTTTCCATACTGAATCTATGTACATTGTACATATATTGATTGATGTCTCATGTCTTTCTAAAATATATAAAACCAAGCTGTGCCCTGACCACCTTGGGCACATATTGTCAGGACTTCCTGAGGCTGTGTCACAGGTGCACATCCTTAACATTGGCAAAATAAACTTCCTAAATTGACTGAGACCTGTCTCAGTTATTGGAGGTTCACAAGGAAGAAGGTGGGGTCTAAGTAAGTGCAGTGTGGGAGGTAACTGGAGGGGGAAAGAGAAAATAAGTAGGGGGAATGGCGGATAGAATCAACAGAAACAGAATGTAGTTCTTTTATGTCTCTTACTGCAAATGCTACATGTGCCTGTAAGGAGACCATTATCTCTGACTTAGCAGGAGATCTCAGAGCTGAATCATGCATCCTACAGCTTCATGGGTGCTGATCCAAGAGACCCAAGCTGGCCCCACTTCTGTGACTCCCTGTATTGGATTTTCTTTAATTTATGGCATGGGCAGCAGAGCTCTGAGGACAGCCAAGAGCTCTCTGGGCACATCAAGGCCCATTATGACTTCCCTACTGGCTTTCATTCCTGATGATGAGAAAGAAGCCTAATAGAGAATGCCCACTTAATGTCCTCATTTAGGGAAGTGACAGAATCTCTGTGTCACTGTGCCAGATTCAAATAGAGTCCTTCCTCTAAGGGAAAGGGTTTGCTGGCTTTAAGGCCCCTGGGACTAGAATCTTCATTTTTGGCTCAGGTACAAGGTATGTCTTCTGAAAGTCTCCAGCTCATTTCCTGAGACACTTTCTGTGTCAGCCTGTTTTGTATTGCTCTAAAGGAACACCTGAGAACAGATAGTTTATAAAGAAAAGAAGTTTATTTGACTCACAGTTTTACAGGCTGTACAAGCATAGCATTGGCATTGGCTCAGCTTCTGGTGGGGCCTCAGGAAGTTTTCCTCCTGGCAGAAGGCAAAGGGGGAGCAAGTGTGTCACATGGCAAGAGAGGGAGCAAGAGAGAGAGGCAGAAGGTCCCAGACTCTTTTTCACAACCAGATCTCATGTGAACTAGTAGAGTGAGAACTCCCTCATTACTGTGAGGATGGCACCAAGCCATTCATGAGGGATCTGCTGCCATGATCCAAACACCTCCCACTAGACCCCACCTATGACACAGGAATCACATTTCAACAGGAGATTTGGAGGGGGCAAATACCCAAACTGTATCATCTGCCTTATGTCATCAGTGGAAAATGTTCTCAGGCAAGGGCTCCACGTGCACTAGAGTTTGATCTCAGTCGTGCTCTGGAATGCTTCCAGCTCTGAGCCTCAGGACCCTCAGAATACACCTCTTAGGAGAATAAATAGGATGATGAACAATTGCTAACATTTATTGAACACTTACTATATACTAAACAACTTACATACATGATTCAATTTGACATTCAGAACTGCTTTGTACACTTTATGTACTTGTAACCATAATAGGTTCATTGCCCAATGTGTAGCAAGTCAATGTGCCAAGATGCCAGGTTGCAGCAGAGAAAGAGGTTTAAGTGTAGGGCTTCTGCCTGAGGAGACAGAAGAAAACCTCAAATCTACCCCCTGAGGAGGAGGGTTTTTAAGGGTTTTGGAGTGGGCCAAAGTGTGGAGATGGATGATTGGTTGAAGAGTACAGGGTGCCGTCTGAGCCGGAAGATAAAGAAACTGTATTCCAATGCTGATTGGGTTCCTCTGTGGGGGTCTTCAAACTGGTTGGCATCAGCTATTCAACCAGAATTCAGGATCTGCTTAAGCAATTCCTAATGTCAGATATTCTATCTATCTTAAACAAAAGCCTTATGATGCTAACGCTAGAAATCCTATCTATGGGAACAATGGGGACACAAGTGGTCAGTATCTAGTGCTCCCTGACTTTTGGTTGCAAAAAAGTGAGTCAAAGTTCAGCCTGATTAATGTTTAATTATAGCTATATTTCTGTCCACAATTAACTATGTTTCTGTCTTCTTGTTAGCCCTGTGAGGACAGCTTCTTACTGTTTTCATCCGATTTTACAGATGAAGAAACTGCAGCTTAAAGGTTAACTAACTTGGCCATGTTTGCACAGTTGGTGAGAAGGGAACCAGTATCTGAAGTCAAACATGTAAGATCCCACCCCAGAACACGCATAAGAAAACACTTTGCAAACTAAGGTTCCACACACATTACCTCTTGTTGTCATGCATAATTATATAGCTGTTGCTGTTCATAGCTAGCAGTTCTTGATTACTTATGATCTGCTGCACATTTTACATATATTGTCTCAAT
>NW_012113586.1:3224110-3237976 GCF_000951035.1 Colobus angolensis palliatus | reverse complement strand
TTTTTTGTATTTTAGTAGAGATGGGGTTTCACCGTGTTGCCAGGCTGGTCACAAACTCCTGAGCTCAGGCAATTCGCCCACCTCAGCCTCCCAAAGTGCTGCGATACAGGCATGAGCCACTGCGCCCGGCCAAGGTGTTATTATGTCTAAACAGAAACAAACAGAATTGCAATATTCCCATTCTGTGTGAGCTCAGAACTTTAATGCTTGTGCAGATCCACTTTGAGTGAGACACAGTGTGAGCATCACAAATTTTCTCCCACAAGTACCTTTCTAACTCCACCCTAGTTTTGTGTCAGTTATTTAGTGCTCTATGCCCTTTTTATGAAGACCATTAATGATCAGGGAGCCAGCACAACTGTTAATTTAAGTACTGCTCTCCTTTCCTCCTCCCCCAAAAACTTCATTTGTTCCAGCAAACAAGCTGATGTGTCTTTTTTCCATGGGATTTTCTTCTGCCTTCTCTCTCATGGGTGCTTATCTGCAGACCTACTCTCAACTCAGCTCAACCCCCATTCTGCCAGGAAACCACATTTAATTGTCCTCAGGAAGAGATTCTATTTGTTCCCTCTATAACACAAAAATGCATTTTAGCCATGTCTACAAATTCCACACGCCCACAAAATTACTCCTGAATTGTACTTTAAGATTGAGAGAGGCCGGGCACAGTGGCTCACGCCTGTAATCCTAGCACTTCGGGAGGCCGAGGCGGGCAGATCACCCGAGGTCAGGAATTTTGAGACCAGCCTGGCCAACATGGTGCAACCCCATCTCTACTAAAACTACAAAAATTAGCTGGGCACGGTGGCAGGCACCTGTAGTCCCAGCTATTTGGGAGGCTGAAGCCGGAGGAGAATCATTTGAACCCAGGAGGCGGAGGTTGCAGTGAACTGAGATCGTGCCACTGCACTCCAACCTGGGCAACAGAGAGAGACTCCATCTCAAAAAAGAACAAAAAAAACAAACAAAAAAAGAAACAAGATTAGTTGGGGGAATACTGCAAATTTACAAAATTCTCCTATCCTAAATCCACAGGGCTGACATATGTGCATATATCTCTCAGGCTAAAGACTGGGACCATTTTGTATTCACTTATATTTCCCACAGTGTTTTACACATAGTAGGTGCTAAGTATTCATTTGCTAAATGAATGCTATTTTTATACTTAGAAAACACTATTTTAACCAAGGAGTATGCTTTCTTTTTCTTTCTTTTTTTCTTTTTTTTTTTGAGACAAAGTCTTGCTCTGTTGCCCAGACTGGAGTACAGTGGCATGATCTCAGCTCACTGCAACATCCACCTCCCGGGTTCAAGCATTTCTCTTGCCTCAGTCTTCTGAGTAGCTGGGATTACAGGTGTGCACTACCATACCCAGTGAATGTTTTTGTATTTTCAGTAGAGACACGGTTTTACCATGTTGGCCAGGCTGGTCTCAAACTCCTGACCTCAAGTGATCTGCTCGCATGGCCTCCCAAAATGCTGAGATTACAAATGTGAGCCACCACACCTGGCCTATGCTTTATTTTTCTTGTGCTTTTCTCTAAACCATAAAAATTTCTATTGACCTGACAGTTAAGATGGTCTTGTTCTAGGTTATATAAAGCTCCTACTATGTGCCAGGTACTCTGCCAGATGCTGAGAATACTAATAAGATAAAAGCTGGTTCCTCTGCTCCAAGGGCATGGTCTGCTTTTTAGCCATTTTCTCCGAGGGAGGAGTCCCATTGGTCACTTAATGCATAGAGATAGTTCCAGACTATAGAATTCTGTCCTACATTTCCAAATTACCAGATGTAAACACAGAGAAGACAATTTCACAAGCTGGAAAACCAGGCAGCTTGAAAAGGAAAAGTCAGGCTGTCATGCTTCTGCTCACGATGCCCTTGCTATTGTTCCAAGTGGAAGGCAGAGGAACAGCGGATGAAGCCTTTTAATTTGCTGACAATTAATTCTTTCACTTACTTGAAATTAAAATGTTCAGCTTCTCCCTGTCACTCATCAACAACAGTTAACATCAGTGTCTTTTCAGCATTTGGAAGGCTCTAAGTATAAATAGCCCATTGCCTTGCAATGAAAGATAAATTGTAAAATCCTGATTAAGTAGAATGCTCTTGGAATGAGCTTTCCTGGCTTATTGATTCTTCTACTTATGAAAGACTTAGCCGGAAAATTAATTTTTTTAGCATTAATTCATTCATTAATTCAATCAATTAATCAACACAACAAATGATAGTGGTTAAGATGAGTTGCTGGAGCCAGTCTGCCTGGATTGGATCTCAGCTCCATCACTTTGTTCTGTTGGGCAGACTGCTTACTCTCTCTATGCTCTGTCTCCTCATCTTTAAATTGGAGAGAGTAATAGTACTTATCTCATAGCATACATATGAAAATTAGATAGATTAACATATGTAAAGTCCATAGGAAGGTGCCTAGCACATGGCAGGTGGTACATAACTGTTACTATTATTATTGATCACCTCCTCTATTCTACGCATGAGAGAGCAGTGAGCAGGATAAGTATGACCTCTGTCTCATCATGAATTCCCACCATCATAAAAAATTCAAACAATATAGAATTATACAGAGTAAAATATGAAAGTCTACTCCATCCTGCCTAATTCTACTCCCCAGAGGTAATCATTATTAATAATTTCATGCATATCCTTCCAGGCTATTTTTCTAGGTATATGACAATATATACATAAATATCTATTGTCTATCATTATCAAAAATAGAATCATTCTGCTAACAACATATTGTGGGCAGTTTTGCAAGTCAGTCGATACAGACATACCTTCTTTGAAGTGGCTGCTTTGCTTTCTATAATAAGACAAACTATATTAATCTTCCTCATACTGCTGGCTATTAGGATGTTTGTACTTTTTTGCCAATGTAAGCAATACCACAATAAATATCCTTGTAGGTGTACCTTTGCACATGTGTATAGTATACTTCTTTAGGATGTATTCTTTTTTTTTTTTTTTTTTTGGGGGGACAGAGTCTCGCTCTGTTGCCCAGGCTGGAGTGCAGTGGCTGGATCTCAGCTCCCTGCAAACTCCGCCTCCCGGGTTTTACGCCATTCTCCTGCCTCAGCCTCCCAAGTAGCTGGGATGACAGGCGCCCGCCACCTCACCCGGCTAAATTTTTGTATTTTTTAGTAGAGACGGGGTTTCACCATGTTAGCCAGGATGGTCTCGATTTCCTGACCTCGTGATCCGCCCCTCTTGGCCTCCCAAAGTGCTGGGATTACAGGCTTGAGCCACCGCACCTGGCCAGGATGTGTTCTTTAATAAGCATTGCCATCCATTTTTCCCCTCAAATAAAATGCTTTGACAAAGCAGAGACTCTCTGATCTTGAAAAGATGGCCTTAGTGATATTATGACAAATTCTCACTTCATCACAGAGTTGTGGATGTCATCATGGAAGGGTAGCCAATTGGGCTGAAACTCTGGCATAGGCCTACGAGATTGGTTTTTTGAATGGATCTCTCATAACAGCTTATTTGATCATAGTTTTTTTCTTTCTCAAGGTGTGGTGAAAACATTCATATTAATGGAGAGCTGTGACTCTGGGTAACTAAGGCTTTCATCTTCATATTAGAATCTCATTCACATCCCCTTTCTCTCTTAGTGCACTCTTCCCAAAGTATTATGACCCAGCCAAGAAATCCCATGACTCCGTGACTTCAGTTCTCAGAATATTTAGAGCTTCTGTACAATAAAAGTGAGCATTAGGGGAGGATGAGTGAAAAGAAATGACAGCCAGATGGGGATCATGATAATATTTAAACTGGAAAATCACTCAACAGAAACCTCCCACTGAAACTATGCACAGATTATGACAAAGTGGGTAGATGCTTTTATGGCCCTCAGCTAAACTAAAGACATGCCCAAAGGCAGCGCCTGGATATGTGAGTTAGGATACAAGTTTAACTGCCCTGGCAAAGAGACCACAAAGTACAGTGAGACAGAAGTTTAATTTTCCCTCTTGGAAGGGTCCATAGAGAGTCTAGAATTCCAGAGCAAACAGGCAATGCTGTTCCCTAAGATCATCCCAAGGTATCGGCACGGGGCAGCTCTGTCCTCAGTGGTGGCACCCATGAGGCCTAAAGTGGCTGCTGCTGTTGCTGCTCTTCCCCACACAATAGGAAATGGATAGTGGAGCACAACAAGCCCTTTTATCTATAAAGAATGTGGCCCTGATGTTCTTCACATCACTTCTACTCACACTCCAATAGGAGGAATTCGGTCATATTTCCCTCTTAGCTACAACAAAGGCTGGGAAATACAGTTGCTAACTGAGTGACCCTTTGCCCAGCTAAATATTGGTGTTTTATTATAGAAGACAGAGAAGGAGACAAATGAAAAGAGAACGATAGAGAGCTATTGGGGCTTTGATCTCTGGTACAGTGAATTTATATAGAGAGGCATTTTATAGGATTTTGAACTAGAGGGTAAATATGGGAGCATTGCACACCAAACAGTAAAACTAGCCAGGCAGGAGTTGGGGACAAGTGTCTTCCAGCTTAATTTAAACAGCAACATAGAATTATGTAGCTGGGCACGGTGGCTCATGCCAGCACTTTGGGAGGCTGAGGTGGGCAGATCACGAGGTCAGGAGTTCGAGACCAGCCTGATCAATGTGGTGAAACCCCATCTCTACTAAAAATACAAAAATTAGCTGGGCGTGGTGGCATGCACCTGTAATCCCAGCTACTTGGGAGGCTGAGGCAGAATAGCTTGAACCTGGAAGGCGGAGGTTGCAGTGAGCTGAGATTGCGCCACTGCACTCCAGCCTGGATGACAGAGTGAAACTCTGTCTAAAAAAAAAAAAAAATTATATATCCATTGAGGGTGCCTTCCTGGGATCTCCACTATGTCAGTTTCCCTACTTTACCTTGAAACATCACACTGGGCTTCTCCTTTCAAAGCTCTGATCACACTTACAACTGATAACCGATAGTATAGGTATATCAGCAGTTATAATACTAGGTAAATCCTATAAGAAAGGAATTCAGAAAGTGTCATAGGAACACAAAGAAAATAATTTCCAGTTGAGAAGGTGGATGCTACCATTGAAAGCTCATCAAGTTGAAGTTTAGGTTCCCCTGCTGAACCAAGGAATGAAGAAACCAGATTATTCCCAAATAGGAATACAAATCTTGACATGGGACTAATGACTGAGCCTTGGGTAAATCATACAAACCATGGAGAAACAAGGGAATCATTGCAATATTTTATTGCCCCAGGCCCCTGAACACCCACTGAGTACCCATTCTTTCAAAACTCAGCCTTGAACATCACTTGTTTATGACAATTTATCTGATTTACCCTATCCCACCCCATCCTGCTCAGATAGAAGTGACCTCTTCCTCCCTATATCCACATTGTGTATACTACATTTCAGTCTATCACAGCACTTATAGCTCTTCAGAGCACTTACAGTTTTGATTCTGATACCCTCTAATAGTCCATTCTTACACTGCTATAAGGACATACCCAAGACTGGGTCATTTATAAAGGAAAGAGGTTTAATTGACTCACAGTTCAGCATGGCTAGGGAGGCCTCAGGAAACTTACAATCATGGCAGAAAGGTAAGCAAACATGTTCTTCACATGGTGACAAGAGGGAGAAGAATGAGAGCCAAGTGAAGGGGGAGGCCCCTTATAAAACTATCAGATCTTGTGAGAGCTTAATATCACAAGAACAGGATAGGGGAAACTGCCCCCCATGATTCAATTATCTCCACCGTGTCCCTCCCATGACACATGGGGATTATGGGAACTACAATTCAGTATAAGATTTGGGTGGGAACATAGCCAAACCATATCATTCCTCCCTTGGCTCCTCCCAAATCTCAGTCCTCACAATTCAAAACACAATCATGCCCTTCCAACAGTCCCCCAAAGGCTTAACTCATTCCAGCATTAACTCAAAATTCTAAGTCCAAAGATTCATCTGAGACAAAGCAAGTCTGTTCTGCCTATGAGCCTGTAAAATCAAAAGCAAGTTAGTTACTTTTTAGATGCAATGGAGGTACAGGCATTGAGTAAATACACCCATTCCAAAGGGGAGAATTGGCCAAAACAAAGGGGCTACAGGCCCCACGCAAGTCCTAAATCCAATAGGGCAGTCATTAAACCTTAAAGTTCCAAAATGATCTCCTTTGACTCCATATCTTACATTCTGCACACGCTGATACAAGAGGTGGGCTCCCGCAGCCTTGGGCAGGTCCACCTCTGTGGCTTTGCAGGGTACAGTCCCTCTCCCAGTTGCTTTCACGACTGGTATTGAGTGTCTGCAGCTTTTCCAGGCACATGGTGCAAGCTGTCAGTGGATTTACCAGTCTGGGGTCTAGAGGATGGCCCTCTTCTCACAGCTCCACTCGGCAGTGCCCCAGTGGGGACTCTACGTGGGGGCTCCAATCCCCCATTTCCTTTCCACATTGTCCCTGTCCCTGCAGTAAACTTCTGCCTGCACATCCAGGTGTTTCCATACATCCTCTGAAATCTAGGCAGAGGTTCCTAAACCTCAGTTCTTGACTTCTGTGCACCCACAGGCCCAATGCCACGTGAACACCACAAAGGCTTGGGGCTTGCACCCTCTGAAGCAATGGGCCTGAGCTGTAGGCCCCTTTTAGTCATGGCTGGAGCTGAAGCAGCTGGGACTTAGGGCACTATGTCCAGAGGCTGCATAGAGCAGAGAGGCCCTGAGCCTGGCCCAGGAAAACATTTTTCACTCCTAGGCCTCCAGGCCTATGATGGGAAGGGCTACTGTGAAGGTCTCTGACATGCCCTGGAGACATTTTCCCCATTGTCTCAGTGATTAACTTTCAGCTCCTTGTTAATTATGCAAATTTCTGCAGGGTGTTTGAATTTCTCCCCGGAAAAGGGGTTTTCTTTTCTGTCACATTGTCAGGCTGCAAATTTTCCAAACATTTATGCTTCACTTCCTCTTGAACACTTTGCCACTTAAAAATTTTTTCCACCGGATACCCTAAATCATCTCTCTAACTTTGAAGTGCCACAGATCTCTAGGGCAGAAGAAAAATGCTGCCAGTTTCTTTGCTAAAGCATAGCAAGTGTGACCTTTACTCCAGTTCCCAACAAGTTCCTCATCTCCATCTGAGACCACCTCAGCCTAGACTTCATTGTCCATATCCCTTTCAGCTCAAAGCCATTCAAGAAGTCTCTAGGAAGTTCCAAACTTTCCCACGTTTTCCTGTCTTCTTATGAGCCTTCTAAACTGTTCCAGCCTCTGTCTATTGCCATGTTCCAAAGTTGCTTCCACGTTTTTGCGTATTCTTATAGCAGCACCCCACTCCCTTGGTATAAATTTACTGTACTAGTCCATTCTCACACTGCTATGAGGATATACCTGAGATGGGGTAATTTATAAAAGAAAGAGGTTTAACTGACTCACAGTTCAGCATTGCTGGGGAGACCTCAGGAAACTTACAATCATGGCAGAAGGGGGGGCAAACATGTCCTTCTTCACATGGCAGCAGCAAGAAGAATTGCCAAGCAAAAGGGGGAAAAGCCCCTTATAAAACCATTAGATCTTGTGGGAACTTACTGTCACAAGGACAGGATGGGGGAACCCTCTACCATGATTCAATTATCTCCAGCTGGTCCCTCTCACAACATGTGGGGATTATGGGAACTACAATTCAAGATGAGATTTGGGTGGGAAAACAGCCAAACTATATCAGACCCCCAAGAGGAAAAGCTCCCTGAAGGTAGGAATTGTGCTTGATTTATCTTTGTTTTCTAGCACATTGAACAGGCCCTGGGGTTTAGGAGGCACTCAATAACGATTGATGAAAGTCAGTTTGTGGCTACACTTCCAAACCAATGACTCTGTACTCATCAAGTACTTACTGCCTTTAAAATAATCCCTTTACACACAAGTAGGATCTTGACAGGTAGGGATGGGTCTTGACCCTTTGGTTAGAGAGTCGGGGATTCTTAACTATGGCCAGCAAAACTTTTGGATAATTTTCAGTCTCAGCATGATTGACCAAAGGACAATGAGAGAGAAATAACTGAAGTACAAATGGCTTAGAAAATGCTTTTGCTACAATTATGCAAGTGAAGGTGCTCAGAATAGGCCACCCCAAATATACCACTTTGGCATTAGGATTATTTTGAGCTGAAGGCAACTAAAAACAGCAGACACAAAGAAATTTCTCTATCCTCCTCCTATTTGCCTAAAGGCAGGGCATAAATTTCCCTTCATTCAGACATTGCCCTTTTCATCGCTCATACCAGGAAGGGCAGAGAGATTAGACTCTTTTTTTTTTTTTTTTTGAGACGGAGTCTCGCTCTGTGGCCCAGGCTGGAGTGCAGTGGCCGGATCTCAGCTCACTACAAGCTCCGCCTCCCGGGTTTACGCCATTCTCCTGCCTCAGCCTCCCGAGTAGCTGGGACTACAGGCACCTGCCACCTCGCCCGACTAGTTTTTTGTATTTTTTAGTAGAGACGGGGTTTCACCATGTTAGCTAGGATGGTCTCGATCTCCTGACCTCGTGATCCGCCCATCTCGGCCTCCCAAAGTGCTGGGATTACAGGCTTGAGCCACCGCGCCCGGCCAAGATTAGACTCTTAATCACTGGAGTCTGAGAGGAACCAGCGTACCAAATATTACTAAAATATCCCTTTTATTTCATTTATTTCCTCCATGTATTTGCCTTCCCACAGTTTGCTACTCGTTACAACTTCAACCTTTTTCTTTATTTTCTCACTTCTTTACAAATTTATTTTTCTTTGTTAAAATGGTATATAAGTCTCCAGGTATGAGCACCCCATGGGATTTTTTTTCCATTTCTCTGTGTGTCCTCCATATGCACGTGAAAGAAACCCTTTTCTTTTGCTAACCTGTGTTTTCTCTGTTTCATCTGCAGAACTCCAGGCACTAAACCTAAACACAGAGAATAAAGGTCTTTTTACTCCCTGATACAGATGTCAGCTGAAGTTTCGGTGGCTCTGATGGCTGGTTTCAGGTTTGTAAACACCCCTGTTGAAGAGCTCTTGGATGCACCGGGGTGTAGTTTTTGATGGAATATGTTGGCAAGATTTAATCTTTTCAGAAACCTTGAATGTGTGTTATTTGTTAGGGCTGTGTCTGGGGGTGTGGTCTAAACGTTTCAAATTCCTAAATTTGTTTTCACTCCTCTCTTGAGGAGATCAGAACAATGAGTGGCTCACACAGGGACAGCTGGGCACTGGAATACAAGATCTTTTCTTCATAGTCCAGAGTATAAAGCTCTGTAGCTGGCAGAGTACAGGAAGACCATGGTCAGAGAGAGCAGAAACATAATATCAAACACACCAATAACTACCATGACCACCACGTGTCCAGTCTACTTGTTCAAAGTGCTTTCACATAGTAATTTAACTTGATCTTGCCAGAAATCCCATTAGACAGGCAGAGAAAATGTGGACACAGAAAGAAAAGGTGAGCTGCGCAAGGTCACCTAGCAAGGTTGTGGTGGAGGTCTCTGAGAAAGGGACAGCAATTCTGGTGAAAGAAAGCTACAGAAAGATTCATTGTCACTAAATCCAAAAGGAAAGTTTCCTCAGGCAGAGCTGTGTTCAGGAGACAGAGAGCAACTTGCTCTCATGGTACTCAGGTGCTGGTGGGCTGCAGGGCACGAAAGCTCTGGAGGGAAATGGAGGGCAAAATGAGGCCGGGATGGTTCTTTTTTTTTTTTTAATTTTTTTAAAAATTATACTTTAAGTTCTAGGGTACATGTGCACAATGTGCAGGTTTGTTACAGAGGTATGTATGTGCCACATTGGTTGCTGCACCCATTAACTTGTCATTTACATTAGGTATTTCTCCTAATGCTATGCCTCCCCAAGCCCCCACCCCACGACAGGCCTCCATGTGTGATGTTCGAGGCCAGGGTAATTCTTATATGTGATGACCTGTGCACTGCTTCCACTTCTGGAATTCCCAATTTTACGAAGAAATTTCAATCATTGGTCCTAAAGGAATCTAAGGCATTGTAACTGCCCAATGGGTTCACCTTGTCCACTGCCTACACAGAGCCAATTTATCAAAACAGGAGAATTGCAATGGAGAAAGAGGAATTCACACAGAGTTGGCTGTGCGGGAGACAAGAGCTTTATTATTACTCAGATCAGTCTCCCCAAGCATACAGGGATCAGAGTTTTTAAAGATAATTTGGCAGGTGGAGGCTTGGAAAGTGAGGAGTGCTGATTGGTCAGGTTGGAGATGGAATCATAGGGGGTCAAAGTGAGTTTTTCTTGCTGTTTTCTGTTTCTGGGTGGAATGGCAGAACTGGGTGAGCCAGATTCCTGGTTTGGGTGGTGTCAGCGGATCCATCAAGTGCAGGGTCTGCAAAATATCTCAAGCACTGCTCTTAGGTTTTAAAATCTGGGGCAGTTCAGACCCTTACAGCCAGACACTGCATGACCCCTAAACAGTAATTTCTAATCTTATAGCTAATTTGTTAGTCCTGCAAAGGCAAACTGGTTCCCAGGCAAGAAGGGTGATCTTTTCGGAAAAGGGCTGTTATCAATTTTGTTTCAGAGTCATATTATGAACTGAATTCCTTCCCAAAGTTAGTTCGGTCTATGCCCAAGAATGAACAAGGACAACTTAAAGTTAAAAGCAAGATGCAGTCGGTTAGGTCTGATTTCTTTCACTGTCATAATTTCCTCAGTTATAAATTTGCAAAGGTCGTTTCTGCTTGTAAATAAACAGCCAGCTCTTAGCTTATCCCTCAACTCCCAAGATGAGGAATGGGACTAGGAGCTGCTGCTGTGCTCTCCAGGTGTGTGCGTTGCCCTTCTGGGCCTCCCCTGAAGCTCCACCATCACCGCCACCCCAGCCTGTAGATCCAGTGTTCAGTGCATCCTAGTCTCACCTGAATGATATTATGTGCTGTTTCTGGAGAAGGGTTCCAGTAGATAGTCAGGCAGACGTGAGCAGGACAAGAGGGGGCCCCTCCCCACACCTGGAATGTCAGGCAGCCATCAGTTGATGGTCAGGAGGTTTGTTAACTGTCTCTCTAAAATAATAATTGGGCACAGCTGGCTCCAGGGAAAGGCAGTCTCCTGATAGAAAACACTTGAAGCTGGTGATCAGCAGCTTCCTGATAAGATCTCGGGAGTTGGGCGAGTGGGCTCAAGCATGCACTCTAAGAGGCAAAATGGTGGAGTTTAACTGGTATGTGACTTTCTAGAAACTTTTGGCTAGTAAGGGAAGAATGCCTTAAGTAAGCCTGCGTACAATTCCTGTAAACACACTGCGCATGCAGACAGCTCACCCCAAGGGAAGAATTAGGGAAGAAGAGATGCAACCCCAGAAGCATGTCAGTGTATACGACCCCAAGTCAAATGTCAAACTGTGTACTTGATCTCTCAAGTTGCCTGCTTGGTCCTCTTCCAAGTATATTTTACTTATTTTCGTTATTGCTCTAAAGCTTTTTAATGAACTTTCACTCCTGCTCTAAAATTTGCCAGGACTTTTTTTCTGCTTTATACCCCTTGGCCAAATTCTTTCTTCTGAGGAGGCAAGAACTGAGGTTGTTGCAGACCAATATGGATTCTCTACCGCTAACAGACGCACCCAACATGCTGTCTAACTTGTGCTGCCAGGAGTAGTCTGGCCAATTTGTCCTGTTCTCATGGCTGCCTCAGCTGAACTGTGGCTGCCTTCTTCAAGCTATGGCCAGTCCCCCAGGCCTCCACCTGCTCCTCAGCTTGGACTTCCCAGTCAGAAATTCACACTCAACACCAAAGGGAAGACTGATTTTTCTAGTTCCAAGAATAGAACTTGCGCAGGTTCCTTCTCTCTACATGAGTGGACTTTACACAGCCTTGAATTTTTGAGAAGGTACAGTACATTAAAAACATAAGCCAGCTGGCCAGGTGCGGTAGCTCACACCTGTAATCCCAGCACTTTGGGAGGCTGAGGCAGGTGGATCACGAGGTCAGGAGTTCGAGACCAGCCTGGCCAATATGATGAAACCCCATCTCTACTAAAAATACAAAAATTAGCCGGGCATGGTGGTGCACGCCTATAGTCCCAACTACTCAGGAGGATGAGGCAGAAGAATTGCTTGAACCTGGGAGGCAGAGGTTGCAGTGAGCCAAGATCGCACCACTGCACTCCAGCCTGGGCAACAGAGCGAGACTCTGTCTCAAAAAACAAAAAACAAACAAACAAACAAAAAAACATAAGCCAGCTTTAATATGGTCTCTCCACAGCTGACCCTCAGTGGGAAGGAAAAGAGGAGGACTCCTGGCTAAAATAGAAAGTTAAAGTTACAGTTACTTAGCCAATTAGACATACACATTTTAAATACAGCATTGACATCTCATGTCTTCTACTCTATTATATTATATGCTGTTCCATTAGACACCTAAATTATTCTATTAGAAGAAAATTGCATCAGGCAGTTTAATGAGTAAGATCTGCAGACTTTAATTACTTTGGAGATATTTGAGCAACCAAAGAAAGTCTTACTACAAAATGGAGCTTATTTAAGGGGCTCTAGGCCCTGACAAGAATCTGACTAGCAAATCAGGTAGTTAGCTTTTTGCCTACGGAGCCCTCGATGGAGTACACACCTCACAGATGCTCCTCGGGTCTCTCAGTCTGGCGTATGCGGTTTTCTTTTTCTGAACACTTTCCTTTTCAATTCCCCAAAGCCCCCTCAGCTTCCCTTACCTGATTAACTTCTACTTACCCTTCAGGTCTCAATTTAGATACTATTTCCCTTGGGAATCTTTTCTTGACCTTCAAGAATAAACTGAATGGACCCTAGGGGACTGCCTTGAAAATTTAATAAATTAATAAAAAGACGGCCGGGTGCAGTGGCTCACACCTGCAATCCCAGCACTTTGGGAGGCCGAGGTGGGCGGATCATGAGGTCAAGAAATTGAGACCATCCTGGCCAACATGGTGAAACCTCGTCTCTACTAAAAATACAAAAAATTAGCTGGGCGTAGTGGCAGGCGCCTGTAATCCCAGCTACTTGGGAGGCTGAGGCAGAATTGCTTGAACCCTGGAGGTGGAGGTTGCAGTGAGTCGAGATTGCACCACTGCACTCCAGCCTGGGTAAGTAAGAGTGAGACTCCATCTCAAAAAAAAAAAATACATAAATAAAAATAAATAAAATAAAAATCAAAAGATTGAATTTAATGTTCCTCTTGAATCTTCCCAATGGAGCTGTCATGCTCAGTAGAGCATTTGTGCACCACACAACCCTAGGGGAGACTATTAATATCTGAGACTATGTGTGGTGCAGTGCACAACCAACACAACTCGATGTGGCTTACCCTGCTCCCATAGCCTGTGTACTCTGAGTGCCATCTGCCCTTGCAGAGTGGGAGCATGTTTACTCACCTTTTTCCTCTACTGACTGCAAGTTTCTTGAAGAAAAGAAACTGGACTTGATCACTGTTAATCCCCAGAATCTAAAACTGATCTTTGCATGTAGTAAGCATTCAATAAATGTTTGATAATTAACTTACAAATAATGTTTTAAAAATTATTAAGCCCACAAATACCTCAGAACAAAACTCATCACTGCTTCTTGCTTTCTATTTTGTCTTTTTCCACTTCTTTCCCTATCTTCTGCTACCCATCAGTCAATACCCACACCTGAGACCTGTAGGTACCTGCTACTCTATCACTGAGCAGGGAAAGGCTTTCATGATTGTATTAGTTTCCTAAGGCTGCTGTAACAAAGTACCAAAATGATGTTGCTTAAAATGACAGAGACTTGCCAGGCGCAGTGGCTCAAGCCTGTAATCCCAGCACTTTGGGAGGCCGAGATGGGCGGATCACGAGGTCAGGAGATCGAGATCATCCTGGCTAACACGGTGAAAC
>NW_012113586.1:3218384-3223985 GCF_000951035.1 Colobus angolensis palliatus | reverse complement strand
AAAAAACAGAGACTTATTGTCTCACAGTTCTGGAGGCTAAACCTTTGAAATCAAGATGTTGGCAGGGCCATGTTGCCTCTGAAACATGTAGGTGAGAATTCTCCCTTTTTGCCTCTTCTAGCTTCTTTTTCTTTTTCTGGTCATCTTTGGCATTCCTTAGCTTGTAGATGCATCACTTCAAACCTCTGCCTCTGTTGTCATAGGACCAGCTTTGCCCTCTGTGTCTCTGTGACGTCACATGATCATCTTCTTAAAGGATGCTGGTCATATTGGGCTAGGTATATCCTAATGATATCATCTTAATTTGATGAAATCTGCAAAGACCCTGTTTCCAAATAAGGTTACATTCATAGGTACTGGAGGTTAGGATTTCATATATTGAAATATATTGAATTTACTGTATATCCTTTAGGGGAGGGACACGATTCAACCCATAGCAATGACACAGACAGTAGTTCTCAAACTCTCACATGTATCAGGCCTACCTGGAAGATTTGTTAAAATACAGATTACAGCTGGGTGCAGTGGCTCATGCCTGTAATCCCAGCACTTTGGGGGACTGAGGCGGTGGATCACTTGAGGTCAGGAGTTCAAGACCAGCCTGGCCAACATGGTGAAACCCCGTCTCTACCAGAACTACAAAAATTAGCCAGGCATTGTGGTGAGTGCCTGTAATCCCAGCTACTCAGGAGGCTGAGGCAGGAGAATTGCTTGAACCCAGGAGGCAGATGTTGCAGTGAGCCCAGATGGCACTACTGCACTCCAGCCTGGGTGACAAGAGCGAGGCTCTGTCTCAAAAAAAAAAAAAAAAAAAAGATTACTGGATCACATCCAGGGGTTCTGATTCAGGAGATCTGGGGTGAAGCCTAAGAGTTTCCATTTCTAACAAGTTCCCAGTTGATGTTGTTGCTGTTGGTCCTGGTAGCAGACACTGAGAATTACTAGTGTAGGGACTTGCAACTCAAAATGCAGTCCTTGGACTGGGAGCGTCAGCATCACCAGGGACCCTGGGAGAAATGCAGTCTCTCTCCTGGCCCACACCCCAGGCTTTCTGAATCAGAATCTACATTCTTACATTAAAGTTGGAGAAGCCTTGCTCTAGGAGGGACTGCCCCAGAACAAGCTGGAAAGTCAGCTAGCCTCCAATATAGATGGAAGGTTCTATAAAGTCAAGCCAGTAGGCTCAGTTCAGTCAAGTTGGCCTTCCCATAGATGTCTGTAAGAGCCTCGATTAGTATCTGGCTCTCAGAAGAGTTTCTTATGGGTCCACACCCCAAAAACTGCTCATTCCTGGGAGATATCAGGAAGTTATGCCTGAGGTCTAATTTTCAGACAAGCAACAGAACATAAGGTTGCACACACCACCTTTGCTAAGAGAAAATAACGCTTATTCAAATAAGCCAATGAAATATACACTCAAAGAAGGTGACAGGCCAGAGGGAATTATGAGACCCACAGAGGTACAAAAGAGCAGAGAAGTAAAATGTATTATGAAGGAGTTTTCTTGGTGCTTTGCTGATCTACTGCCTTATTTTTATTTCTTTTACAGCAGTTTTGTGGGTAACTATTTATTTTCATGACTACTTTAATTAATTGGAGAAACAGGTTCACTTTGTTGTGATAAGGTTTGTATTTAAAAAGCAAGGAAGAAAGTAGAAACCAATACAGTTCCTGTGAGTTCCTCCGAATGCCCTGAAAGATTGTGCAATTCTCCTTAATAGAGTTCCCAGGGATATTGTTTGGGGTGAGGCATTTGCTCTGGAAAAGAATGGTTTAAGTAGTTCCTATTATGGTTTCTAAATAAAGAGCCAAGCCCTGAACTGACCCCTGAACTAATGTGAAGGAAAGCTCTGGCATTCAAAATGGTTGCAGTGTTTTGGCCCACACCTCTCTTCACTGGGCCGGGTCCATAACCTTCCAGCTGCTCTGAACCTGAGCCGGAGTTGTTTGCTACTACTTACCTATTCATTTGCACCTATTGTCCACTGCCAGAAGATACACCTCCAAAGTCAGTTCCTCTTGTGAAAATTTGACTAACAAGCAGTGGCATATTAGAGTTTCAGAGCTGACACCCACCTCACAACACCAACTCCAGTCTCTCCTTCTTATAGGTGCAGAGAAGAAAAGTGACTCAATGTGGCTCATGTAACCAGCCTGTGGCAGAACCTGGAGTCAATCCCAAGTCTGTAATCACTTCTAGCACTTCCCATGCCACCTCTTTATTCTGCCTTCTCCCTTGGAGATGAGCTGACTTTGGAATTAACCATCAACTAATTACCTGCCAGAAACCCTCAGCAGCTTACACTTGAGTTCTCTGTTCCTAACCAACCCAAGCTATGGTGTTAGCACAGAATTCTGTTCCTAGGGCTATGCCAGTTCAGAGATACACATAGCACTCAAAAATCATGGTCTAGAAGGCTACAATGCAAGCCTGGCAATTCTGGAGCAGGTATATGAATGGAGCCAGCCTGCCATACTAGGGTCTATGGGAAACTGGGAGCACGTGCCCATATTGGAGGTAAGCTAATACTTACCTCCAATAGCCAGGAGCCTTTGGGATTGAGGATCCAGTGTTGCCAGTCATATCTATTTTTAAGAGATGTTAGAATTTTGTTTGTTTATGTGTGAAATCACTTGCATTTTAAATATTGGCTCATATTTTCAAATGTCTTTTAAAACACTGGCAGGCTAAACAAGATCCAGCCCATGGACTGCCAATTCATCCTCTGCAGCATAGCAACAGTGAGGGATGAATGCTAAAGCCAGGCAGACCAGTGTGAATCCTGGCTCAGACCATTGGTATAGCTTTGGGCAAGGGAACCTCCCAGCCCTCCTACCTCCTAAGCACTAATGGTCCAATCTCATAGCATTCTTGGGAAGACTGAAGTAATATAGGTGAAGCACTTAGTGTGCTGCCAGTTACATCAGTACGCAAGAAAAGTTAGCCCCGCCATTATAATAACCGTGAATCATAAAGACCTAAATGCCCTTAGTCAGAGCACCACCCAGAAAGCTCTCTAAAACAAAACCAGTACTCCTCTGCTAAAAGCCCTCTGTCCCTCTCAGCTAATTTCTGAACCAGTTTCTTCCATGGCTTTGTGATCCCTGCTGGGAATTCAATGTTAAGGTAACATAGCAGCTTGTCATGTACTTCCCTGTGGCATTTCTCTGTGGGGAGACAGAGACAAATGGAAAGAATGGAAGAGGCAGGCTGCTCAAACCTCTCTGGAGAGGCTTGGAGGATGCACGGATGGAGGAAAGCACAGCTTCAGCCAGGAGGCCCCAGGGTGTTTGTTCCAAGAGATAAACATCCTTCCAGGAACCGCTTAGATCATCTGATATAAAAAAGTGGCCTCTGACCCAAGGCAGTTTTGTTCTGTTCTTTCTCAGCCAGTCAAGTGTAAGTGAAGAATGTGGCTGAGATTGGGATCTGGCCTGGAGTGCCTCATAGGGAGACACAACGGTTTAAATGCGGCTGAATATTCTTTGGAATGCTGCCTGACTGGTGCTTCAGGTGTTACTTAAATTCTTAGCAAAGACAAAAGGAATTGAAAACAAGGGATACTAAACTGACTATTGTGCTGTAGGGGCCTAGGGAAAGCTTCCCCTCCCCATCTAAAATTTCACTGAGGGCTGGGGGCAGTGGCTCACGCCTGTAATCCCAGCACTGTGGGAGGCTGAGGAGGGCAGATCACCATGAATATTCAGTGCGAATATTCATGTGAGGAGTTTGAGACCAGCCTGGCCAACATGGTGAAACCCTGTCTCTTCTAAAAATACAAAAATTAGCCGGGCATGCTACTCGTGAGGCTGAGGCAGGACACTCTCTTGAACCAGGGAGGCAGAGGTTGCAGTGAGCTGGGATCATGCCACTACACTCCAGCCTGGGTGACAGAGTGAGACTCTGTCTAAAAAAAATTCGTGGAAAAATCAACTCATAAAAGGCAGGTTGATTGAAGAAAAGGCATACAAATTTATTAATATGCACACAGAATGAATCACTGAGTGATTACCCCACCCCACCAGGATTCAGAAACTTATGTAACATCCTGGAAAATAGGTTATGGGTTGGTAGAGAAGAGAAATTCTATTATGGGAATTGCTGGAGAGAATGAATGGTTCAAGGAACAGAGATGAACTTGTATGTTATCTTGTGAAAGGGTCTGTTCACGATCTCAGGCAGATAAAGAGACTTCTTTTTTCTTCTTTTTAGTAGAGATGGGGTTTCACCATGTTGGCCAGGCTGGTCTTGAGCTCCTGGCCTCAAGTGATCTGCCCACCTCGGTCTCCCAAAGTGCTAGAATTACAGGCGTGAGACACCATGTCTGGCCAGATAAAGGAACTTCAACATCATCCTGTCTTTGGGACAGACGGGGCAGGCCAAATGGGGAAGATCAGAGAGACCTTGAGGCTTCTTCAGTTAAGTATGTCAATGAGCATGTTTTGGGGTATCAGTTTGTGAGCCCCAACAGTGTTTTGGTATAGGGGGTCTTACGGAAATGCAGGGAAATTTGATTTCACTTACCAGAGGGTCAGAGATGGATTTTTTTCATGGGTACTACAGCTGCTGAACCAAGCAGGTCTTCTCAAGACATAGCCCACAGTGAGCATGTTAGGATGTAGGAACATGTGCAGGGCTCCTTCAGGAGGTACTGAAACATTGAAAACGGCCTTGATAGACTATATCTCTTTGAAAGAGGTTTAAAAAAGATACACTAAAAGTTATTTTGCTTAACACTGTCCATATAAACCAAAGAGGGCATTTAAATTATAAATGGCCCTGTATCTCTTGGGCAACAGACAAGGCCTATTTTCAAGATACATTTTTATGTAGATCCTACTGTCCTGAATAATTTGTAGATTCCTGATGTATTGAATATTGAGAAATGCTTTTTAGTCTATATCCAGTTATTTTCATGGATGTTGAAGAAAATGAGAGGAAGGGTTTAATATTTATGCAGCTACAAGTGTCCATTTTTCCCCCAGAAAATATATTACATAACACACACATTCTTCTTCTTCTTTTTTTTTTTGGCATTATACAATTCTCTTCTCAGTGCTACAAAAGAACTAATTATTCACAGCAAGGGAAGCATGCTGCATGCTGTAATATAGTTGCAAGGGGCATTTTGTGTAGTTGTTAATTAGTCAAGTTTTTGGTGTCAGACAGAATTGAGTTTCAAATTCACTCCACCACTTCCTAGATTTGAACTTGGGCAAATTATTTAACCTTTTAAATTTTAGTTGCTCACAGCTATAAAATGAAGCTAATAATAGGATCTCTGCAAAGATTGTTATGAAAATTAACAGCGCGTCCGTGTGAAGAGACCACCAAACAGGCTTTGTGTGAGCAATAAAGCTTTTTAATCACCTGGGTGCAGGCGGGCTGAGTCCGAAAAGAGAGTGGGGCCATTTTATAGGATTTGGGTAGATAAAGGAAAATTACAGTCAAAAGGGATTTGTTCTCTGGTGGGCAGTGATTTGTTTTTCTAAGACCACCAGAACGCGTACAAAAGAACCAGCGAGTAGGCAAGTGTAGGAGCAAAACTGCAAGTTTATTTTTGGTAACCTAAGGTGTGGGGAAGAGGTCTGTCGGCCTCC
>NW_012113586.1:3190003-3217399 GCF_000951035.1 Colobus angolensis palliatus | reverse complement strand
GAGAGCGGCTTTTCTAGGAGTGGGAGGGCAATAGGTGGGGCACGGGCATGTTGGGGGGTGTTCCGCAGGTGCGACCAGGTAAACCTTGGTCTCTTCGGATTGATGTCACCTGGCGCATGCCCAGTTGATCTGCACCTTCCCGGGCGCCGGCTGCATTTCCGCATGCGCAGGAAAAGTTAATGATGAAGAACCCGGAAATGCACCATCTTGCCTCCCTTCGTCCAAACAGGCAGGAGTGGGGGTTGCAAGGTGCTCAGTGGGGGAACTTTTGAGCCAGGATGAGCCAGGAAAAGGAATTTCACAAGGTAATGTCATCACTTAAGGCAAGGACCAGCCATTTTCACTTCTTTTGTGGTGGAATGTCATCAGTTGAGGCGGGGCGGGGCATTTTCACTTCTTTTGTGATTCTTCAGTCACTTCAGGCCACCTGGGCATATACGTGCAAGTCACACTACAAAACTTAGTGCCTTGCAAGTCACAGGGGATGCAATGGCTTGGCTTGGGCTCAGAGGCCTGACAGTAGTTATATAGCATTTGGCAAGATCTGGCACATAATAAGTGCTAAATTAAGGGTAACTATTGTGAAACCAGAAAATCTGAGACAGATCTCGGTTAATTTAGAAAGTTTATTTTGACAAGGTTGAGGATGCACTGGGACACAGCCTCAGGAAGTCCTGACGACATGCCCCAAGGTGGCTGGGGAATAGCTTGGTTTTATACATTTTAGGGAGACATGAGACATCAATCAATATATGTAAGAAGTACATTTGTTCCATCCAGAAAGGTGGGGACAACTCAAAGCAAGGCCCCCCCCCAACACTGGGGGCTTCCAGATCACAGGTAGGTGAGAGACAGATGGTTGCATTCTTTTGAGTTTCTGATAAGTCTTTCCAAAAGAGGTAATCAGAACATGCACCTATCTCTGTGAGCAGAGGGATGACTTTGTGAGGCAGACTTGCCCTGAGCAGTTCCTAGCTTGAAGGAGCCCAAGATATTTTCCTTTCGCACTATTATTAAAATTTCCCTCCAATTTAACTCTTTCAATAAAACTCACATAACCAGTGTTTTCTTAAGGTGAAGTATACCTGTACTCAAGATGTGCTTAAATTCTGGTGAAGGAATGTTGAAAGAAATAAACAATTTCCTATGCCATTCAAAAGACCACCAGGATGACTAAATAGTAGAAAGGAAAGCTTTACTGGCAACATCAGTTTTGCAAAATGGGAAGTCAGTCTTCAGTGTGTACCAAAGTTATCCTCTCTTTGAAAAGGGAAAGGGCAGGTTGGGTTTTATGCCTCACAGGATCTGTATTACATAATAGAGTCATGCATACTTAGCAGGTTTGGGGGGAAGGTCATATTTCTTTATGAGAGGAGCTGAGTTCATGCACGATGGGCAAACATAATATATAACATGCATCTCATGTTCATGTAGGGGCAGTGTTTTAGTATTAAAATGCGGTGGAGTTTGGCCCTTTACACCAAAAGCTAAACTACTGGACACAAATACATAGAGATTGTATGTAGTCTCTGTAAGCTGGCTCAAACTGGCTTGAGGTCTTCAGTTGCTTATCAGAAAAGAATGCTTTTCCTCTGTCCAATCAGAGTTGTGGTGGTCTGCATTGTAAATCAGAATTAGGAATTTGCCTGATAGCCCTATTGTTAGGGAGTTTAACAAGCTCAAGGTTTTTCTTATAGTCAGAATTTAGGAAGTTGCTATGCCAGCCAAGCCCTGGACCGTTGACTCATAAGTAACTTTCATTTTCTTAACCTTGGGATCCATCTTAGTTGATAAAGGGGCATCTATTTTGGTCCCTCAGATCACATCTACTAGTCTACATTGCTCATATTGCAGTTAGGATCCAGTCTCAATGAAGTCTGGCTACATAGTCTCAATAACAGCCTTGGAAACTCCTCGAGGGATCATGAACCTGGACTGGCCTTTCATAGTTTCCTTAGTTGGAGCAAGACAGCACAAGGGCAAATATAAATCAGAAATAAGAGTCTTAATTCTTATTTCAATTCCTGTAATTGAAAGTAAGGGAAGAGTTCTCCCCATTTCCGTTTAATTTTCAGAATTTCTCTATCCTTTGCAAATGTATATAAATCTTTATAGTAGCTAAATAGGCCTCTTGCCAGTCTCATAACTCAGAAATATTTCCTCAAGAACCTTAAAACCATCTTTTTAAAATGCAAACATCAGGAAAAAATTGCT
The DNA here is from genome assembly GCF_000951035.1 of Colobus angolensis palliatus. Lineage (NCBI taxonomy): Eukaryota > Metazoa > Chordata > Mammalia > Primates > Cercopithecidae > Colobus > Colobus angolensis. The sequence continues at coordinate 3,215,185 of NW_012113586.1, read as the reverse complement.
TTTCTATCCTCCACGTCTATGGAAGAGTTAGAGTCTGATGGGGCTTAGGACACACCACTCAAAAAAAGACTGTAGGAAACTAGAATATGTCACCCCAAAATATGCCTCTTTGGCATCTTGATTATTTTGAGCTGGTTATTTTGAGAAACTGAAGACACAGGAGTAGCTCTGAAAAGTTGGATGTTCATAAGAGAAACGTATATCTGTAAAAGAAATCACCATTTGCAAGGGTCTGTTCATCTTTGCACCAGGAAAAGAAGACTAAATCACTAGAAACTCTTAAACAATGGAGAAGGTATCTACTTAAGTCTGCAAAACAAACCTTACCTTTGTTTAAGATGCTTTCCCAGGTCATTTCATCTAAACCAGGCCCTCCTCCACATCTTTCCTTCCAGAGAAAGATGACATCTAAGCCTGAAGTTTAAATGCTTTCTTTGAGATATACGCCAGAGATTTACTGATTTCTCTGGGTTTTCCCCCATTTTAATAAGCTTCTGTCTGTATTTCTCTTGTTAATCTATCTTTTGTTACAGGAAGTCCCAGTTTAGAGAACATTTTTTTTTTCCTCCCCTACTAGCCTAACTTTAGTGAGTACTTAGTGCCTTGCAAAACTATGTCCTGTTGGAAAGAGATAAGAAACTTGTTTCTCCTCCAGATAAAACCAACACAGGTGGTCCTCAATTACTATGATAAAGTTAGGATAAATCATATGTGACAAGTCATCTTACTTGAGAACTAGTTATTATTTACCTCGAAAACAGGTTCATAATGGTTGTATCCACTTGGCTATTACTATGGTTTGAAAGACCACTCCAAAACTCACTTTAAAATTTGATTGCCATTGTGATAGTGTTAAGAGGTGGGACCTTTTTTTTTTTTTTTTTTTTTGAGACGGAGTCTTGCTCTGTCACCCAGGCTGGAGTGCTGTGGCCGGATCTCAGCTCACTGCAAGCTCCGCCTCCTGGGTTCACGCCATTCTCCTGCCTCAGCCTCCCGAGTAGCTGGGACTACAGGTGCCGCCACCTTCGCCTGGCTAGATTTTTGTATTTTTTTTTAGTAGAGACGGGGTTTCACCATGTTAGCCAGGATGGTCTCAATCTCCTGACCTCGTGATCCGCCCGTCTCGGCCTCCCAAAGTGCTGGGATTACAGGCTTGAGCCACTGCACCCGGCCTGAGGTGGGACCTTAAAGAGGTAATTAGGTCATGAGGGCTCTACACTCAGGCATGGATTAATGCCATTATCTCAGGAGTGGGTTAGTTTTCTTGGGAGCAAGCTCCTGATAAAATAATACATGTCACCCCATTTTCTCTCTGCCTCATTGCTTGCTTACCATATAATGCCTTCTGCCATAGGATGACCCTTGCCAGATGCCAGTCATGCTCTTGGACTTTCCAGCCTCCAGAACCATGAGCCAAATAACCATCTATTTTTTTTTTTTAATGAATTACCCAGTCAGTGTTATTCTCTCTCTCTCTTTTCTTTTTTTTTTTTTTTTTTGAGAAGAAGTCTTGCTTTGTTGCCCAGGCTGGAGTGCAGTGGCACGATCTCAGCTCCCTGCAACCACCACCTTCCAGGTTCAAGCGATTCTCCCACCTCAGCCTCCCAAGTAACTGGGATTATAGGTGCTTGCCACCACGCCCGGCTAATTTTTGTAGAGACGGGATTTCACCATCTTGGCCAAGCTGGTCTCAAACTCCTGACCTCGGGTGATCCGCCTGCCTCGGCCTCCCAAAGTGCTGGGATTACAGGTGTGAACCACCACACCCAGCCTGTGTTATTCTCTTATAGCAGCAGGAAGCAGACTAAGATTGCTATGTAAAGGGGTATAATACCTTTTGTATCTGCAATCCCTTAGTGGATTGCCTATGATGTGTGTCACATTCTGGTTTAATGCTTATTTAATAATAAAACTGTTTTTTCCCTCCACTATCTTCAAGAAGAGGTTTTCTGGGCCGAGAGAAGATTTTTTTTTAAAAAAATTGTATTTCCCAGCCAGGTACGGTGGCTTACACCTGTAATCCCAACATTTTGGGAGGTTGAGGCAGAAGGATCACTTGAGCTCAGGAGTTTGAGACCAGCCTAGGCAGATTAGGGAGATCCATCTCTACAAAAACAAAAACAAAAAAGAAATTAGCTGGGCATGGTGGTACATACCTGTGGTCCCCAGCTACTCAGAAGACTAAGGTGGGAGGATGGCTTGAGGCTGGGAGGTTGAGGCTGCAGTGAGCCATGATTGTCCCACTGCACTCCAGCCTGGGTGACATATATATATATATATTTCCCCAAAGTTGGCAAGGCCTCTAATCCCACCTAACAATCAGTAGGGGGGTCACCTGAAGAAACGGGTACCCTAGATGCATGGGCATCCTGCAGTGGAAGCAGCTGAAGGTCACCTGCCAACAGCACTCCCAGCAGCTGGGACAAGAAGCCCTTCTTTGAAGGGGCAGCAGAGTGGTAATCACAGTTTTCATTATAGCTTGGTTATACTGTTTTGTTTTGTTTAACTGCATTTTTCTTTCGAACTGCTCTCAACGCTTCACAAACTAGCACATTTTTCTCACCCACTTGCTGAAGTCTCTTGAGAAGTGAAGTTCTCCTTGCCCTTCTCATGCCTATTTTTCATAATGAAAAGTGACATATGACAAGCCAGTGACAGTGACAGAGAATCATATAGGTCTTCTGCTACTATAATATTGCTTACTCTTTACTTTGCTACTGTAAACAGATGCTGTGCAACCAAACCTGAAAACTGTTTTCGTTTTGTTTTCTGGAGAATGACTTCTCAGAGTTCTGCCCCATCATAAGAACTTCATGAACTTTCTCAGGCATATTCTACTCCCACGCTCCAGTACCAAAACGAAGATTTTGTAAGAGTACATGAGCATGTTGTATTAGTCAGCTTTTCAGAGAAATAGAATAATAGGATATATACAGACAAATATAGAAAGAGATTTATTATGCGGGATTGACTCACATAATTATAAAACTAAGCCCCAAAATCTGCTGTCTGTAAATTGGAGCCGCACGATGACAGTGGCACAGTTCCAGGCCAAGCCTGAAAGCCTGACAACCAGGGCAGCAAATTGTGTAAGTTCTAGTCCAACTTCAAAGGCACAAGAGCCAGAGCTACTGATGTCTGAGGGCGGGAGTGGATGTCCTAGCTAAACAAAGAGAGAAAATTCACCCTCCCTCTGCCTTTTTGTACTATTTTGGCCATCTACAGATTGGATGACCCTCATGGGTGAGGGCTGATCTTCTTAACTTTGTGTACGTATATTCTGATGCTAACTTCTTCCAGGAACACCTTCACAGACAGACCCAGAAATAATGTTTTCACCAGATACCTGGGCATGCCTAGCCCAGTCAAGTTGACACATAAATTTAACCACCACAAATGTCTCAAACCACTATTAACCAACTTAAGCCAGAGAGAATCTGGAAAATAGACCTTCCTGCCAGTGCACACAGCCTTCCTGAACCTTGCCCCTTAACCTTCTCCCTTAGCTATGTGTAGAAACCTTTCTGGCTATCTCAAATCATGGTCAGCATCAGGGACATCATCGCAAAAGAGTCAATTACATAGTCGAGGGTGAATCTCAACTGCAGCTACTATGGAGGCAGTTTTGATGTCTGGATATTGTAGGACATTTCTAAGCTGGTTGATAGGTATGTAATTTTTGGCCCTAGCAGAGTTGTCATTTTAGCACTCCTGGGGATTTGCCCATGGATCTCTTTTATTTCCTGCAAGAGAAGCCATTGAAACATACAGTGCATTAAATAACCCTTCAAATTCAGCTGGCCCTCAGAGTATCATTTTATCCTTTTGTGCACATCACGAAAGGGGCACTTGGAGCCATCAGAGCTCTAGGCCAGAGGTTCCCAGATTGTCTCTTCAGATAAATACAAATAAAAAGAGGACCGGGTGGCTTATTTCAGACAAATAGAATTTATGACAAAAAGCATCAAATGGGCCAAAGAAAAACATTTTATGTGGAACTAAGGTACAATCCACAATCAAGATCTAACACCTGGAATCTTTATGTGACAATAATGAAGTAGTTAGAAACATGAGGGAAAAAAATGCTTGAAACACAGTATTTGTGGGAGACTTTTAAACACAAATATCTCAAACTGACAGCTCAAATAAATAAAAATTGTAAAAAAAAAATAGAAGATCTAAATCATAGAATTATTCTTTATAAAAAGAAAGTATGCCATTTTTTAAGCCTCTGTGAAACATTTACAAAAAAAGATTGTAAATAGGACACAAAGATAAACTCAGTAAATTTCAAAGCATGAAATTTATATGAGCCATTTTATCATGTCACAAAGTAATAAAACTTAAAATTAAACAAGCAAATAAACCATCCACTTTAAGGTGGAGGGCAAACTCCCAAACAGTTATTGTGACAAAATAAAACAAAAATTGTAGATATAGGCTATTATTAAAATAATAAAACGAGGCTGAGCGCAGTGGCTTATGCCTGTAATCCCAGCACTTTGGGAAGCCAAGGCAGGTGGATCACCTGAGGTCAGGAGTTCAAAATCAGCCTGGCCAACATGGTGAAACCCCATCACTACTAAAAACTACAAAAATTAGCCGGGCATGGTGGTGGGTGCCTGTAATCCCAGCTACTTGGGAAGCTGAGGGAGGAAAATCACTTGAACTCAGGAGGTGGAGGTTACAGTGGGCCGAGGCCATGTCACTGCACTCCAGCCTAGGTGACAGAGTGAAATTTCATCTCAAAAAATAATAATAATAATAAAATGAGAACTGTTTTATGCATTCATGTAATAAACCCAAGTTACTGATTACCTACTAGATACTATACATGGTTCTAAGAGCAGGATACACAACACTGCTCTCATGGAACTTACATTCCACCAGTACAGTGCAGAAGATAGCTTATAAACAAGTATATGAATAAATAAGAAAATATCAGGGGGTAACACTAGTTTAAATAAAAATGAAACACAATGATGTGACTGACAGTGACTGGCATAGGAGTGGCACTACTTTTGGTTGGAAAGGCCTCTCTGAGGTGGCATTTAAGCTGAGATCTGAACATTAGAAATAATTCATCTGTGAAGATCTTGGAAAAGAACATTCCAGCAGAGAGATGACCTACACTGTATACCCAAGTTAGAGAATTGGATGCAGGAAGTGCAAAAATGAAAATACTTTATTTATAGAAAATTCTTTGAAAAGGAGAAAGAAAACTATGACAATAACAACCAAGATAAATAAGTGCAAAAACAAAAAAGATAAGATTGATAAATCCAAGATTTAGTTACTCTGGAGGAAAAGTACAAAAGATAAGCATCTAATCAATAATTTTTAAAAACACATATAGATATAAAAATAAATATAGAAACCTACACAATTTTTAACAGAACTAAGATAACTCTAATACAAAAGAGAAAAAAGAAACAAAAAAAAGGAAAGCATATCAAACTTTAGATCAAGCTTATTTATACATTTGGGATCATAAACCTACTAAATTGCATCCACAGAATAGTAAATGACTATGCTTCACAACCAAGAAAGCTTTATTCCAGATATGCAAGGATAACTTAGGAAAAATATTAATATAACATGTTACATCATTTTTGTTTTGAGATGCAGTCTTGCTCATCGCCCAGACTGGAGTGCAATGGCACCATCTCAGCTCACTGCAAGTTCCGCCTCCCAGGTTCACGCCATTCTCCTGTCTCAGCCTCCTGAGTAGCTGGGACTACAGGCGCCCGCCACCACGTCTGGCTGATTTTTTATATTTTTAGCAGAGACAGGGTTTCACCGTGTTAGCCAGGATGGTCTCGATCTCCTGACCTCATGATCCTCCCACCTCGGCCTCCCAAAGTGCTGGGATTACAGGTGTGAGCCACCGCGCCCAGCCGTTCACAGTGGATAAGACATATCTTAAAATCACAATGAATGAATAAAGGTTTTTGATAAAATTCAACACCTTTTCTGATTTAGAGTTACTCTGGCAGCTTGGAGGAATGAACTAATGTGGACACCTTGCTTGACTCAATATGGAGAAATGGTAAATGATATATAATACATATAATTAAAAGAATAGCTAAGCTGAAGAAAAAAAGAAAAACAATAATATGTAAACAGTGAGGGAGTTTAAAGCCAGAATTATGAAATAATGAAATAATACAGTGACAACTTTGGGGATAGGAGTGAGGGTATCCAATCCAGATATTGGCTCTAATAATCATTCAGGGAAAGGATAGACAGGGTTTGGGGCCTGCCTAGGGTGGTAAGCTACCACTAAGATCACTGCATAAAATTGGGATCTTGAGAGGTACCCTCCAGTGAACTAGAAACAAGAAATTCTCTGCCCAGAAAAGCAATAAGGAAATTTGAATCTGCTTAGGACTCTGATCGGAGGAAAAATTATTCCTTTAAAAACCAAAGCCTCAAGCCTGTTTTTTTTTTGAGACGGAGTCTGGCTTTGTCGCCCAGGCTGGAGTGCAGTGGCCAGATCTCAGCTCACTGCAAGCTCCGCCTCCTGGGCTTACGCCATTCTCCTGCCTCAGCCTCCCGAGTAGCTGGGACTACAGGCGTCCACCACCTCGCCCAGCTAGTTTTTTGTATTTTTTAGTAGAGACGGGGTTTCACCGTGTTAGCCAGGATGGTCTGGATCTCCTGACCTCGTGATCCGCCCACCTCGGCCTCCCAAAGTGCTGGGATTACAGGCTTGAGCCACCGCGCCTGGCACTCAAGCCTGTCTTTAGCCAAAATATAAACTACCCAGGTGGCATAGGAATCCTCAAATCCGAGAAATTAACATAAACCGGTTTGAAGCCAGCAAATCAACTTGGCAGAGGGAAGTGTGCATTTCCAACATCTAGAGAGCCAGAGTCAGCAAACTAAGGTCCGTGGGCCAAATACTGCCATGGCCTGCTCTTTTAAACTTGTGTGTTAAGAATGGTTTTCACGGCCGGGCGCGGTGGCTCATGCTTGTAATCCCAGCACTTTGGGAGGCCGAGGCGGGCGGATCAAGAGGTCAGGAGATGAGACCATCCTGACTAACATGGTGAAATCCCATCTCTACTAAAAATACAAAAAAAATTAGCCGGGTGTGGTGGCAGACGCCTGTAGTCCCAGCTACTCGGGAGGCTGAGGCAAGAGAATGGCGTGAACCCGGGAGGCAGAGCTTGCAGTGAGTGGAGATTGTGCCACTGCACTCCAGCCTGGGCGACAGAGTGAGACTCTGTCTCCTAAAAAAAAAAAAAAAAAAAAAAGGGAGGAGGAAGAGACAGAGACTGTGTAGCCTGCCAAGCCTAGAATATTTACTATTTGGCCCTTTATAGAAAAAGTTTGCCAACCTATGATTTAGAGGACAAAGAGAACCCAAGGGATAAAATATCCTTACTAAAAACCAACTTACAACAAAAGATTACCCTGTGACTAAACCATCCCCTATTTAGGAAAGTCAATAAACTCAATGACTAGTAGGATTACGTAGGTTTGCAAATTTTAGACAATAGTACAATCTGAAGAGACTATAAAAATAGTATTTTTAAAATAATTGAACTGTACTCTTAGCTATTCTGGAGGCTGAGGCAGGAGAATGGCTTAAGCCTAGGAGTTCAAGGCTATAGTGCTCAATCATGGTGCCTGTGAATAGCTCAGGCACTCCAGTCTGGTCAATATAGCGAGACCCTGTCTCTAATAATAATATTAATAATGAAAGTGACAAAAGGAAATAGTTGTTTTTTTTTTTTTTTTTCCTAAGACCGAGTCTTACTCTGTCACCCAGGCTGGAGTGCAGTGGCACGATCTTGGCTCACTGCAACTTCTGCCTCCCGGGTTCAGGCAATTCTTCTGCCTCAGCCTCCCAGGTAGCTAGGATTACAGGCACCTGCCACCATGCCTGGCTGATTTTTGTATTTTTAGTAGAGACAGGATTTCACCATGTTGGCCAGGTTGATCTCAAACTCCTGACCTCGTAATCCGCCTGCCTCAGCCTCCCAAAGTACTAGGCTTATAGGCATGAGTCACGGCGCCTGGCCGGAACTAGATTTTTAAAAGAACTTTTATAAAAGAAAATGTAGTAGTTGGAATTACAATTCAAAGGAAAAATTAGATAACAGATGTAAACACAATTGAGGAAACAATTAATAAACTAGAAGGTAAATCTTAGAAGATTAACCAGAATGTAACGCAAAGTGATAAAGGGATAAAAAAACATGAAAAAGAAGTTAAGAGCTAGGAAAAATAGACTAAGAAGGAATGACCAGTTATACTTCCCAAAAGAAAGATTAGGAGAAGTGAGAAAGAATTATTTGAAGATAAAATTATTGTGAATTATTAAGAAATAATAAAAATGTAAATCTCTATATTCAAGAAATACATTAAATCTTCAGCAGGAAAAAAACAGATGAATCCAAAACTAGGTACATTATGGTAAATTATTAAAAACAAAAGAAAAAGAAAATAAAAATAAGCAGAGAATGACCAGGCTCCGTGGCTCACACCTGTAATCCCAGCTTTTTGGGAGGCCAAAGTGGGTGGATCACCTGAGGTCAGGAGTTCAAGACCAGCCTGGCCAACATGGTGAACCACTGTCTCTACTAAAAATACAAAGATTAGCTGGGCGTGGTGGTACATGCCTGTAGTCCCAGCTACTCGGGTAGCTGAGGCAGGAGAAATGCTTGAACTTGAAAGGCGGAGGTTGCAGTGAGCCAAGATCACGCCACTGCACTCCAGCTTGGGTGACACAGCAAGACTCCATCTCAAAAGAAAAAAAAAGTCAGCAGAGAGAAAACATAAATTAACACTGTGGCCAAGGTTGCTATATAGCCACCCAAATATATTCTGAATCGTCTGGAAAACCAGAGTTGTAGTTGAGCATATGGATGCTAATGTTAGCGTTCTATGAGGAAAGCATGTCTTCTAGATATGACTTTAGAATCATGGAATATTTTACATAATTATGAAACAAACTTAAAGTTTAAAAAAAGCAATCCCTAAAAGTGGAAAGTAAAAGGAAACAATCCTAACATGTATCTAAATAGTGACATAACCACATAGAGAGATATTGGTCAAAGTGACTTTCAGAGGGAGACTGAGGCAGGAGAATGGCGTGAACTGGGGAGGCAGAGCTTGCAGTGAGCCGAGATCGCGCTGTTGCACTCTAGCCTGGACCAAAGAGCAAGACTTCGTCTCAAAAAAATGACTTTCAGAAATAGAAATTTGACTGTGTATCACTAGTGGTATATAACCTAAGAGCAAAAACAATGACATAGAACAATTTAAAACTATTCACAGTAATCATGTTGTTAGTGGTAGTAATGGTATTATCATGTGGGCATTGTAGGATGAAGCAAAGAGTAATTATGGTTCTGTATTAGTCTGTTAGGACTGCTGTAACAAAATACCACAGACTAGGAACTTAAACAACAGAAATGTATTTTCTCACAGTTTTGGAGGCTAAAAGTTCAACATCAAGATTCTGTCAGGGCTGGTTTCTCGTGAGGCCTCTCTTTCTGGCTTGTAGACAGCCACCTTCTTACCATGTCTTCACATGGCCTTCCCTCCTTGCACACCCGGAGAGAAGGAGAGAGAGAGATCACTGTCTCTTCCTCTTCTTCTTCTCCTTTTTTGTAATAGAGACAAGAGTCTCATTATGTTGCCCAAACTGGTCTCAAACTCCTGGCCTCAAACAATCCTCCCACCCTTGCCTCCCAAAGTGCTAGGATAACAGGTGTGAGCCACTGCACCTGGACATGACTTTTGCTCTTCCTATAAGGATACCAGTCCTGTCAGATTAAGGTCTCACCCTTATGATCTCATTTAACCTTAATTTCCTCCCTAAAGGCCTTGTCTCCAAATACAATCACCCTTTGGTATCCATGGGGAATTAGTTCCAGGACTACACACCATACCAAAACCTGCAGATGCTTATGTCCCTTATATAAAATGTATTTCATATATAATATAAAATGTTATTTATTTAAATAAAACCTACCTACATCCTCTCATATACTTTGAATCATCTCTAAATTACTTATAATACCCAATACAATGTAAATACTATATAGTTGTTATACTGTATTGGTTTTTCAATTTGTGTTATTTAATACCATATTATAATTTTTTTTCAAATATTTTTGATCCTCAGTCGATTGAATCCATGGATATGGAATCCACTGATATGGAAGGCCAACTGTATAGTCACTGGAGTTACAACTTTAGCATATGAATTTTGGGAGACACGGTTCAGTCCAATAACAGGTACCATTGAAAAGTTGAATTTTTCACATAGGAGAAAGGAAATACAGATGTAAGGTAGCTAAGACTAAGTAAAAAACCTATAGTAGAAACTGTCAGTATGAGCATATATATATATATATGTTCATACATATATGTAATATAACATTATATATAAGACTATATAATTTATATATACTACATCTATCCATTGAAAAGGTCTGGAAGAAAAGATCAACTCAGTAGCAATGAGACCACTAGTACCCAGATTATAGTCTCTAAATACCCTTTCCTATTCAAATGAACCAGAGAGTCTTAGAAAAAATCTTTGATTCTAGGCCTAAGAAGGGACATGTACAAGCTGTACATATAAAATCTTGTCATCCCTGGTAGCAACCAAATTATTAGTTATCATTTCAGTGGGTTTATGAACCAACTTGAATATTCTTCCCCAGCCAAATATAGGATAGTTTTATTTTTGGGATTGATTTTGACTACAGAATATCTGAGCTTGCTTGCCCACTCTGGCTAGAATTCTATTAGTTATCTGATATCCTTTTAATAAATTCCGTATTTCCTTTGAGTAAGTCAGAATTATATTTTACTTTCAACTAAGAAACCAACAAATGAAACTTGCCTAGCATGACTGAAGGCATAATTGATGTTCAGTAAATGGTGATTGCCTTCCTAAGAGTAAAAAATCTAGTATGACTTCTTTTCAGACATTAAAAACTGTGAGGGAAACTTCCCCGCTATGAGGACTTTCCTCTTCCAAGAGGGAGATTCTGCCTCTGTTCACAACCCTTGCAGCGCCCCTACTCTCCTCTACTCAAGGGAAGAAGTTCTGGAAGCCAATTGATCACAGTCCAAGGTTTTGACTGGGCCCCAGTAATCAGTGGGCAGGGCCACTGTGTCGAAATGTCAGCACCCAGTTCCTGTTCTCCCCCATTTTCTACTTCCTATCTCCCAGTGGTAAGCAGACATAAGGTCTCTTAGGTCTTTCTCAACTTGATGCTAGAGAGTAAATGCACTTAGTATTCCTCTTAGAGGTTGGATCTCTCTATCAAACAATATGCGTAAAATTTCCATTTGAAGAGAAGTAAAAAATCGCAGGTACACATTGAGGCTTAAGACATGCTCAAGTTCATCTTTTACCAGAAAACCCTGCACTGGGAATTATCAGGTGCTGACTTAGCTATTAATCATATCATTCATTGATTCTCATTTCCTGCTGTTCCTTTTCTGGCACAGACCTCCCTTGAGAAACTAAAGGCAAGATGGGACCATTTAAGGACTCAGATATTCTTGGGTTCCTCACAGAGGAGAGATGGGTGATACCACCAAGTAACACCAAAACCCCTCTCTCATTCTTACAGAATCATCAAGAGATGGGAAACAAAGTGCAAAAGAATGTAGCGTGGATACTGACGTTTCAACATAGTGACTCTGACGTTTATGCTTAGGGTTTATGCCGGTGGGCATAGGGTAGAAAGGAGCAGAGGAGGAGGCAAGTGGGAGGAGAAGGAAGGCAAAGCGAGAGGATGGCCTCCTTTGTGGTCTTCACTCAATTCTCTTTACCTCACTCCACTCTCCCCCATTAATTCCCACCTATACATCCAAGGAACAGAGTGATAAAAAAGGTAATGAGGATGAGTCAAGTTCAAAGGTATTTTATTGGCCACATTCCTTTTTTGGGTGTTCATGTCTTGAAAATTTCTCTTTTGTACCTCTGGTGTGCTAAAAGCATGCTTAAACCACCTGTGCTCCAGATTTTAAAGAGAGGCTCATTTCTCTCTCCTTTTGTTGGCATGCTTTTCCTTGGATTCATCTTTTCTTGCTCTCAGAAAGTTAAAATAACAAAGTCTGAGAAACAGGTATAAACTTAGGGGGAAAGTACCAAGAAGGTCACTTGGAATTTTTTTTATTATTATTATTTTGTAGAGATAGGGTCTTGCTATGTTTCTTAGGCTGGTCTCGATATCCTGGCCTCAAGTGATCCTCCCAGCTTAGCCTCCCCAAACACTAAGATTACAGCCATGAGCCACCACTCCTAGCCAGGGCCTATTTTTAGCATTAAATTTTGCCTTTAGATTAGGCAAAAAGGATCTTTCAATGGTTATCCCTAGCTTCACAATGGCCTAGGGTAGTGTTTGAAGCCAAAACATTCTCATAAAATGCATGCATTTGCCTGGCCCTATCCTCTGAGCATGATGTCGCCCTTGTGGCACTCCTGGACAAGGGCGTAGTTCTGACAAGGCAGGATTTGGGTGTTCAGAACCTTGAGCCCAAGCCCAATACTACCCCAATCCCAAATACCATGTCTTCCATTTCAAGTAACATGGGGATAATGGGCCCACCATTCTAAAATCATGTCTGGCTAATGGCTTGGCAGGTGAATAATCTGCTGTGAGCCTACCTGAGCAGTGGCTGCTCTTGGGACCAGAGAATGCAAGCACACACAGCTTGAGGAAGCCCCAGGTCTTGGAAACTGCTGCTGCAATCTCCATGTCTACTGGCCTTGCTTCACTATTTTCTGATGTCTCCATTAGCCCTGTCCTGATGATCTCCTGGTACTCCCCAACTTTAAGGATACCTGTTTGCTAGGTATTGAAGCGCTAGGAAATGCATAATGGTATGAGGTGATGGTTTCCAATAATGGGCCTTCACATTCTGAAGATGATGTGGTTGAAATGTGAATGGATCACTCTGCTTGGGAGACGATCTTTTCAAGACAAGCTCCTGAACTGATGCTGCCTTATCTTCTTAGGTTTGTTCCTTTGTTCCCAAGTCACTTACTGGGGCTTCAGATGCCATCTCAGGTCCTCTGCTTCCCTCTTCTGGTCAATCGAAGGGAATCTTTATAGCCATTTAGAGCTCAGGGGAAGGATTACCATATGATGCTATCTAGTAATAGAACCAAATAATAATCACCTAGTGATTACTTTTCAATTCACAAAATGCTACACCCAGGAAATAGGGTAATTAAAGATAACATTATTACCTATTAAATATGCTCACACTAAGGCAGTCATGACATCTATGCTACTGTACAGACCCAGAGGGAAGATGTTGAGCCAGTAGTTCAACATGTGATATCAATGTGTGTTTTTGTAGAAAGGGTTTTTTGGTCAAATACATTTGGAAAATCTTAGGGTAAAATAAGTTACACAGGTTTCTTTACTAAAAAATTGCTCAGGGCCTTTAAATTGATAATGTGAATTGTGACTCTCCTAGGGGGATAGAGTATATAATTTTTGATCGATGACTTCTTGCTTGGAGAGAATCCCAAGGATTGGCATTACATTCTGTAGAATATTCTGGGGGAAATGTGACACTAGACATTGAAAAGATGAACTTAAAAAAGAAAGATCTTCACATCTTGAAATGGCAAGTGTCATCTCACCTAAGCCAACAGCAGGTCCAGTGAAGCAAATGACCATCAATACCTCTTGAGTTGATATCTGCCTCAAGTTTTTTTAAACCACAAAGCTTAGAGTTGGGAAAAGGACCCTAAAAGCCCTAGAGGTCCTTTGCAGACCAGTCCCTCCATTTTGTAGATAAGATGACTGAGATTTAGAGAGCTATAAATTGTAGTCTCAAAACCCAGTGAAGAAATATAATTTTACCATGTATTGGTGGGAATCCAGGACACACCACCATTTGGCTGAGAGGAGCTGTCCATCACAAAAAGCCTGCATTTTGACATATTCGGTAAACAGGTTTATTTATTTATTTATTTTTTAAAGTTAGTTTAGGCCAGGTATGGTGGCTCACACCTGTAATCCCAGCACTCTGGGAGGCTGAGGCAGGCGGATCATCTAAGGTCAGGAGTTCGAGACCAGCCTGACCAACATGGTGAAACCCCGTCTCTACTAAAAACACAAAAATTAGCTGGGCATGGTGGCGCATGCCTGTAATCCCAGCTACTTGGGAGGCTGAGTCAGGAGAATTGCTAGAACCCGGGAGGCGGAGGTTGCAGTGAGCCAAGATCATGCCTTTGCACTCCAGCCTGGGCAATAAAAGCAAAACTCCATCTCAAAAAAAAAAAAAAGAAAAACCAAAGAAACTCAGTTTAGAAGAGTATATATCAGACCATCCGCTTCACTGGAAAGATGTACGCAAGATGCTGCAGCCTTTAACAAAACAAGATCCAACTTATTATTCATTTATAAACCCACAGAAGGCACTTTTATAAAAAGACATCATCCTCATTCATGCATCAAATGGAAAGTCAGGAAATACAGTTTGTGTTAAACTCCAAAGGGCTTTGATGCTTTTTCATAAATGTTAGCACATTTGGGAGAACACCACAGCCTTCTGTGTTAGCTAAGACTATTCTGGTTGCTAGTGACAAGAACCCAGCTTGAACTAGTTTAGGCAGAATAAAAAGGAGGGTGGGGAGTAATTTATGGGAAGGCTCACATAACAAAAGGAAGAGCTGGCGGGGCAGGGTGAGTGAAAGAGCCATCAAGATTATCCCTTCACCTCTTGTATTTCTTTCTGTCAGTCAGCTTTAGTCTTCTACTGCAGATGGGATCTGCTCCCTCATGGTGGTGGTGGCTGTCTTCGGCTCATAATTTCACATCTTCCCTACCAGGAATGAATGGTCTCTAGTTCAAAGGTCCCAGAGAAGGGCTCTGACTGCCCTTGCTTGTTCAAGGTGTACCTTTCTGAGGTAAGGGAAATAAGTCTTAATAGAGGCAGATAGCCTGGTGGGTATCAATATGGGTTCTGAAGTCAAACTGTTTGAGCTCAAACACTGACTCCCCTGCCTACTAGCTGAAAGATTTTGGGCAATTTACTTAAGCTCTTTTACCTCAGTTTCCTTTTCTGTAAAATGGGGACAATAATGGTTTACAGGTTTTATATCACGATTAAATGAAATAAAATATGTAAACAATTTTATATGGTATCCATCACAAGGCAAGTAATCAATAGTCATTAGCTATTCTCATTACTGGTTCAGCTTGGAGGGTTAGGAGGTCATGCTTAGATCAATCACCATGGCAATTTAATGGAAAGATTAAGAGCATAAGCTCTATGGCCTGATGATTTGATTTCAAGTTTCAACTCCTGCACTTACTAGCTATGCCTTATGTAAGTTGTTTAACTCTTCTCTGCCTTTGGTTTCTTCATCTATAAAATAAGGATAATAATCATTCCTATCTTGTAAGATGGTTGCAAGAAATAAAAGATATGACAAATTTGAATCATTTAGCATCTTGCCTAGAACATAGTAAACAGGCGACAAAGTTATTATTATTATCATTAAGACTGTGCAGGCGGTCTACAAAAAGATGGTATCTTCCATTTGAATCATGTCAGTAGGGGTATTTCATTCATTTATTCAATAAATATTTGTTGAGTGCTACTATTGTGCTAGCAGTGTGCTAAATGTTAAGAACACAGAGTGATGGGCAAGACAGATAAGGCCCTGAGCTCATGAAGAGCACATGTTAGTAAGGCTTTAAGCAGAGTGATATTATTCTTGACAAGATAAACAATAAATGTCCACTATACCTACCAACTATTAAATCCCTAACTTCTGACTGGATGTGGTGGCTCACTCCTGTAATCCCAGCACTTTGGGAGGCTGAGGCGGGTGGATCACCTGAGGCCTGGAGTTCGAAACCAGCCTGACCAACATGGAGAAACCCTGTCTCTACTAAAAATACAAAATTAGCTGGGCGTGGTGGTGCATGCCTGTAATCCCAGCTACTCGGGAGGTTGAGGCAGGAGAATCACTTGAACCTGGAAGGCAGAGGTTGTGGTGAGCCGAGATTGTGCTATTGCACTCTAGCTTTAGCAACAAGAGTGAAACTCTGTCTAAAAAAAAAAAAAAAAAAATTAGCCAGGCGTGGTGGCATGTCACTGTAATCCCAGCTACTCGAGAGGCTGAGGCACGAGAATTGCTTAAACTTGGGAGGCGGAGGTTGCAGTGAGCTGAGATAGTGCCACTGCACTCCAGCCTGGGCAACAGAGTGAGATTTGGTCTCAAAAAATAAATAAATATATAAATAAATCTGTAACTTTTCTGTTGATAACCACTCCTTCAGATTTCTTCTGCCTTCTCTCAAAAACATGGTCACACTTAACCATTATATCTCTTTCTCCTTGTAAAGGGATACCTCTTTCTATTCTTGATAGATAATTATGACTATGTATGAATGTACATATGTACTGTGTGTATAAATTGCATTATATTTATATATTCCTTATGATATTTTGATGATCTGGTAGCTCACTTCCCTGTCAGGGGTTTGGGAGACCTACCACCTTGATTAGCCTGAAATTTAGGAGTAAAACCAGGACAGCAGAAGGTCAGCTTCTCCAAAAGATAAAAGAATCCTTTAAAAGTTGGTTAGTAAACTTACCTCACATTACATACAAAACTCATTCTTAGGTGGATTATAGATCGAATGGGAAAAGTAAAACAATAAAGCTTCTAGCAGATAACATAGGAGAATATCTTTACGAATTCTGGATTGGGAAACCTTTCTTAAACAAGATCCCCAAAGCACTTAAAATAGTTTGGAAAAGTTGACTACATTAAAATAGTTTGAAGAAGTTGACTAGATCAAATTTAAGAGCTTCTGTTCATTAAAGTGCACAACTAAAGGAGACAAAAAGCAAACCTCAAAGTGGAACAACGTTTTTCAACGTGTTTAATCAACAAAGGATTCAAGGTTCATATCTAAGATATATAAAGAATTCCTACAAACTTACCAATCAAAAGAAAACAAAAGCAGATACCACAATTAAAACAAATGGGCAGAAGATTTGACAGATAATGAATATGAAATGAGCATTAATGCTCAGCCTCATTTGTTAGCAGGGAAATGCACACTAAAGCCATACTGGTACACCACTGTACCTCACTAGAGTATCAAACCAAGCTTACAAGATGGTAGAACATCAAGAACTCTGAAATGTTGTTGATGGAAGTGTAAATTGGCACAATTACTATAGCAAACAGACTGACATTATCAAATAAAATACAAGATATGTGTAATTTATGACACAGCAATTCACCTCCAAGTTATGCACCCTCATAAAACATATGTTTATGTGCACCAGTATGCATGTTTAAGAATATTCCTAGCAGTACTGAATAATAACTCCAAATGGAAACAACCTAAATGTCTATCAAGAGTGAAATAAATAACAAATTATGATCTATTCATACTATGAAATAAGGAAAAAGTTACAGCTACATGACACATAGAGGATGAATCTTAAAGACACAATATTATGTGAAAGGAGCCAAACAGTACAGAATATATATCATATAATGTAATTTATATACAATTTTTGTTTTAAGACTGAATCTCACCATGTTACCCAGGCTGATCTCGAATTCCTACGCTCTTGCAATCATTCCCCCTTAGCCTCTGGAGTAGCTGGGATTACAGGCACATGTCACCCAGCCTGGCTCTATACACAATTTTTTAAAAGGCAAAATTAAACAAGTTTTGGGACTAAAACCATCAAAGAAGAATAAGGAGGTAAATACTATAAAAATTAAGAGAATATTTACTCTTAGGGAGAGGGAGAGGTTACAATCAGGAAAAGGTTTTTACAGCTATTAGTAATGTTTTATGTCTTGACACAAGTAGATTACACAGAGGTTTGTTTTACAGATTGTTAACTCAGATATTCATTTTAAAAACCTTTCTGTATGCATGTTATATTTTACACACACTCGCACTCAAGAGTAGGTATAGTGCATACACAATGGACAGAGTCAGATAAAGGGTAGGACTGCTCAAGTTCAAAGTCACAGAGCTCTCTAAATGGGGGTTGAAGGCCACCAGCTTAAAGATGATCACCATCCTAGAACAAACACTTATGCAACTTGCTGCTAAATGGGAAAAGTGGCGGCTCGCCCAACCACTTTATATATTCTGTTGATATAACTTGTAGAGAGGGATTTAGTTATAGAGAAAATATACAACAAACATTAAATCCATAGGTTTCAAATCATCAAAGCTAAAAGTCTCCCAGAACTCCTATCTGGGAGTGCATGTGCAACTCTACAAATTTATTGTCATTGGAGGGGAAACTCAAGGGAGAGATGGAGAGTTCCAATCATCAGAGCCTCTGCTGCCAGGACATCCTTCATCCTAGCATGCCCATTTTTCACTGGGTCTGGGCAACTGACTTGCTCCCCAGCTGCCACAGCTGCTGCAGCAGGAATTGCAATCATGTCTGCCCTGCACCATCACCTCCACACCACTGTGATAATGCCGTTTTGCATCCTCCTTGTCTTCCCACAGCTTTCTTGTAACGGAGGGGTTTCTATGCCGGTTTGTTTGGCTTTGGCTAGAAAGAGAAAAGTTTCTATCATAAACGTGATCCCCACATTTTCACCATGCTGTTTAGTTCATGGACCCTTCCTATATCACTCTCATACTGCCCTTCGCATCCTCCCTAGTGTCAGCAGCCAGGGATTTTTTAATGTTTATTGGGCCCTTATAACTCTTAAGCTTCATAATAATGTATGAGATGGGAGTATTATTATCCTTACATAGGCTTAGAGGGGTTAGGTACTTCATTTTCACATCTCTGCTTCCTTGCCCCTACCCACACGGGTCCCATACAAGTCCAATAATTTTTAAATATTTTCATTTCAATCTTCATTGAAATAAACATATTAAAGGAATTTTGAAAGTGAATTTAATTTCTAATCACACCATTCTCACTCATTTTTCTGTTTTTCAAAGTTTTGCCATGTACATGTATAAGTTATAACTATATGATCATATACACATTCTTTTTTATGGTTTTTTTTTTTTTTTTTGAGACAGAGTCGAGTCTCGCTCTGTCGCCTGGGCTGGAGTGCAGCGGTGCAATCTCAGCTCACTGCAAGCTCCGCCTCCCAGGTTCCCGCCATTCTCCTGCCTCAGCCTCCGGAGTAGCTGCGACTACAGGCATCCGCCACCTCGCCCGGCTAGTTTTTTTGTATTTTTAGTAGAGACGGGGTTTCACCGACTTTGCCAGGATGGTCTCGATCTCCTGACCTCGTGATCCACCCGTCTCGGCCTCCCAAAGTGCTGGGATTACAGGCTTGAGCCACCGCGCCCGGCCTCTTTTTTTTATGTTTTTTATCGGAAATCTTTTATCTTTTTCTTGAGCTTAAATAACTCTCAAAATCTCATTTTGGGATACAGCTTAGCATTGCATTGAGAAGATAAATAATAATCTGCCTAACCATTCCCATATTATTGATTATTTAGGCTTTTTTAGTTTTAACTGATAGATATTATGTGAAATAATACATTTGTTAAAGCAAAATATAAAATTTTACATTTATCCCTGTTAAATTTAACTTCATCAGTTTTTGGCCAATTATTACAACATATCAAGAGCTTCTTGAATTTTTACTTTGCTATCCAATGTGCTTGGCTGATTCATGGATCTGATGAGTCATTAATTAAAGCATGGAAAATGGCAGACCCAAGGACAGAAGCTTACAGAGGTATATGTGCCAAAAGGCATACTAGAATGTTCAAAATAACACCCATGATATTTCCCAACTTGCAACAGCGCAAATGTCCATTGGTTGCAGAATGTACAAACAAATACATATTCACAGAATGGACTACAATATAAGAATAAAAATGAATGCACTACAGCTAGAACCATTACTTGGATGGATGTCACAAAAAGAAGCCAAACACAAAAGAATACTTACTCTATGGTGCCATTTTAATAAAGTTAAAAAATAGACAAGACTGATGGATGATGTAAGGTATCAATATATTGGTTACCTTTAAGGGGGAGGGGCAGTTTGTGATTCGAAAAGCATGAAAGATAGGCCTTTGAGATGCTAATGAATTTTGTACTTCTAGACCTGAATGATTGCATGGGTATGTTTATTTGGTGATAATTCACCAAGCTGTACCCTTAGGATTTGTGAATTTTTCTGTGTTTTACAATTCAATATGAAGTTTATTTGTTTGTTTATTTATTTATTTATTTATTTATTTATTTTTAGAGATGGAGTCTCACTCTGTGGCCCAGGCTGGAGTGCAGTGGTGCGACCTTGGCTCATTGCAATCTCTGCCTCCTGGGTTCAAGTAATTCTCCCTGCCTTAGCCTCCTGAGTAGCTGGGATTACAGGTGCCTACCACCATGTCTGGCTAATTTTTCTATTTTTAGTAGAGATGGGGTTTCGCCATGTTGGCCAGGTTAGTCTTGAACTCCTGACCTCAGATGATCCACCTGCCTTGGCCTCCCAACGTACTGGGATTACAGGCGTGAGTCACTGCACCTGGCCCAAAGTTTATTTTACAGATAACAAGAATAATGAATTCAAAAGCTCATAGTGACAGCTGAACACAGTGCTGTGTGCCTGTAGTCCCAGCTACTTGGGAGACTGAGGCAGGAGGATTGCTTGAGCCCAGGAGTTCAAGGCTGCAGTATGCTATGATTGTGCCTGTGAACAACCACTACGCTCCAGCCTCAGCAACAGAGCAAGAACTCATCTCTAAAAATCAAAAGTTCATAATGATGCTAACAATCATATATAAATCAATAAAAATTAAAAAGATAAAAATATAAGATTGGAGCTAGCTTGGAATGGTAAATAGTGAGTTCAGTTTGAATATGTTGAAAGGGAAGCACTGGAAGAACATGCAGGTGAAAATGTTCAGTAAATAGTGGTATATATGGGTCTGGGGCTCAGGGTAGAGCTCTGAGCTGGAGAGGAATATCTGGGAGTCATCAGTGCATTGATAGTAATTGAAATCATGGAAGTAGATGAGATCTTACACAGACCAAAAAAAAAAAAAGAAAAAGCCACCTGAGGAGTTAACCTTAGGGGATTGTCAAGACTTATAGAAAGAAAGCTCATGGAGTCTACAGCTCCCAGCATGAGCGATGCAGAAGATGAGTGATTTCTGCATTTCCAACTGAGGTACCAGGTTCATCTCACTGGAGCGTGTTGGACAGTGGGCGCAGGACAGTGGGTGCAGCCCATGAACCATGAGCTGAAGCAGGGTGAGGCATCACCTCACCCAGGAAGTGCAAGGGGTCAGAGAATTCCCTTTCCTAGCCTAGGGAGGCAGTGACACATAGTACCTGGAAAATCAGGACACTCCCACCCTAATACTGTGCTTTTCTAACGGTCTTAGCAAACGGCACACCAGGAGATTATATCCCATGCCTGGCTCGGGTGGGGGGGAGGGTCCCATGCCCATGGAGCCTTGCTCACTGCTAGCACAGCAGTCTGAGATCGAACTGCAAGGCGGCAGTGAGGCTGGGGGAGGGGCACCCACCATTGCTGAGGCTTAAGTAGGTAAACCAAGCGGCTGGGAAGCTCAAACTGGGTGGAGCCCACCACAGCTCAAGGAGGCCTGCCTGCCTCTGTAGACTCCACCTCTGGGGGCAGGGCATAGTTGAACAAAAGGCAGCAGAAACTTCTGCAGACCTAAACATCCCTGTCTGACAACTTTGAAGAGAGTAGTGGTTCTCCCAGCGTGGAGTTTGAGATGTGGGAATGGACAGACTACCTCCTCAAGTGGGTCCCTGATCCCCGAGTAGCCTAACTGGGAGGCACCTCCCAGTAGGGGATGACTGATACCCCATACAACCGAGTGCCCCTCTGAGACAAAGCTTCCAGAGGAATTATCAGGCAGCAACATTTGCTGTTCTGCAATATTTGCTGTTCTGCAGTCTCCGCTGGTGATACCCAGGCAAACAGGCTCTGGAGTGGACCTCTAGCAAACTCCAACAGACCTGCAGCTGAGGGTCCTGACTGTTAGAAGGAAAACTAACAAATAGAAAGGACACCACACCAAAACCCCATCTGTACGTCACCATCATTAAAGACCAAAGGTAGATAAAACCACAAAGATGGGGAGAAACCAGAGCAGAAAAGCTGAAAATTCTAAAAATCAGAGCGCCTCTTGTCCTCCAAAGGAATGCAGCTCCTCGTCAGCAATGGAACAAAGCTGGACGGAGAATGACTTTGACAAGTTGAGAGAAGAAGGCTTCAGAAGATTGGTAATAACAAACTTCTCTGAGCAAAAGGAAGATGTTTGAACCCATCGCAAAGAAGCTAAAAACCTTGAGAAAAGATTAGACAAATGGCTAACTAGAATAAACAGCATACAGAAGACCTTAAATGAGCTGATGGAGCTGAAAACCATGGCATGAGAACTACATGATGCATGCACAAGCTTCAGTAGCTGATTTGATAAACTGGAAGACAGGGTATCAGTGATTGAAGATCAAATGAATGAAATGAAGCAAGAAGTTTAGAGAAAAAAAGAGTAAAAAGAAATGAACAAAGCCTCCAAGAAATATGGGACTATGTGAAAAGACCAGATCTACATCTGATTGGTGTACCTGAAAATGATGGGGAGAATGGAACCAAGTTGGAAAACACTCTTCAGGACATTATCCAGGAGAACTTCCCCAACCTAGCAAGGCGGGCCAACATTCAAACGCCACAAAGATACTCCTCAAGAAGAGAAACTCCAAGACACATAATTGTCAGATTCACCAAAGTTGAAATGAAGGAAAAAATGTTAAAGGGCAGCCAGAGAGAAAGGTCAGGTTACCCACAAAGGGAAGGCCATTAGACTAACAGTGGATCTCTCGGCAGAAACTCTCCAAGCCAGAAGAGAGTGGGGGCCAATATTCAACATTCTTAAAGAAAAGAATTTTCAACCCAGAATTTCACATCCAGCCAGACTAAGCTTCATAAGTGAAGGAGAAATAAAATCCTTTACAGATAAGCAAATGCTGAGAGATTTTGTCACCACCAGGCCTGCCTTACAAGAGTTCCTGAAGGAAGCACTAAAGGTGGAAAGGAACAAACGGTACCAGCCACTACAAAAACATGCCAAATTGTCAAGACCATCGAGGCTAGGAAGAAACTGCATCAACTAACGAGCAAAATAACCAGCTAACATCACAATGACAGGATCAAATTCACACATAAAAATATCAACCTTAAATGTAAATGGGCTAAATGCTCCAATTAAAAGACACAGACTGGCAAATTGGATAAAGAGTCAAGACCCATCAGTGTGCTGTATTCAGGAGACCCACCTCACATGCAGAGACACACATAGGCTCAAAATAAAGGGGTGGATGAAGATCTACCAAGCAAATGGAGAACAAAGAAAAGCAGGGGTTGCAATCCTAGTCTCTGATAAAACAGACTTTAAAGCAACAAAGATTAGAAGAGACAAAGAAGGCCATTACATAATGGTAAAGGGATCAATTCAACAAGAAGAGCTAACTATCCTAAATATATATGCACCCAATACAGGATCACCCAGATTCATAAAGCAAGTCCTTAGAGACTGACAAAGAGACTTAGACTCCCACATAGTAATAATGGGAGACTTTAACACACCCCACTGTCAACATTAGACAGATCCACGAGAGAGAAAGTTAACAAGGATATCCAGGAATTGAACTCAGCTCTGCACTAAGCGGACCTAATAGACATCTACAGAACTCTCCACCCCAAATCAACAGAATATACATTCTTCTCAGCACCACATGGCACTTATTCCAAAATTGACAACATAGTTGGAAGTAAAGCATTCCTCAGCAAATGTAAAAGAACAGAAATCATAACAAACTGTCTCTCAGACCACAGTGCAATCAAACTAGAGCTCAGGATTAGGAAACTCACTCAAAATCGCTCAACTACATGCAAACTGAACAACCTGCTCCTGAATGACTACTGGGTACATAATGAAATGAAGGCAGAAATAAAGATGTTCTTTGAAACCAATGAGAACAAAGACACAACATACCAGAATCTCTGGGACACATTTAAAGCAGTGTGTAGAGGCAAATTTATAGCACCAAATGCCCACGAGAGAAAGCAGGAAAGATCTAAAATTGATACCCTCACATCACAATTAAAAGAACTAGAGAAACAAGAGCAAACACCTTCAAAAGCTAGCAGAAGACAAGAAATAACTAAGATCAGAGCATAACTGGAGGAGACAGAGACACAAAAATCCCTCCAAAAAATCAATGAATCCAGGAGCAGGTTTTTTGAAAAGATCAATAAAATTGAAAGACTGCTGGCAAGACTCACAAAGAAGAAAAGAGAGAAGAATCAAATAGACACAATAAAAAATGATAAAGGGAATATCACCACCAATCCCACAGAGATACAAACTACCATCAGAGAATACTATAAACATCTCAATGCAAATAAACTAGAAAATCTAGAAGAAATGGATAAATTCCTGGACACATACACCCTCCCAAGACTAAACTGGAAGAAGTTGAATCCCTGAATAGACGAATAACAGGCTCTGAAATTGAGGCAATAATTAAGAGCCTACCAACCAAAAAAAGTCCAGGACCAGACAGATTCACAGCTGAATTCTATCAGAGGTACAAAGAGGAGCTGGTACCATTCCTTCTGAAACTATTCCAATCAATAGAAAAAGAGGGAATCCTCCCTAACTCATGTTATGAGTCCAGCATCATCCTGATACCAAAGCCTAGCAGAGACACAACAAAAAAAGAGAATTTTAGACCAATATCCCTGATAAACATCGATGCAAAAATTCTCAATAAAATGCTGGCAAACTGAATTCAGCAGCGCATCAACAAGCTTATCCACCATGATCAAGTTGGCTTCATCCCTGGGATGCAAGGCTGGTTCAACATATACAAATCAATAAATGTAATCCATCATATAAACAGAACCAATGACAAAAACCACATGATTATTTCAATAGATGCAGAAAAGGTCTTCGACAAAATTCAACAGCCCTTCATACTAAAAACTCTCAATAAATTAGGTATTGATGGGACGTATCTCAATATAATAAGAGTTATTTATGACAAACCCACAGACAATAACATACTGAATGGGCAAAAACTGGAAGCATCCCCTTTGAAAACTGGCACAAGACAGGGATGCCCTCTCTCACCACTCCTATTCAACATAGTGTTGGAAGTTCTGGC
>NW_012113586.1:3122440-3189953 GCF_000951035.1 Colobus angolensis palliatus | reverse complement strand
CACAAGACAGGGATGCCCTCTCTCACCACTCCTATTCAACATAGTGTTGGAAGTTCTGGCCAGAGCAATCAGGCAGGAGAAAGAAAGAAAGGGTATTCAATTAGGAAAAGAGGAAGTCAAATTGTCCCTGTTTGCAAATGACATGATTGTATATTTAGAAAACCCCATCGTCTCAGCCAAAAATCTCCTTAAGCTGATAAGCAACTTCAGCAAAGTCTCAGGATACAAAATCAACATGCAAAAATCACAAGCATTCCTACACACCAATAACAGACAAACAGAGAGCCAAATCATGAGTGAACTCCCATTCATAATAGCTTCAAAGAGAATAAAATACCTAGGAATCCAACTAACGAGGGATGTGAAGGACCTCTTCAAGGAGAACTACAAACCACTGCTCAACGAAATAAAAGAAGACACAAACAAATGGAAGAACATTACATGTTCATGGATAGGAAGAATCAATATTGTGAAAATGGCTATACTGCCCAAGGTAATTTATAGATTCAATGCCATCCCCATCAAGCTACCAATGACTTTCTTCATAGAAATGGAAAAAACTACTTTAAAGTTCATATGGAGCCAAAAAAAGAGGCCACATTGCCAAAACAATCTTAAGCCAAAAGAATAAAGCTGGAGGCATCATGCTACCTGACTTCAAACTATACTACAAGGCTACAGTAACCAAAACAGAGTAGTAGTGGTACCAAAACAGAGATATAGACCAATGGAACAGAACAGAGCCCTCAGAAATAATACCACACATCTACAACCATCTGAACTTTGACAAACCTGACAAAAACAAGAAATGGGGAAAGGATTCTCTATTTATTAGATGGTGCTGGGAAAACTGGCTAACCATATGTAGAAGGTTGAAACTGGATCCCTTCCTTACACCTTATACAAAAATTAATTCAAGATGTATTAAAGACTTAAATGTCAGACTTAAAACTATAAAAATCCTAGAAGAAAACCTAGGCAATACCATTCAGGATATAGGCACGGGCAAGGACTTCATGTCTAAAACGCCAAAAGCAACAGCAACAAGAGCCAAAATTGACAAATGGGATCTAATTAAACTAAAGAGCTTCTGCACAGCAAAAGAAACTACCATCAGAGTGAACAGGTAACCTACGGAATAGGAGAAAATTATTGCAATCTACCCATCTGACAAAGAACTAATATCCAGAATCTACAAAGAACTTAAACAAATTTACAAGAAAAAAATCAACCCCATCAAAAAGTGGACGAAGGATATGAACAGACACTTCTCAAAAGGACACATTTATGCAGCCAACAGACACATAAAAAATGCTCATCATCACTGGCCATCGGAGAAATGCAAATCAAAACCACAATAAGATACCATCTCACACTAGTTAGAATGGCAATCATTAAAAAGTCAGGAAACAACAGGTGCTGGAGAGGATGTGGAGAAATAGGAACACTTTTACACTGTTGATGGGAGTGTAAACTAGTTCAACCATTGTGGAAGACAGTGTGGCATTCCTCAAGGATCTAGAACTAGAAATACCATTTGACCCAGCCATCCCATTACTGGGTATATACCCAAAGGATTATAAATCATGCTGCTATAAAGACACATGCACATGTATGTTTACTGTGGCACTATACACAATAGCAAAGACTTGGAACCAACCCAAACGTCCATCAATGGCCCCAAAATGCCAAATGTCAGAGATACAGAAAGCAAGTTAAAGACTGAAAAGTCTCCACCGAGTTTAATAACTAGGTCACAAATGACTTTACTGAGAATACAGTCAGTGGTATCACGAGGTCTAAGATGGGTTTTCCACATGGATGTCATCTAGGAAGATGGCAGAGTTTAGGAAGAGAGGAGGAACTTAAGATTTTGGTGGGGTTGGTGATAAGGAAGTACAGAGAACAAAGTAGCTAGATGGCATGAATATTGAGCAGTACTGGTCTAAAAGCAGCATGGGGCCTGGAAGAATGCTGACTACTCACCTTCCTGCTCTTTGGTATATAGGACTAAAAAGTTCTCAGCCTCTATTCAGGAGCCTATAGTCAGAATATACGTCGGGGAGAACACTGGGCTTCACACCAGATCAGGAAGTGGAGGAAACATTCTATGAAGTGATTGAGGGAGTCTTTTTTATTATGGATGGTAATGATGCTTGAAACTGAAGAAGAACAGACTAATAGTCTTCCCCGCTTGGCTGCTTAAGCTTTACCTCTTGTGGTCTGGATGTTTATCTTTGTAACCATTGTAATCAATTAACAGGCATCCTTAGGTAGAATATTACTCTCCTCTTCCCTCTCTCTGTCTGTTCACTTCCCCGGCCCTTGGCTATCCAGTAATTCTACATTCTTGTTAGTCCCAATCTACTCCTGAATGAAAACACTTTCTTTTTCCAGCCCCAAACTTCAGATTCCTCTTGGATTTTTTTGTTATATAGAAAATTCAAAGCCAGTACAGCCCTCCTGGGTGGGAGACTAAGGTGTGTTCTGTTGATTCATGAAAAATCAATTACACAGAAAAAGTCTGAAGATACAAAAGCTGTCACCGATTCAAGGGAAAATTGGAATTCCTGATTGGTCATTGAGAAGAAATCTAATGGTCCAGGGCCTGATTCCAGACGTGTGCTGTACGCCCATGGCCATTATGTTCAATGGTTCCTGTATGTTATATAATGGTTACTTTTCCATGTGAATAGGATTTGATGAGCAGATGAGCAGAAGGAATGTGAATCAATGCTCTAGTCCATTTCCCTGTGGCTTCAATTTCATCCTCTACCTTTTGAGCAAAAGAAAGATACCACAAAAACTACTTTCCCACTTCCTCTTCTACTTGGTTGCCTCATTCTCTTTCCATTCCTTCTTTGGGGGTTTGCTCCAGTAGATGGCACAAGCTAGAGTGAGAACTCAGTGAGTCAGAGTATGGGGAAGGCCTGGTACAGTGTCTCACATGAAACACAGGTGATTTTCTTCTTCCCAAAGTGGGAAATCTGGGGCAGGGTGTGGTGGCTCATGCCTGTAGTCCCAGTACTTTGGAAGGCTGAGGTGGGTAAATCACTTGAGGTCAGGAGTTCGAGACCAACCTGGCCAACATGGTGAAACCTGTCTCTGCTAAAAATACAAAAATTAGCCAGGCATGGTGGTGCATGCCTGTAATCCCAGATTCTTGAGTAGCTGAGGCATGAGAATTGCTAAAACCTGGAAAGCGAAGGCAGTGAGCTGAGATTGCACCACTGCACTCCAGCCTGGGTGACAGAATGAGACTCCATCTCAAAAACAAAAGAAAACACCAAAGTGGGAAATCTGGTGGGTGGGAGTTGCCTGACCAATGAGTTCACACAGGCTTATCTTTCAGACTTCTGGGGTTCATTCCAATAAAGATTTGATTTAATTAAAGAAGAATCTGTAAAGCGTCTATTTTACATGCAGAGCAATATGGGAAATATATAGAAGAAGCGTGTGTAATAGGCTGCATAATATCTCCTAAGCGCATCAGGTCTTAATCTCTATGATTAACCTCTGTTTTTCAAATATGTTAGTGTTAACATATTTGGGAAAAGGGTCTTTGCAGATGTAATTAACTTAAGGATTTTGAGATGAGAAAATTATTTGGAATTATCTGAGTGAGCCCCAAATGCAATCACACGTATCCTTAAAATAGAGAGGCAGGCGGGTGTGGTGGCTCATGACTGTAATCCTAGCACTTTGGGAGGCTGACGGGAGGGGTGGCGGATCACGAGGTCAAGAGATCAAGACCATCCTGGCCAACATGGAGAAACCTTGTCTCTACTAAAAATACAAAAATTAGGTAGGCATGGTGGCAGATGCCTGTAGTCCCAGCTACTTGGGAGGCTGAGGCAGGAGAATCACTTGAACCCGGGAGGCAGAGGTTGCAGTGAGCCAAGATCGCACCACTGCACTCCAGCCTGGCAACAGAGCAAGACTCTGTCTCAAAAAAAAAAAAAAAAAAAAAAAATAGAGAGGCAGAGGGAGATTAGACACACACAACACAGAGAAGACCATGTAAGAACGCAGCAGAGAGTGATTTGAAGATGTTGGCCTTGAAGATGGGAGCAATGCAGCCAACGAACCAAAGAATCCTGGCAGCTGCCAGAAGCTGGAAAAGGCAAAGAATGGATTCTCCCCTAGAGTGTCTGGAGGGAGCACGGCCCTGCCGACACTCTGATTTTGGCCTAGCGGTGCTGATTTCAGAGTTCTGGCCTCCAGAACTGAAAGAGAATAAATTGCTATAACTTTATGTCACCAAATTTGTGTTAAGTTGTTATAGCAGCCACAGGAAATTAATACAGCATGTAACAGTTTGGAAACAGCACAACCCCCTGGAAAGGACATAGGAATAGGTATGCTGACTTACATGCACACACACACACACACACACACACACACAAACACACACCAACCAAGGTGATGAAACAAATAATACAGGGTTAAATCCAGCACTAAAGTGCATGCCATCCAGAAGCAGTATTTTATGGTGTAGATGTCTTAGTTCACCGGAATCCCTGGTGTCATTCAATGCCTCTCACTCAGCATTTCCATACAGGCCCACCTCACCCATGATGCCACCCCTCACAAGGCCCTGCACAAGGACCAATGAGAACCTCAAGCCCAACACAGACAAGAGTTGGGTTGGAACTCTAGGAAGAAAGTCATTCTCTGAAATCTTTCTGGGGCTGGAGCACTTGTCAAGAGTAAACAGAAAAGGAATAAAACTTGCCTCTTTTTTTGAAAAGTCCAGCTGGACAATGGGCATTTTGAATGGCCAAGGCTTCCTCTAATTTCTGACTTGGGAAGAAATGGAGATAACTCAGCAATGGAGAGACAAGGAGGGCTCCTAGGGAACATCTTGGAGAACAAGGAATCTTGCTGAATGCCAGCGGGTTGTAGACAACAGGTGGTGGCTCTTCAGTTGCCATTACAGCCCTGAGGATTGAGTGCAGATTTACTTCATCTTGAGAATTTAATATTATTTAATCACAGAAAGTAAAGGCTCCATGTAATTTCATTGGAGCAATCAATGAAAGCATGAGAAATGCCACATGAGGTCATGACAGTAAATACCCCCAGCACCACATTCCGGCTAGTAGAAGTATCAGTGGAGGTCTGTGGGTAGACACTCTCAAAAGGTTAGGAATGTGTGCTTCTCTCCCTTCCCAAACAACTCTAACTTTTCTAAAGTGTGACCCATTAGCACCGTTAGCATCCATTAGTCATGTAATCCTTTGGTTTGAGAATTTAGGGCAAGGACTCTGGCCATTATATTTTCTGCTTAGGTGCTAAAAAAGGCAAGGCTTCCCTTCATAATTCAGAATGGTCAGTGGTACCTTCATAAAGTCCTTAACAACCAGTCCCAGATTAAGGTTCCTGTCAGCACAAGCCTTGTCCAGGTGGCAGTTTATTTTCTATTGCCCTTCCATATGGAGAGGAACAATGTGAGCTGTCCCAGTGACCAGTATATTATGCTACTTCTGATTGTGACTGCACAGGCTGAATTAACCTCCCTGTGATTTAGAAGCAGATGGGTCTGAATTTCATTATAGATATGACTTCCATGTTCTTCTCCTTGGCTGGGGCACAGGGATTCTCTTGGAGGGGTGTTGTTATTACTATGCAGATTGCTTTCCTATCATTTGAATGAAATTTCAGGAAGAAGGAAGGTCATTAATGTAACTTCTTCCTCAATTTCTCATTTTAGAAAATCTGGAAGCAGAGCCACGTATAATTCAGCATAACTGAACCCACTGAGCTCTCCAGGGAAATATAGATTGAGCACAGAAGCTCTGAAATGGATTGTAACCATAGCATCAGAGGAAGTCTCAAAAGATCCACTCTCTTGGAAAAAAGTTTGCCAAGTGGAGCTGGATCCACAGCTGCCACTCAAGACCTGTTTTCCTCAGAGTGCTGTTCAAGAGACTTTACCTGCTTCGTAACCCATCCAGTGGTATAGAGCAGAGGGTGTGAGGGCAGCCACTGCAGGGGTGAGTTCGTGGCTCATTCTGTGGGTCTCTTCAGAAAGAGAGCTGCTGTTATGTCAGATGCACAAGGAGCAAGGCATGTGTTTCCCAATGCACCACCCTGTCATTTTACCCCCAGAGCCCACATCGCATCAGCCACCATAAGTAAGGCAAATCTGTTGAAGGCAAGAGACTTGTCAGGCCAAGTTCCCACTATGGCTTTTAGCTTACTGTAGACTGAACTGGACATACTGCTGTGATTCCACTTCATTCTCCTTCCTTAACCAGTATATCAAGAGAGATATAAAGGACATTTACTGAAGTATCAAAATAGCATGAGATCAGAAAGAATCTAAATATCTAACAACAAAAGACTGATTAAACTAGAGTACATTATATCATGGGATACCACATATCCAGTAAAAAAAAAAAAAAAAAAAGACACGGTCCAGGCATGGTAGCTCACGCCTGTAATCCCAGCACTTTGGGAGGTCAAGGCGGGCAGATCACCTGAGGTTGGGAGTTCGAGACCAGCCTGACCAACATGGAGAAGCCCTTTCTCTACTAAAAATACAAAATTAGCTAGGTGTGGTGGTGCACACCTGTAATCCCAGCCACTTGGGAGGCTGAGGCAGGAGAATCACTTGCACCTGGGAGGCGGAGGTTGAGGTGAGCCGAGATCACGCCATTGCACTTCAGTCTGGCCACCAAGAGCAAAACTCCATCTCAAAAAAAAAAAAGAAAAAAGAAAGACATGGATTAACATAAACCATATGAAATTATTTCAAAATATATTAAATGAAAAGGGTAAGGTGCAGAAACTATGCATCATAGGAAAACTTTAGGTAAATACAAAATTATTTGTAAATGTACATATCTATATACTAGTATATAAAAGTTACACATATAAATTTTATGCTAGACTTTTTTTTTCCCCAGAATATTCAAGGAAGTGTCAAGAGTGGTTGCGTTTGGGGATATAGGCTTCTTACTTTCATTTCTTTCTATATTTTTTAATGCTAAGTGTATATTGTTCTTAATTTTACTTTCGTAACGACTTTCCAAAGTCTCTCTGACCATCCCTCAGAAGACTTTCCAGCATCTTCCTCTTGACTCCCGGGTACCTTCTACGGTTATGTAGGCTGCATTCTGGACATAAGCTCCTAGCCCATGGGACAGAATCCAGTCTGAAGCATGCTTGTCTAGCTGTGAACCCTGTCACTGCGCTGCATCCACTTGCAGGCACATCTTTTTTTAATTCCCCAAAATGCCACCATATGGGCTGGTGGCAGCTCTGCACAGCTCTTCATTCTACCTTTCCCTACCGCCTACCCTTTATTTTTGCCACAGTTTGATTTGGTTCTTGCTTCTCACCTACCCCCTTCAATTTACCTCTTCAGAACATCCCTCATATCCTGCCTTCCTACGCTTAGCCCAGGAGTCAGTGAAACTCCAGGCCCATCCGCTGCCATACCCAGCCCAGGCCTGAAATCAAGCAGCCCTCCCAATTTACCCAAAGGGAAGCCATGCGAAGGTGCTCCTGCTGCCCCAACTTCTGCATGTGTACCTGTTGGTATTTATCATGCATAGTTTATGGACAGGCAGCTCTGATTATCCACACAAAGGGCAGTGGGCATGGGCACATATCATTCAAAACAGCAGATGATCACAAAATTAGGGCTTTGGGAAATTGTCCTTGGAAGGTCATTGGTGATTCTGTTTAATATAGATTTTGCCACCGTAGATTTACTTGAATTCAAATTAACTGATATTGTTTCATATCTACGGAATGTAGTAGGACTGAAGTAAAGAATCTACCATCAATTAAATTGACCAGAGATAAAAAAAAAAAAAAAAGAAAAACCTGTTTGGGATAATCTACCTGGAGGGGGCTATATTTAAAACTACATTTAGGTTTTTCCTTTCTGTTTTAGCATAGTAGCCTTTTCTCAATACTAATATTCAACCTAAGGCCAAAGTACACTGTCTTCAAACTTTTTTCTTATCTTTTATAAAAGTCTTGTGTGGCTGTGTATGCTATTAGTGAAACTGATTTTACAAAGTACCGAAAATCTTCTCTTATTTAGTTGTAGCCACTTGAATGTCTGTCACCTTCAGCTCACTTTCTTTGCTGCTTTAGTCTTTGAAGGGAAACATCATCAGCTTATTGATCTTTACATTGCTGGCACTAAATACCGTTTTTCAGCTTGCTTCATGGTCACAACTACAAACATAAAAGAAACTTCACAATTTGACTGTTGACTTAAAGGCTTAGGGTACCAGGAGGATGAAGGTTTCCAATATATTAATTATAATCACTAGGGGTGTGTGTGCATGTTGGCGGGGGTTTGTTTTGTTTTGTTTTTCTTTTGTGATGGAGTTTCACTCTTGTTGCCCAGGCTGCAGTGCAGTGGCGCGATCTTGGCTCACTGCAACCTCCGCCTCCCTAGTTCAAGCGATGCTCTTGCCTCAGCCTCCTGAGTAACTGGGATTAGAGGGATGTGCCACCATGCCTGGCTAATTTTGTATTTTTAGTAGACATGGGGTTTCTCCATGTTAGTTGGGCTGGTCTCGAATTCCCGACCTCAGGTGATCTGCCTGTCTCAGCCTTCCAAAGTGTTGGGATTACAGGAATGAGCCACTGTGCCCACCTGTGTGTGTGTTTGTGTGTGTGTGTGTGTGTTTACTCATATTTTGTAATGGTTATGCCTGACTTAGGATATTGGCACATTTTATCAGTGTAATATATATCCACAAAGCCATACTGCTCCTACATGTGAGAATTTAGTTTACACGTTTATGAATGGGTCTATCCGTTATCCATTCATGAATGGACCTCTTCTCTAAAAAGTACAAAATAGATTACTGTATTCTACAACTGTGAGAGCATTAAGAAACAGTAAGTTTTCTTTCTTTCTGTTTTTCTTATTTTCATGGGGTCTCTACTGCCCTGCATGTGGCAATCTGTAGGCTACATATGATCCCAGAGTTTCTACCTAAGGAAGGAACAGGAAGTATCTACCTAGCTCACAAAAAGACATGACTCTAGCAGCAAACTGCAGCTTGTAGCTCACCAGATAAGTTTGTCAGGATGGAAATGTCAATTTGAGCCGATGTGCTTTCTGTTTTTATAAAACAATTTAGGGAGGAGGAATGGTTGTCACAGTGTAGGAGTTTTATCAAGAGTTTTAAATTCAATCGAGAAGGAACCAGGAGGTACATACATAAGCAAGAATGAGAAAGGCATTTCATAATTTAGCAAGAAACTGACACTTCCCTCTCATCCTTTACTGCAAAGATTTTTTATTTATTTATTTATTTTAAATAGATGGAGTCTCGCTCTGTCTCCCAGCCTGGAGTGCAGTGGCTCCATCTCAGCTCACTGAAACCGTTGCCTCCCGGGTTCAAGAGATTCTCCCACCTCAGTCTCCCGGTAGCTGGGATTACAGGTGCCCGCCACCACGCCCAGCTAATTTTTGTATTTTTAGTAAAAACAGTGTTTCACCAAGTTGACTAGGCTGGTCTGGAACTCCTGACTTCAGGTGAAGTCCACCTGGCTCAGCCTCCCAAAATGCTGGGATTACAGGCTTGAGCCACCACACCCGGTCTACTGCAAGATTTTAAAAAATTAGTGATGATAACCTTAATTGCTAACAGTTATGCCACGTAGAGATGAACGGAGTTGTTCTGTGATGAGAGGAGGCTGGTTTGTAACCAACTTCTTGCTTCATGCCTGAGAGCAAAAGTGGCTTAGGTTTAGCTGGGGTTAGATCTAGGGACTGCCACTTACTAGCTGTATGACTTTGGACAAGAGGCCCACTTCGTTACCTACAAAATGTGGTTTGTAACAGTGCCTATCTAGTAAGGTGACTGAATGGATTCTGGCTAATAATACATGTGAAGGGTTTAGCACAGTGCAAAGCACATAGTAAGTGCCCAATAAAAGTTTACTTACCATTCTGCTTAAGTATTTGAAAACAGTTTACCTTGTTAAGTAGGCTAACCCATTTTGAATATTTTTCAACAAATGCTGTCTTCCCAAAACATATACAAGTAAACTCCAATCAAGTTTGGGTGAAATTACTATAGATTCCATATTAGCAGTGACCTAAATAAATGAGGTGCTATTGTTTTTCACTATCTGTGTCAATACTTCCCTCCTTTTGTACAGAGCATTGAGAGCTGAATTAGCCTAAATAAGATGTTAAGTTGTAATGCCCAAGTGGAACTTATTTAAGGAGTGATTATGGCTAGAAAATGGTCTTTAAAAATAGTTCTCGCCCTTACATCACATCACTTACTTCCAGCGGCGCCTTGAAGTCATCCTGACAAACAGGCCTGCCCTCCTGCAGACCCAGGATTCTATTCTGCCTCACACATCCCCAACACAACTGCCAGCTGAGTTCTAATTGCAGAATCTTCATTACCAGGGATGATTGAAACTATAAAAAGAACCCAGCTGAATTTTTCACATCCTGCTGGGTGAGCACAAGGACCAGCTCTCCTGTTCCTGCTCCCTCCCCCAGCAATTATCCTTGGTACATGTGTGGTCTGGCTTCTGCAGGGAGCTCTGAGCAATTGATAGATGTTATCTTCCTTCTCCTCCAAACCTCCCTCCCCAGGAGGTGGGTTGATGACCGTGACAAATATGCCTGGTCTTCCTCCACAGCTGTAGAGACAGGAGGTTCATTTCTTAACCTTCCCCACCTAAGTGTCATGTCCAAAGTCACCTAAATGTGACAGATCAGAGAGAGATAAGAATCATTTCTCCTAACCCCCTAGGCCTTTGTGACAACCTATTATACCCTATGTGAAAATTTGCCTTTTTTTGTTTTGTCCTTTCTTATTTCAGTGAGCATTTCTAAAGCACCTGCTGAGTGCTCAGTACTGCATTAATTGTAGTGAAAGGGGATATCCAGAAATAAGAGGCCATCAAGGAATTTAAAATGTAGTTGGAAGGCAAAAGGCAGGACTGTTCTTGATTCTGTAGTTAATAACTGTAAGAATCAAGGAAAAAATTTATGCAAATTTAACATAAAATTTATGCAAAATAACTTTTCCTGTCTGAAAGAGAGAGAAAAAGAACACATGTATCTGTATATTTAGAAAGAAAAAGAAATGTCTGGAAGGATGTGCATCAGAAAAGTTAATGGTAGCCATCTCTGAGACGCTGTGTAACAAAACGATTGAGAAGGTGGTCTCTGAAGACACGATGACACGATCTAGGTTTAAATCGCAATTCCTCCACTGACCATTGCCCTGTGCATGTTACATTTCACCTAAGTTTCAGTTTTCTTACCTGTACAACGGGATGGTAATTGTAGTATCTGCTAGGTTTGTTGTGAGGATTAAACAGGATAATATAGATAGGGCATTTAGCAGTGTCTGACATTTAAATTCAAGTGCTCTAAAAATGTAACTGTTTCTAGTGATGAGATGTTGAAGGAGAGGTGTAAGAGGGGAAGTCTTAGTGGAGGCCCGACTTGAACTGGTCCCTGGTGAATGGTGAAGGCTAGGATAGTCAGAGGGGAGAGGCAGGGGCATTCTGGGTTAGGGAATCATCTTGAAGGAAGAGACAGAAAGGAGCCTCGGCTGTTCTCCAAAAGAGAGAGGCCTGTGCATGAACTAAGAAAAAGGTTGCATAAGAAGACACACAGTGGAGACAGAAAGTTTCGTTGCTTTCTCTTTTGCCCCAGCCCCTATGCATGCACAGCCTCTCCCATCATCAACATCCCCCATCAGATTGGTACATTTGTTACAACTGATGAGCCTACCTAGGCACATCATTATCACGCAAAGCCTATAGTTTAAATTGGGGTTCACTCTTGGTGGTGTACATTCTGTGGGTTTGGACAAATGTCTAAGGACTTGCATCTAGATGGTCTGTTTTTTTCATCTCCCTGACTCTCCACCACAAAAAGGGACGCAGCAATTAAAACAGCAAACAAAACCATCTGCAGATAACATCTTGAACAAAACCAGGTATCGAGGCACCTCCATAAACTCCAAAATATCAGAGGGTGAGGCCAAAGCACCTTACTGATGTCAACAACAAACTAGGAGGAAGCAGAGGAAAGACAAGGAACATATGACAGTTCCAAGAGCCAGGGAAATCTGAGATGACTGATAAATACTTGGCCTCAAAAGGAGGGGACTCCACTAAGGGGATAAACTGCACAGACCCAGCTGAGGTTGGGAGGGGTCGACTCAAGCTCTAAGTGGTGGTTTGTAGTTGGCCAACTTCCCCTTCATAGGGAGATTCAAAATAAAGAAAACTTTTTAAATGATTCTGCCCACCCCAGCATTATTGAGGGACAGAAAAATTGAGTTCCAAGCCAGTAGAGGGGTAACATGTTCACTGTATGACTCTGGAAGCCTGCTGTAAGGAGGAGGGATGGACAGGAACAGAAAGGGATACCTCAGTGCCCTTTCCTTCTGCCTTCCCATCAAAAGAGTACAATACCTATGGAAAAAGAAAACAACAAAACCCCAACCAGTACCTAGGACAGAGCTATGAGGACTTACATTATGGGGGCAGGGTCGCCTTATGAAAAGGCAACAACCAGCAATGATCAAACCCAGACTCTGATCCATTGACTCCCTTCATCCTCCTTACAATCAACAGGAATGACCCCAGTGAGAGGCTGAGATTAGGCTTCTCCCCTCTACGTCAAATGTCCTGTCAAATAGCTGACAGTTACCTGGCAAAATGAAATTACAGTGAAAAATACCAGATAACTGAGGAATGCAACCACTAAAAGAAAGGTAATAAACTTCATCACTCCTACTAGATGGGATAGATGTTAAAAAATTTAAATAGGCCAGGCATGGTGGCTCATGCCTGTAATCCCAACACTTTCGGAGGCCAAGGCAGGTGGATCACTTGAGGTCAGGAGTTTGAGACCAGCCTGGCCAATGCAGTGAAACCCCGTCTCTACCAAATATATAAAAATCAGTCGGGCATGGTGGCAAATGCCTATAATCCCAGCTATTCGGGAAGCTGAGGCAGAAGAATCACTTGAACCCGGGAGGTGGAGATTATAGTGAGCCGAGATCGTGCCCCTGCACTCCAGCCTGGGTGAGAGAGTGAGATCCTGTCTCAAAAACTAATTAATTAATTAATTAAACATTTAAAAAGCATAACATATACTATCAAAGAGAGAGATGATCATATATTGTTTTGCTGTTGTTGTTGAGATGGAGTCTTGCTCTTGTTGCCCAGGCTGGAGTGCAATGGCACGATCTCGCCTCACTGCAACCTCTGCCTCCCAGGTTCAAGCGATTCTTCTGCCTCACCCACCCAAGTAGCTGGGATTACAAGTGCCTGCCACCACAACCAGCTAATTTTTGTATTTTTAGTAGAGACAGGGTTTCGCCATGTTGGCCAGCCTGGTCTCAAACTCCTGACCTCAGGTGATCCACCAGCCTCGGCCTCCCAAAGTGCTGGGATTACAGGCGTGAGCCACTGTGCCCGGCCTGATCGTATATTGTTAACATGAAGTGAATACAATCATTTTTAAAAGAACCAAGCAAAAATACCAGATAGAAAAAATATAACAGCTTAAGGAAATCAAGTGAAGGGAGAAAAAGCAGAATAGATTCAGAAAAATTTGCATTTGTGAACACAAGATTCAGCTGAGGAACTTCACAAGGTACCAGGAAGAAAAAAGTGAAAAAAAAAATAGAATAAAAATTTTAACATCCATGTAATAGAAGTCCCAGAAGGAAAGACAAAGGAGGTGTGGTAGATTGCAAAACTATGCTCCTCAGTGAATTCCACCTATTACAATGCATAATCAGTCCCATCTCGCAATTCATACTGAACTTGATCATTTTGCCTTACTTTGACCAACGAGACATCAATAAATGTGATGCAAGCAAAAATGTGTTAAGAACATGTGCTTTGAGATTGGTGTGGAATATGTGATCGTGTAACTTACTTTAGCCAATGAAATATCAGTGAATTTGAAGCAAACAGGCTTAGTAAGCACTTGTGCCAAAAGCTACTCTGACCATGTGAGGAAGCCTACTATAGCCCTCTTGAGGACGACAGATTACGTGCAGAGAGGAGCCTAACCACTGCTGTCTAGATGAACCCAGCCCCCTGGATTCTCTTCAGCTGAAAGCAGCCACGTGAGTATGGCCAGAGAAGAGCAGTGGAACCACCCAGCCAACTCACAGAACCACAAGAAATAACTGTTGTTCTTTCAAGCCACTAAGTTTTGGGTAATTTATTATGTTTTTAGCAATAGATGATTGATATAGGAAATAATATATGAATAAAAAACAACCTAAAATTCCCAGAATAAAAGATTTTAGATGAAATAAATATTTTCAATAGAAAGACTAGCACAATACCAAAAGAACAAGAAAAAAAAAAAAGCAGAAAAAACCTCACTTAGGATTTATAGTATAATTCTAAAAGGCAATTCTACAATCATGCAGAAAGAGAATATATGACTTACAAAGTAACACAAATACATTTGACATCACTTGTCTCGATTGTGACGTGGGAATCAAATAACACATGGGAGTGTTATTTCCTTTTTTTTTCTTTTGAGATGGAGTCTCGCTCTGTTGCCCAGGCTGGAGTGCAGTGGCGCAATCTCGGCTCACTGAACCTCTGCCTCCTGGGTCCTGGTTCAAGCAATTCTCCTGCCTCAGCCTCTGGAGTAGCCGGTAGCTGGGATTACAGGCATGCACCACCATGCCCAGGTAATTTTTGTATTTTTAGCAGAGACAGGGTTTCACCATGTTGGCCAGGCTGGTCTTAAACTCCTGACCTCGTGATCTGCCCGCCTTGGCCTCCAAAAATGCTGGGATTACAGACATGAGCCACCGTGCCTGGCATAATGGAGTGTTATTTTCAAGGAGTAAAAATAAAAGGACTTCTAACCTAGAACCAAACTTTCTAGTGTGAAGATTCAATGTGAAGATTCAATAAAGATATTCTTAGGTAAACAAGGCTAAAGGAACTTTAACAAGCAAGAGATGCTCCAAAAAATACTCCTTGACCAAAAACTAATGAATTAACTAATCAACTCAAAAAGTAAAATACAATAAAGAAGAAAAACAAAACCAAAAGTGTTTTCTTCAAAAAGATTTGTAAGATAGACAAACCTCTGGCAAGAGTAATTAGGGAGAAAAAGTAAGATACAAACATATAAGATATAGAATAAAAATGGAAAATAACTAAAAATATAATAGATTTTAAATGTAATGAAAGAATATTATGAGGAATTATATGCTAATAAATTTGATTACACAAGTAAAAAGGAGGTGGAACTTTCTCAAGCAAAATTATTGAGGCAAGAAGAGATAAAAAATTGGAATCAACTATAATCAATTAAAATAATCACCAATAGCTCTGTACCTAAATGTGCACACACACACACCCCTTTTGCATGCACACACACACACGCTTCAAGTAAATTTTATGAAGCTTTCAAGGAATAGATACTTTCTCTCTTATCAAAGATGTTTCAGAAAAATTCAAAGGCCTGGAAGGTACTCAACTCATTTATACCTAAACCAGGTTCCAAAATTTAAAGGATACAAAAAAGCATCCTGTAAGCTAGCAAGAGCCAGCTGAAAAATATAATATAAACAAAATACTATTTTCTTTCTTTCTTTTTTTTTTTTTTGAGACGGAGTCTCGCTCTGTCGCCCAGGCTGGAGAGTGCAGTGGCTGGATCTCAGCTCATTGCAAGCTCCGCCTCCCGGATTCCCGCCATTCTCCTGCCTCAGCCTCCGGAGTAGCTGGGACTACAGGCATCCGCCACCTCGCCCAGCTAGTTTTTTGTATTTTTTTAGTAGAGATGGGGTTTCACCGTGTTAGCCAGGGTGGTCTCGATCTCCTGACCTCATGATCCGCCGGTCTCGGCCTCCCAAAGTGCTGGGATTACAGGCTTGAGCCACCGCACCTGGCTCAAAATACTATTTTCAATTGCAACAAAGTAACAAAATATCTAAGAATTAACCTGAAAAAAGAACCTCATAGGGAAAATTTAAAAACTCTATTAAAGGACATAAATGTTTATGCACAAATAAAAATACATACCATGTTCATGAATGGGGAAAGTTCAAAATTATAAACTTAATTATGCCTACTGTAATTTTAATATTTTCAGATCTTAAACATATACATGGAATAAAAGTTTATAAATAGCTTGCAATCATGAAAATAATGAGTTAATGACAAGAGGGAGAGATGACAAAAGAGAAATAGGGCAGAACTCACTCTGGCAGATATTAAGTATAGAACATAAAGCTGTAATAATAAATATATTGATATACTGGAGGAAAAAAACACATGAGACTGGACTAGAGACAAGGAGATCAGCTGAATTCTCAGATGATCACAAAAGTACAGGCAAGGAGTGATGAGTCTCAGCATTATCTTGGTAGACTAGCAGTGGGAACAGCACAGCAGTGGCTGTGAGATATATTTTATCAAAAAGCCTGGAGGGGCCGGGCGCGGTGGCTCAAGCCTGTAATCCCAGCACTTTGGGAGGCCGAGACGGGCGGATCACAAGGTCAGGAGATCGAGACCATCCTGGCTAACACGGTGAAACCCCGTCTCTACTAAAAAATACAAAAAAACTAGTCGGGCGAGGTGGCGGGCGCCTGTAGTCCCAGGTACTTGGGAGGCTGAGGCAGGAGAATGGCGTGAACCCGGGAGGCGGAGCTTGCAGTGAGCTGAGATCCGGCCACTGCACTCTCCAGCCTGGGCGACAGAGTGAGACTCCGACTCAAAAAAAAAAAAAAAAAAAAAGCCTGGAGGATTTCCTGACTGAATGGATATAGGGGTTAAGGAAAAGAAAAGACTGAGTTGTGCAATGGGAGATGAGTCTGGCAAGATGGATTAAGAATAGACTGTGTGGGATCCTTTATAAGAAGTTAATCTTAGAAAGGTTAAGTGTTGGGGCAGCATAGGGAATGAATCAGCAGAGAAAGAGGCCAATTAAGCTAATTGGAGAAACACCCATTAAACTGTTGCAATTGTCAGGTAGGGAATGATGAAGGATGGAACTAAAACTGTGGGAATTGGGATGGGAAGTGGGGAGGTAGAGACAAGAGATATTCAAAATGTTGAATCTAAATGACTTGGTACATTAGTTAAAGTGGATAGCAAAAGAGGAGAAAGGTTGAAGAAAGCGCTGAGTTTTCTAGCTGTGTTAGGAGGTAGGTGGCAGCAGCTTTAGTCAAGGAAATTCAGGGGTCACCATTTCAGCCAGAAGTCAATTTAACTTTGAATATCCAAGTTTGGATGCTTCCTACACATGTGCAGCGGGTAACTGGAAAGGAAGCTCTGGAACTTCAGAGAGGTTAGGCCTGCAGATATAGAATCGAGCATCTGACCAGAGTTTGGAAAAGTAATAGAAGCCATGGATATGGCCAATATTTCACAGGAAATGAACATAGAAGGCGAAAGTCAGGTGGTTGAGTTCTCCAGGAGTCTGTGGTCCCAAGGCAGAATCCAGCACTGCCTTTGAGAGGCACAGGGAATGCCAGAAAAAGTGAGAGCCACATTTGGCAACTGTCACATCACATCTGCTCTCTGTGGCATGGTTTCCTCACTGACTATCAGAATACATAAATATATGTAGCACATCAAACAGACAAATCCACTCTGCACAGATCTGCCTAAATATTTAGACAGAGCAAAGCAGTGACAGAAATGATTAAGAAATTGAAATTCCAGTCACTAAAGGTGATCGGTGAAACAGAGAACAGCTCTCATTTCATCATCAGACCCACAGTTGTCACTTCCGGAATGAGGAAAGAATAGTTCAGCAAATGTGGGAGGCTTTGTAGATTTCTGATGGTGTGTGGGTTAGCCCTTAATTCTCCTTTGGTGAATTTTCTTCTTGTGGCATTCCACCACCAGAGGTTAGACTGGGGAAGTCAGCAAAGGGCAGGGGGTAGGTGCGGTTAAAAGAATATTGAATTTGGCACCAGAAGACTGAGTTCAAGTCTGAGATCCACGGGTTACTACCGATGTGACATAGCCTCCCTGAATCTGTTCTTATCTATAAAATAAGAATGTTAATTCCTGACCTGCCTACCTCCCAGGGCAGGTGAGAGTCGAGAGCTAATGTGTTAGTGGTTTTTGAACTGTGTTCGTCAGGGTTCTGAGCTTCCTCTCTGAGCCCTTAGGTGCCACAGCTACAAGAGGGAATGAGCTTAAGAGGTATAACCAGAGGCAGTGCTTTGGCTCCCCTATTCCTGGCTATCCTAAAGCAGCCCAACTTTTATCTGTATCTGCTGGTAAAAATACAGAGGGCAAACTCACTGCCCTGGATTAATATTGGATGAAAAAGAACATGTGGCTGAGCACGGCTCATGCCTATAATCCTAGCACT
Source organism: Colobus angolensis palliatus (assembly GCF_000951035.1). NCBI lineage: Eukaryota > Metazoa > Chordata > Mammalia > Primates > Cercopithecidae > Colobus > Colobus angolensis. The sequence goes on along the minus strand of NW_012113586.1, from coordinate 3,171,616 downwards.
TTGAGAGGCTCAGGTGGGTGGATCACTTGAGGCCAGGAGTTCGAGACCAGCTTGGCAAACATGGTGAAACCCCGTCTCTACTAAAAATACAAGAATTAGCTGGGCGTGGTGGCATGCACCTGTAATAACAGCTACTCAGGACGCTGAGGCAGGAGAATTGCTTGAACCTGGGAGGCAGAGGTTGCAGTGGCCGAGATAGTGCCACTGTACTCCAGCCTGGGTGACAGTATGAGACTTTGTCTCAAAAAAAAAAAAAAAGAAAGAAAGAAAGAAAGAATAAGTATCTGAAATGAGCTTTTTGGATTATCTGTGAACTGCAATTTCTGGTATCCTCTCTTCATTATCAGATAATTAAGAATTCATTGTATGTGATTTTTTATTATAATAAGTTGGGTCCTAGTACTATCCTAAATTACATCTCCTATAGGACCACAGATTTACTTATTGTGATTACATCTATGGACTTGGTGCTGAATTGCCAGGTGAAGACTTCTACCATCTTCTATGACTCCTGGTTTAATTGCAATTCCCCATCCTGCAGCCCAGCAGAATTGCTGTGAAGATGCAATGTCCCAGCTGTTCTCTACTGCAGAGAGACCATTCAGGAGACTGAATCCCTGCTCAGCACAGAGTTCCTGGGGAATAACTCTATTTCCCTTAAAGTTTTAGCACAGGTGGGGCGCGGTGGCTCACGCCTGTAATCCCACCACTTTGGGAGGCTGAGGCAGGTGGATTGCCTGAGCTCGGGAGTCTGCAACCAGTCTGAGCAACACGGTGAAACCCCATCTCTACTAAAATACAAAAAAAAAAAAAAAAAAAGAAAAATTGCCAGGCATGGCGGCATGTGCCTGTAGTCCCAGCTACTCTCTAGGCTGGGGCAGGAGAATTGCTTGAATCTGGAAGGCAGAGGTTGCAGTGAGCTGAGTGAGATTGCTCCACTGCACTCCAGCCTGGGCGACAGAGAGCAAGACTTTGTCTCAAAAAAAAAAAAAAAAAAAAAAATTTAGCACATTATTTCACACCATTAGACCAAGTTCTATCACAAAAGAAGGTGCCAGGGACGAGAAGCAGAGCTTAGGTTTTCTGTAGGCAGATCATTAATGACTTTACTCTGGTGTGTTTTAACAGGGTTCCCAGGAGCTCAGGATCTGAATGGTCTGTAGCACAAGTAATGAGAAATGGGTTGACAAAGGAAGAAATCAGATCGACTCTAGTTTTTTATGCCACGAAGAGTGGCATAAATCCCGATCAAGATAGTGACCACAGGAGCTAGAGCTAGTTAATTATTATTTGCGTATAAGAATATCATAAGTTACCCACGAGTCCCTCCTTTATAGCAATAACACCCAAGAAATGGTAGTCAGAAATGAAGGAAGCATTTACTTTAGGAAAGCTCTTAAATTCTCAATTATCTTAACCTCTGAAGACTGCAGGGCTTTCAATCTGCATCTCTCCAGGCAGTAGCTTTTGTAGTCAACCCACTGTTTCCAAGGTCTGTTTCTACCTTCTCAGGGATGCGTCACACAGGGTTTGTCTCTCCCAAAGTGTTGCTTTCTCTAATGCCACCTGGTCATCCAGCCAGAACATGGGAGGAAGTATGGCAGATTTTGTCATTTCTTTCAAACGGGGAAAAGGGAGGATTGGAGGAGTGTTTCCTAAAGTTGTGTTCAAGGCCTTGGTACTTTCTAGCATTACAGGAAAATGAGAAAAGTTTTGGGTCTTGAAGTATGGTGAGCAACAACATCCTATGCAGGAGCTAAAGGGAAATTCCAGAATCCTTCCTTCATTTGCCCCAAGTTGGAGTAGGAAAGAGGCACACAGCCCTGTTGGCAGCCAGGAGAGCCATAGGATCCCAGCTCCCATCAGCTTGCATCATGGAGGTCTGGAGTGAGGACCATGTAAACTGAACGGCAGGGCCCAAAGTACAGAGTCCATATTGTCAGACCTCATTTGGAGATTTCTAGAACCTTACCAGGAGCTCCACTTGCTTCTTCAGAGAATTGAAGAACACAAGAATTACCACATGAGCTCAAAACATGATCCATCCAGCCTAGAAGTTGCTTTATTGTGAAAACTTCAGAGATGTGTTATGGCAGGGCATGCTGTCCCCAAAGCCTCAAACCCCAAATGTCTTTAGCTATTGAGAGGATTTCCAAGACCAAAGTCTCCATAATTTGGAAGAGCCCTTCTGTAGCATAAGCTGAGGAGAAAAACAGAAACTGAGAAGAAAAGTAGTTATTTGTGGAAAATCTATTTGTACAACGCCCTGTGATAGGTTCTTTTACAATAAGCACCTTTAAGACTCTCAACAACCCTGTGAATTTGGTAATATTACTGCCCATTTTCCAAATGAGGAAACAGAGAATTAGAAAGGTCAGGCCCTGTGCCCAAGGCCATATCACTAATAAGAGGTAGACTGAGATTTTCTTCAGCCTTTGCATTCAGTTAACTAATCGCTAAATCCTAGGGGTTCTGCCTCTTAAATAAGTCTCAAATCAGTCTCCTCTTTGCCAGTTTTACTACTATGAGCCTACTTCAAACCTTCACCATTTTGGTTTGACTATTGCAATGACCACTTAAAACTGGCCTTCGTACGTGTCTCACTACCCCTGCTTTCCTCTTCCCTCCCCACCCCACCCACACATCATCCTTCACTGTAGCCGTGTTTTGCCCATACCACCCACTATAGGCTATCTTAGTAAAGTCTTTTTTCTTCCTTTAAGTCTCAAATTACGGCATCACCCCCTATGTGAAGCCTGCCCTGATATCTCAGGCAGACATAGAAGCTCTTCCTCAGTGTGGTACCTTGTGCATGGGTCCTTCACAGCAGTGGTTGCATTGAGCAGAATTGGCCCTTTAAGTGTCTATATCTTGCCAGACTATCAGCCTTTTATAGACAGGGACCAAGTCTCTTTTCATCCATTTATCCCCTGCCCTTACAGTGTCTTGCCTACAGTAGGCACTCAGTAAGAACTTGTAGAATAAAATGAATGAATGGAATGAGTGAAATTTTTAAATACTTGCCGAATCAAAGAAATGAGTAAATGAAATTTTAAACAAGTTATCTCCAACTCAAAAGCTACACTAATAAAAGAATCTTGACTCATTACTAGAATGTTAGATTTCTCTTGTAAACACAAAAGGAACTAGAAAAATAACTATAGAATAAACTTTATATGTAAAGTTTGAATTTCAAACAAAGTAATATTATTACTCACTTCAGGTACAAAAGGTATACACAGAACCATAATACATTATATTTATGTAACACTTCATAGTCTTCAAAGGATGTTTATATACTGTATTTCATTCCAATCTAACAGCAATCCAGTAGGGTAAAGCAGAGGAGGTGTTTATTATCCCAGTTTTTCAGATGAGGAAACTAAGGATCAGGGAGGTTAAAGTGACATACCCAAAGTCACACAGAGGCAGAAATAGAACAGATCCCAAGAATTCTTTTTTTTTTTTTTTTTTGAGACGAAGTCTCACTCTTGTCCTCCAGGCTGGAGTGCAATGGCGTAATCTCAGCTCACTGTAACCTCTGCCTCCTGGGTTCAAGCAATTCTCCTGCCTCAGCCTCCCGAGTAGCTGGGATTACAGGCACCTGCCACCACGCCCGGCTAATTTTTGTTCTTTTAGTAAAGACAGGGTTTCACCATGTTGGCCAGGCTGGTCTCGAACTCCTGACCTCAGGTGATCTGCCTGTCTCGGCCTCCGAAAGTGCTAGGATTATAGGCGTGAGCCACCGCGCCCAGCCCAGATACCAAGAATTCTAAGTGCAAGTTCGTCAGTCTTCTCTACTAGGTGATCTCTGATAGCAGGCTTTGATCATTCCATTGACAGTGAAAAGGTACAATGATTATCATTCTTACGAACTTTGAAAATCCCCTCCTGACTACAGGCAAAAAGGGCCCCAGGCATCTTAAGAGGCCAAAAGACTGAGGACAGGCAACTCCTTCAGAGTCAAGACTCCATCCCATTTGACAAGTCTCAATCTTCCTAGCAGACAGCTGACACTATGATTGATTCGGCTGCTCCATTGTCTCAAGCTCTAGGTTCCTTTCCGAAGGTTGTGGCCAGAAAGGGTAGGTGGGGCAAAGTCAAGGCATGGGAAGGGGGCAGAGAGGTAGTCAGAGGAAATAGAGGGGGACAGAACTGGGTTCAAAACCCAGTTTTACCTCCTTACTTTTGCAGATGGATATCCAATTGCTCTAGCACCAGTTGTTGAAAACGTTTTTCTTTCCCCATTGGATTGCTATAGAGCCTTTGTTGAAAATCATTTGACAGTATGTGTAAATGGTCTGTTCTAAGGCACTCTATTCTGTTTCAATGATTTATTTGTTTCTCCTGATGCCATACAGTCTTGACAGTGCAGCTTTATAGTAAGTCTTGAAACCAGGTAGTTTAAGTCCTTTAACTTTGTTCTCTTCAGCCTTTTTGTAGGCATCCTAGGTTCTTTGCATATAAATGTGAGAGTCGGTTGACAATTTCTACAAAAAACCCTAGTGAATCTATAGATCAATGTGGGGAGAAGTGACATCTTAACAATATTAAATCTTCAAATCCATAAACATGGCATATCTATCTACTTATGTAGGTCTTTAAAATTTTCTCTTAGCAATATTTTATACTTTCTGGTGTAGAGATCTTGCATATCTTTTGTTAGATTTATTCCTAGGTATTATATATTTTTGTTGTTACTGAAAATATAATTATAGGTTTTTTTTTTTTTTATTTTTCAATTCTACTAATAGCAAATGTGAATTTACCTTGGAGTTAATACAGCTTAAGCTCCAGAGTTCTCCTTTGCAAAGGCCCTTTGCAAAACCTTCTGAGGTAGCCAAGCAGTTTTATAATCAAAATTTTATATTATTTTTATTATGTAGGGCTCTCCAGAATTGTACGCCATCCAGACCACACAATACTTAGATTCATCCCCCGCCTGATAGTAATGTTCTTGTCTCTCTCAGAGCCTCAGTCTTCTTATCTCTAAAATTGGAATAATCTTTATCTATCTCCCAGGCTTATTTTTTCCAGTGTGGTAACACACACACACTATAAAACTCACCGTTTTAACCATTGTAAAGAGTACAGTTCAGTGACATTAAGCACAAAATGTTGTGCAACCATTACCTCTATCTAGAATTCTAAGTGCAAGTGCATCAGTCTTCTCTACCAGGGGACCTCTGATAGCAGGGTTTGATCATTCCATCGACAGTGAAAAAGTACAATGATTATCATTCTCAGGAACTTCTAAAATCCCCTCCTGACTACAGGCAAAAGGGTCCCAGGCATCTTAAGAGGCCAAAAGTTTTTAACCTTTTTAAATGGTTAAAATGGCTGATCTCTTCAAATGGTTTTAACCATTTTAAAGAGTACAATTCAGTGATATTAAGCTCACAATGTTTTGCAACCATTACCTCCATCTAGTTCCAGGACTCTTTCATTGCTCTGAAAGGAAATCCTATAACTATTAAGCAGATACTACCCATTCTCCCTTTCCACCCAACCCCTGGCAACAACAAATCTGCTCTATTCATGGATTTGCCTTTTCTAGATATTTCATATGAATGGAATCATACAATATGTAGCTTTTTGTGTCTGGCTTCTTTTATTAGCACAATATTTTCAAGATTCATCCATGTTGTAGTATGTATAATCATTTCATTTCTTTTTATGACTGAGTAATATTCTGTTGCAATATACCACATTTTGTTTAACCATTCATCTGTTGATGTACATCTTGGCTGTTTCCATCTTTTGGTTATTGTGAATACTGTTGCTATGAACAGGGTGTGCAAGTTTTTGTTTGGGCACCTGTTTCCAATTCTTTTGGGTGTATACCCAGGAATGGAATTGCTGGGTCATATGGTAATTCTATGTTTAACTTATTGAGGAAACACCAAACTGTTTTTCCTCCTAGAGTTATTTTGAGGATCAAATGAGCCAACACATTTGTTAAGCTTTTAGTATAGTTCCTGGCACATAGCAGGAACTCAATAAATCATTACCCAAAGATATAATTCAAATTATACACAAGTTATCAGCAATAGAGTACATCTGCTGTAAAATGTGTCATATGTTGGAGGGAACAAATAGTTCCTGCTCCTGATTTTTTGTGTGAAGTGACCTCCATTATAGTAATATTCCAAACCTCTTGCTCCATCCCCTTTCTCATTCCTTTCAGAAAAAAAGGAGTGATTTACCATCTGGAAGGCCAAAGTAGGCCTGTTCTTGTCAGTCCATTTTACTGTTCCCTTGGGATCTACATGCCTGTAGGGAGCATGTATTCTAATCTTCTCCACAATTCTGTGCCATAAAGTTTTAAGAGGCACACCCCTATATTGGAAGTCTGAGGCTGTTTCACTCAAAGATTGGCATGGCAGATGTAGTGGGCAAATTTAATCTCAGGGCACAGTACTAGCAAGTATACTCACTAATGGAGCCAAACCACCTTTTCTAAACACCTTCATGAGTAATAAAGATTATATTTTTGATTTACAGTTACCTTGTGTATCTTACACAACTGCTTCCGTCAATGAAAAGAAAGGGATATTGTATAGTGCTTCCCTCCAAAAAACAAAACAAAACAAAACAAAACCCCTGATATACCCAGGTAAATTAACAAGGCTGCTTCAATCCCCAAGTTCTTCTACTTCGAATCTAACTAGGTTAAAAAACAAACTTTAAAATTGAGTTCAAATATAATGAGTGACTATTTGTCTTTTTCAGAGAGTTTTTTATTCTTTGATCTTGGAAAAGTTAAAATTAAAATAGAAAGGCATTGGGCTATTGTGTGGTATTATTACAGTAAACCTTGATATAGAAAATGCTTTGCAAGCAATTCTCCATTGTGGAGAGCCTTTATTTCAACGTCCCTATATTCTTAAATTATCAACCTTGAGATGGCATTTGTTTTCATTTTTGCACTTAATAGAGCATAATATCACATTCACTCTTTTTTCTCCTGGGGTGAGTGCAGAATTGATAAGTAGTGAATATCTTCTTTTTAATTCCAGTTAATAAACATTTATTGGGCACCTGCTATGTGCTAGACACTGTGCCAGGCATTCTGGGGGAGACCAAAATGTGTATCCTTCAGTTTCATAGGCAAACGGCTTTTAGTCTAGTGGCAAGTGAAAAAAATGATACTTACATAAGTATAAGGCAAATTTTAGCTGATTTGGCTTTAAATGTGTTTCAGCCATTTGGTTTGGATGATTAAAATCTAATACATCTCTACAAAGGAAATTGGATTCAGAATTTTTATTTCATTACTACTCCCATGCTAGTTATCCTCCCTTCTGTCAGACTAAATTTCTCTCTTCCTTTGGAAAATGACATGTTTTCTACAGTTGCAAACGTATTCCAACCTATTCAACTAGTTTATTAGCTTATTTTATATTTATGAACCAACCCTTTAAGCAACTTAATTGACTAATTTTTTGCTGCTATTATATTTTTTAGACAGGTAATAGGCAGCATCAGGCTAGTGAATGAACAAATTAATGGATAAATAGAATTCCAGACTGAAACTCAGAAAACTTGAATTTTAGTTTTATCCCAAATATATCCTTTAGAAATTCCTTTCCCCAAAGTTACTTCTCAGGGTTTGGGATCACACTGTCTAAATTTATGTGTTTGTTAGGTAGATTGAAAGGAGTGGAAAACAACACGATCTAGAGTATTTATGTCCAGGAAAACCTAAGTATGAACATATTTCCATAGATGGATACATTGATCCATTGAAGGCCCAAATGAAACGTGGCTGTAGCAAAATGATTTAAATGGGGCTATGAAGCCAGGCTGCTCAGCCTTGAATCCTGACTCTTTCCCCTGCAAGCTGTGTGACCTTGGACAAGTGAGGTGACTCAGTTTCCTCATCTGTAAAATGAGGATAAATCATATTGTCTGCCTCGCAGATTTGTTTTGGGGAATAAAAGTTAGTTAATATTTGCAAAGTACTCAGACCAGTCCCTGGCACATGGTAAAAACTCTGGAACATCAGTTGAAATGCAGTCATGAGTTTGGAATACAGAAAGAGGGCTAAAAAAACGGTGCCCCCAAAGGACATAAGAAGGTAGAATGAGGTGGAATGAAATGAAACAAAAGAATGGGCCAAATGAAGAGAAAGTTGTAGATGAACACAAGGCAAGTGTTTGGCTCAGAGAAAGTAATGACTCCATTGCAGAGTATAGAAAGAAAGGACCAAAACCTTTTTGTTTCCTTTTCTATGTGACCTTGTACAACTCACTTGACCTCCCTGTCCTCTAATTCCTCCCCTGCAAAAAAGATAAGAGGCAGTAGAGAGTAGTGGTTAAATACCAGCATCGCCATTGACTAGCTGTATAACCTTGGGCAAGTTACTTAACCTCTCTCGGCCTTAATTTCAACTGTTTCATGAGAATATTAATAGTTCCTAATGTTGGGGCTTAGAAAATGATACCCCAAGCATGGTGCTTTGGCATGCTGAGTACTTTGAAGTAAAGGAGATTGGAAGCCTCAGAAGCAGCCTCAGAACCAAGGTTTCTCCAATCTTCTCCTGCCCTCCAGTCTCTTGTCCCTCTTTCTTCCCCAAAGCATCATAGAAACCAGAATTCCTCTTCCCCAAATCAAGTTATAGAAACTAAAACCCTCTCCCCCCAAAGAAAACCATAAAACCTAGATATTTCTCTAACTTTCCCCTGCCTTTCTGTGTAGGAGCTGGTCATAAAGAAATTCTCTTATTGTGTCTGGTTGTAGATTATAAGACCCTCATTCCAGAGTGGTCCTGCCCCATGTCTTGGAAGAAGGAACACCACACAGAAAGACCAAGAAGAATCCTAACAAACAGGCCTTCCTGGGTTTCCCCCTCAGTCTCCTACCATTAGATCAGACCTAAATGTGGTTTGATCCGACCACATTTCTACATGGCTGTCCATTCTTCATCGAATCTAAGAATAAAAATGAATAGTTTTCCCTGGGTCTTTGAATCTTTGTTTCTGAAGGCTTCTATATCAAGTAAAGCTTTGATTAAAGAAATCTGTTGTTTTTCTCTTGTTAACCTGTGTTTTGTTATAGAAGTGTCAGGCGTCACCCTTACGATGGGTGAGGAAAGGTATCAAACAAATACTCAAGAGGTCTCAGGATATCAGTTCGAATGTGAAAGCATTTTATACACTTCAGAGGCCTCCACCCTATAAATATTAGAGATTATGATGGCTTTGAAATTTATTTACTGTTTTCCATTTAGATAGTGACATGAGCTAAACATTTTCCTCTGTCTTCATCCACCTGATTTTTAAAACAAATTGAGAATCTCGGTCAGTAGTGAGATTTCATAGCTTCTATCTCTCCTCTCTGTGGGCTGACTTCCTAGCTAATTCTCTCCCTCTGGATAGCTGTAAAAGCAAGAACTACTGCCAGGACAGCTCTTATCAAAATATTTTAGCACTTCTGCATCTGGTCCTGGCCATAAAATAGAAGTGAAGAAACACTTATGTAAAGCTTTCAGAGCTGTGAAGGAAAAAGAAAGCTCTTATATTATTGGCTCTGGTTCATATATCTCCAGGACAGCAAGGAAAAAAATAACTCAGATTTAAACCAAAAAGGCATCCAGTGAAAGAAACTTAAAGATATGACATGAGCACCAGCAACTAAGATAAACAAGAGAGCAAAAAAAGTCAATGTTGTTGAGTGAATTATCTTTTCCCTGAGCTCCGTTCAGCTCTGTGTACCAAGTAAACTAATGAGCTGGGCCAGTGGGAGAACTCAGTGATCCATATGCTAACAAATCAGCTTCTGAGCAATTGTTCCCACCCTTGTCCGATTGCTGTGCTGGCAGCTCACATCCATACCAGTGGGTCCCTGGGTCCCGAAACCTTTTCCTCCTCTGCAGTCAAGTTCTTTCTGTCCCAGCACTTCTCATGATCAAATAGGAAATGGATAACAAAGACAGCATTCATTTAATATTTACTGGGCATCTACCATTCTCCAGGCACTGAGCTAGGATCTGGGGTATGCAGATAAACTAGAGAAAAGCCTTGCATTCAAAGAGTTTTCTTGAGTGATGGGAAAGACAACAGCAGTTAAGATGTGGCAAGAACTAAGGAGGTGGGATGCCCTGAGCACACAGATGAGGGAGTCACTGTTCTCTCCGAAGGAGGCGGGAAAGACAAAAGCCTTAACGTAGCATTTCTTATATATCGACTGTCTCTCATAATCCTCATGACATCTCTTATGAAAGGGATATGATTTGTATCACTTTATAGATTAGGAAACTGAGGCTCAATGTAATTAAGTCACTTATTCCACGTAACAAGACGCTGAATCTAATTCTTAATCCAAAGCTTCTGCTCTTTCCAGTAACCTTGTTTTGTTGACATGACAGGATGATAATGCTGGTGGGATTCAAAGGAAAGGGGAAAGGGTAGGTAGGAAGCACTAGCTGAAATTGTGAGTAATTTCATGGCAGAGAGGGAGGGTAACTGAAAGAAACAGGGAGAAGTGAAGAGAGAGATTATATGAAGAAAGAGAGACGGCAGCACTGGTGTACTGAAGCCTACCCTAATCTACTCTCACATTCAGCAATTTTGCTATCTGGTTGTTATACCCTTGGCAGCTTAATCCACAATGGTGGGAGTATTTATAGGACAGAAATTGGCAAATCTTACAAATTAGTGTGTTTCTGTCTCCCAGAGACCCAGTTAACCAGCACACTACTGGTGAGAAGGCTGGGAGAGCACGTGGATAGCTGTGGAAGCATTTACAAATAGTAAATTTCTTCTGGGGGAAAACTGAAGTCTTAAGTCATACACATCCCATCTGTTCACATACCTCTATTTCTAGTGATGAAAAAAGTGCGCTGAATGGAGACACTGGTGTGTAAACGCTAATTGATTTTCCTCTTTCACACGCTATAATAGTCAGGATCCTTTGGATTGCAAGTGACAGGAACCAGTGTAATTGGCTTGAACGAAAAAAGGGGTTTATTTGCTCAGACACCCTAATGAGCAAGTCCAGGCAAGGAGTTGACTTTAGGGATTCCTAAGAGTTAACAAGTGCTGTTGGTTGTCAGCTCTAGGTTCTTTTTCTCCATCTCCATTTTTCGCCCTTATTTCTGGATGTTTGCCTTGTTCTTTCCAAATGCATAGATGCTTTCTATGCAGAAGTAGTGCAGAAAAGGGGGTCCTGAGTAGGAAGGGATGAAATGGCCCCAGGCATTGCCAAGCTTGCATCACACCAGATTGGTGACCCCAGAGAGAAGAGACAGCTTTTTCCTTTTAGCATCCAACTCTATCCCAGGGCACCATTGTGATAGTCCTGGCTTAAGTCATACACCATGTCTGGGTCAATCACTGTGTTCAGAAGAATGGGATACTTTGATTCCTAAACCCGGGTAATGTGCATACCCCTGACTCCAGGGAAAGTAGGATTCTATTTGGTAGACCTGCCTGGATTGGGGTAGGTCAGGAGGGTACAGTTACTAGAAGAAGTGAGGGAAGGGTGGACGAAACCAAAAGATTTCCTTTGTATCTGCTCATATTATTTTTAGAAGCACTAACATTCTGGATCTTTAGGATACCTTGAATGAGGCACTTAGATGACACGGGGAAGAATACAATCATTTGACCTTATGGTTATCTCCCTACAAAGTTGATTTCTTTTGAATAAAGTCCAAAATCCTTGTGAAGTCCCGATGAGATCTGGCCCCTGCCCACAACTGTATTTCTAGCCTCCTTCTCTATCACTCCCTAGCCACCCCAATTCTCCCTTCATTTATGCCACTTCAATCACACCGGCTTTCTTCCTGTTTCTAGAAGAGGCTGTTCATTCTATCCTCCAGCTTTTCAATGACCATTTACTCTGCCAGAAATGCTCATCTCCTAGACATTCCCATGACTGGCTCCTTCTCATAATTCATCTCAAATATTACCTTTCAAAAAAGACTTTTTCTTAACCACCATGTACACACTCACTGTTGCCCCAACCATAAACAACTTCTATCTCATCATTCTGTTTTATTCCACTTGCATCTAGCACCGTGTCATGTTTTTTTAAATTAATATGTTTCCTTGTTCATTGACTGTCTCCCTCTGTTAGAAAGTAAGCTTAATCAGAGAAAGAACCATGTCTGTGTCTTATTCTCCAATATGTCCCTCTGTCCTAGCACAGTGCTTCATTCATAATAGTGCTTAACAAATAACTGTGTGATGAGCAAATAAACAGAATCACATGTATAGTTGACCCTTGAACAACACAGGTTTGAACTGCATGGGTTCACTTATACACAGATTTCCTTCCACCTCTGCCACCCCTAAGATAGCAAGACCAACCTCTCCTCGTGCTCCTTCTCTTCAGCCTACTTAACTGAAGATGGTGAGGGTGAAGACCTTTATTATGATTGAGTTCCACTTAATGAATAGTAAATATATTTCTCTTCCTTATGATCTTTTCTCTAGTTTACTTAATTGTAAGAACACAGAATATAATACCTATAACATACAAAATACATGTTAATCGACTATTATGCTATCAGTAAGGCTTCCAGTCAACAGTAGACTATTAGTAGTTAAGTTTTGGAATCAAAAGCCATACACAAATTTTCTACTGCACGGGTGGTTGGTTCCCCTAACCCTTGCATTATTCACAGGTCAACGGTATTATTCTACTGTTATCAGCAGAATGAGTTTGAGGCAAGAGATGAGGTTCAGGATTTATGGGTTATTAACTCAATGTTCTTGAGGCATTTCCCCTGTCTTCTATCCTGCATTTCCTTCCACTTAAACTGCTCAAAAGTAAATGATAATCACTTTACGGCCAAAGCTAATGACATCTCTTTGATTCATCTTATCTTGATCTTTCTGTTGCCTTTGACACTGTTGCCCAATTATTCACTTGATTTTTCTTTTTCTCAGTTCAACTTCCACAATTCTACAATATCTTCTCCTTCCTGCCTTTTCTGCCTTTCCTTATCTCTCCTTTCCTGGCTTCAGGTCTTCCCATTAATCCTGGGCATCTATCAAGTCTTAGTCTGTTTTATTTGCATATTTATCATCATGAGAACACAGATAGCCCAAAAAAAATTTCTAGAAGCAAAAAGATTTACAGGATCAAGAGCTCTGTAAACCAATCAAAAATAGGACCCATAATTCTCAGTGCTATTGACATAAACTTATAATGATTTTTCCAGGAACTTTACTGTCTAAATCATTTATACAGTAATGAGAATGGATTTAGGAGTATTACCAAGGAAGTTATCAATTTATTCACAAAATCTGGTGTCAGAAGATATTACCTTAATGCAAAGGGAAAAATTAGAGATGAAGATGAATATTCATGCCTAAAGTTCTTCCTCACAGTCTTATTCACGATTTTAAAAATAGTACCAAAAGAACCAATGTTCAATAAAGGAGGAATAAATAAGATACCTTTAGACATCATGATTGTTTAAAATATTTAATGTGTGGAAAAATAATCTTGCTATATTGCTGAGTGAAAAATGGAGAACACAAAATATGTAGGAAGAGAGAAGAACAAAGGGCAGACTCTTTTATGAGTGATTTTCAGTATGTCATTAGATATTTTTATATTTTTAAAATATTTTATAAACTGTCTACAGTAAGCAAGTATGATTTTATGAAACTATTAATTTTCAAAAAGAACATATTACTTTACAACAAATACCTTCGATAGGCTGGGTGCGGTGGCTCACACCTGTAATCTCAGCACTTTGGGAAGCCGAGGTATGTGGATCACCTGAGGTCAGGAGTTCAAGACCAGCCCAGCCAACATGGCAAAACCTCATCTCTACTAAAAATACAAAAATTAGCTGGGTGTGGGTGTGTGCCTGTAATCCCAGTTACTCAGGAGGCTGAGGCAGGAGAATCGCTTGAAACTGGGAGGCGGAGATTGCAGTGAGCCACTGCACTCTGGCCTGGGTGACAGAGCAAGACTCTGTCTCAAAACATAAAAATAAATAAATTAACACCATTGATACATTTATTTGCATGTATAGTGTATTTCACAACGTAATTTTTAAAAACATGACTTTGGATCATATTATTTAAAAAGACAAAATATACACAAAGTTCTGAGAAACTGTGCTCAATGCGGAGGTCAGGGGTGTGTTGGTCCTCATATAGACAGGGTGGAATAACTGCAACTACACTGAGGAGTTGTCCATCAACCGTCCATGTGGAAGGAGCAAATGGCAGGGTAAAATCTGGAGTCAGCTTTTAAATTTCTGTCAGTGAAGCTTGGCCTTGTTTAATTAGTGTAGGAGATTGTTTGTAGATAGTGGCTTCCTGAATTTTACAGGCAAGCCTCATGATGAGAAAAGAATTGAAATTACAGATGATGAGATAGATATTTAATAGACAAGAACAGCTGATATGTAGAAAATGGGATGCTGATTCAAAAGTTGAAACACATAATTTAATTATTAGTGATAATAAGTAAATCTTTACATCCACGAACAGAATAAAATACAAATTACATAGTCAGCACAATTCAGGGCTTACAAGCTATGAGACTAATGTAAAATAATAAAGGACAGCAGCTAAGTTAATTGACCATTTCCATGTTATTAATTGGAGAATGATATGGCAATCATTTAAATGGAAAAGAACCATATTTTGTGGAAAATACATATTAACCATTCCAGATACTTTCTTCAGTAAAATAGTTTCTTCCTATTATCAGAGTATTTTTATTATTGGTGCTCTTAATATTTAAAAAGTATGCAATATATCTGGGCCTTAATTTTCTCATCTGTAAAATAAGGGTGTTGTGGCACTGGTTTAGTACTTCATTCTGTAAGAGTGGTACTGCAACATTTTCATAAATGTTTTATTCCATTTCATGGAAGCTGATGTTGACCAAGACTGTGATCATTATCCATATTCCTGGATTTTAGTTTCTGTTTATCAAACAGCCTTATTGATCTTATTGGTAAGCTTTATAATTAATAAATAGTATACATTCAAGCTTATAAAAAATTATATTCTGATGCTTCAAAATGGTTTTACTTATTGAGTTCTTTGTAAGATTTTGTTGGGGGAAACATGGTTTTATTGCTTACACAACAACAACAAAGTTGAAAAGGACAGAGCTTTAAGGTTTGCCTGGCACTCAGACTCTGAGGGCGTATCACAAGCAGCATTCCCAAACTTGTAGGTCCAATAAGTAGTAGATGCAGGCTTTGCCCTAACCTCCCTCATCACCTCAAAATAATACCCTTGAAGGACCAGGGCCCATTCCCCCACACCACTTTCTACTTCAAAAAGTCACTCAAAGCATCTAATCATCTCTTTGCACTTTTAGAACTGTCCCACGAGGGAAGAAGTTCATGCTATATATTTAAGTGAAAACAGCAAACTACAAGGAAATATGAATACTTCCATGTATTTTATAAAAAATACATAGCTGAATCTAGACAGATAAGTGCTGGAAAGATATAGATTGTGTTACCTTTATAGATGCACTAGGCATTATGTGAAGCACTCTTTTTTTAACTCATGTTTTGTCCTCAGTCTCTCAAATGAGGCAGATATTATTATCATCTTCATTTTACAGATGAGGAAACTGATGCATAGCAATTATTTATAAAAGTTACCTTACAAATGCATGGAAAAAAATTCTGAAAGCATTTACTCTAAAAGTTGTAAGACTATGGGTGATGTTTGCTCTTTTGCCTGTGTATAATTTCTAAAAAGAGCTTGTATCACTTATGTAACCAAATGAACAGGGAGACCGTCAGTTCCCACCTTCATTTTCCCATTTTCTCACTTGGCGTCTGAGCAGTGGAAGGCTCGGGATCACAGACTCGGCCCTGCTTGGGAATGGGACAATGATCCATTAAGACTTGCAGATGGTTCTCTGCTCTTTGTTACATGGGATGGTAGCAATTTTTATTCAGTTGGAAGGAAGGGATGGGTGGGATGGCTCACGCCTGTAATTCCAACACTTTGGGAAGCTGAGGCAGGAGGATTGCTTGAGCTTGGGAGTTCAAGACCAGCCTGAGCAACAAAGTGAGATCCCGTCTTTCCAAAAAAGTAAAAATTAGCTGGGCATAGTTGTGCCTGCCTGTGGTCCCAGCTACTTGTGAGGCTGAGGTGGGAGGATCACTTGAGTCTAGGAGGTCAAGGAAGTCAAGGCTGCAGTGAGCCAGGATCGTGCCAGTGCACTCCAACCTGGGCAACAGAGCAAGACCGTGTCTTAAAAAAAAGAAATCCATTGGCAAGAAGTGGTTACAATAACTTGGAAAGAATCCTTGCTCTAGGATGCTTGCATTTTACTAAGGGTGAGCCTTAACCTGCCCTACCAGGCTAGGATCATTCTGTCAGAGCCAAACCCCAGATAAGTCAGGCCTACAGAAATTGTGTATTCATCTACCTGGGTCTATGAGAACCAGGGAACTAATGCTAGCTCGTGCCACTATTCTGTTGAACTGCTTATTTTTTTTTGTGTTGTTAATCTGCATTAAGTATCTGTTTTTAATATCTTTAATGAGATTATAAATTCCTGGGTGGAAGTGATGTTCTGGGAAATATCTCTTCATTAAACATAAATGCATTAAACATAAAAAGTGTTTGATGAATGATACCTGAATGAAATGGAATCAAATATATATATAAAATGGTAGATTTTGGCAATTTGGATTATTTATTTTCTGTAACAAATAAATCAATAAACAAAAAATGGAAGGATCTTCCCTTTCCCTTCCCTTCCTTTTCCTTTCCCTTCTCTTCCTCTTTCTCTTCCCTTCTCCTTTCTGAACAATTCCATCCTACATCCATTGTATGGGGCAGAGAAAGGTAGACATCCATTCAGATGGGTGGCCTGGTGTGGGATGTCAGAACCCAAAGGGGATGGGGGCTCTACTCAGGGACAGGAGCAGCAATGGTGATAAGAGATTGGCTATATACAGGGGAATTGATCTAATAAAAAATACATCAAAAATAATGGGAACCAAGCTTCTCATTGTTGTAGAAGAGAGTCAGAAATCAGGAAAGGGAAAAAACTAGAATGAACACTGTGGTGTTGAATTGGTATTGGAGATACCAGTGTGAACTCATGGATTTTAGTAAATATATATGTAGATATGGAAACAAATTTAGATGTAAATGTGTTTATGTATATCTTTGTCAATAGGTGTGTGTCTGTGTGTATATTCCTTACCTAAACACTTTTCTTTGTTGTGTTTTCAATTCCACATTTAATTCATCAGGGATTTATTTTTATGTGCAGTATGAGATGGGTGCCACATTTTTTTTGACCAAATAGCCAGCCAATTTTCCCAACACTGTTTATTACATGATTCACCTATCTCCATTGATCTGAGATACTTCCATACTGATATGCACATATTAGGTTGACTGCAAACATCTTAGAAAAGCAACATTGATCTTGTTAATGATGGAGCAATGAGACACATCTCCATTTCTCCTGCTCTGACATCTTGGGCATCAATGGCCTATTTCCAACTGAGTGTTCAAAAAACATCCTGAAGGTCAACACTTCCCAAACTAAACTGATCCCATTTGTCTTCATGAATTCCTGACCTCAAAAAACAACATCAGCAGCAGCCTAACTGCCCAGTGATCTTTCAAATACTCTGACCCTGTCCTCCCCTCTCACTGTTAAATCCCTTCCTTCTTTCCCTATTGTCTGCAGTTCCTGAGTTTGGACTTTTCCCTTGAGCTATTATGATTATATTGTATTTATTTCCAATGTAATATTGAAAATCTTTCAAAAATTGAAAGAATTCATGAGAAAATAAAGCATTTGTTCTGTTTGACAGTCAGGGCTGATTTGATGAATCTGAGTGACCAGATCCCATCTAATCTACCTTTCTTTTTTTTTTATTATTATACTTTAAGTTCTAGGGTACATGTGCATAACGTGCAGGTTTGTTACATATGTATACTTCTGCCATGTTGGTGTGCTGCACCCATCAACTCGTCAGCACCCATGAATTCATCATTTATATTAGGTATAACTCCCAATGCAATCCCTCCCCCCTCCCCTCTCCCCATGATAGGCCCCGGTGTGTGATGTTCCCCTTCCCGAGTCCAAGTGATCTCATTGTTTAGTTCCCACCTATGAGTGAGAACATGTGGTGTTTGGTTTTCTGTTCTTGTGATAGTTTGCTAAGAATGATGGTTTTTGCAATCTACTCATCTGACAAAGGGCTAATATCCAGAATCTACAAAGAACTCAAACAAATATACAAGAAAAAAACAAACAACCCCATCAAAAAGTGGGCAAAGGATATGAACAGACATTTCTCAAAAGAAGATATTCATACAGCCAACAGACACATGAAAAAATGCTCATCATCACTTGCCACCAGAGAAATGCAAATCAAAACCACAATGAGATACCACCTCACACCAGTTAGAATGGCAATCATTAAAAAGTCAGGAAACAACAGGTGTTGGAGAGGATGTGGAGAAATAGGATCACTTTTACACTGTTGGTGGGATTGTAAACTAGTTCAACCATTATGGAAAACAGTATGGCGATTCCTCAAGGATCTAGATCTAGATGTACCATATGACCCAGCCATCCCGCTACTGGGTATATACCCAAAGGATTATAAATCATGCTGCTATAAAGACACATGCACACGTATGTTTATTGCAGCACTATTCACAATAGCAAAGACTTGGAATCAACCCAAATGTCCATCTGTGACAGACTGGATTAAGAAAATGTGGCACATATACACCATGGAATACTATGCAGCCATAAAAAAAGATGAGTTTGTGTCCTTTGTAGGGACATGGATGCAGCTGGAAACCATCTAATCTACCTTTCACACTGATTTCTGAATAATAAATAGAAATAATAAGTAAATAAATATAATATAGCCATATGGGCCTGTGCTTGTGATTCTGCAACTCAAAAACCTTCAAGTCTGTGAGTTTTCATAAACACCATAGCTGAACATCCAAGGTCACTGGGATTGACCTTCCAGGTGTTCTTTCTTCTACCTGACTTGCACTTTCATCACTTGTGTTAAATTCTGGTTCTAGAACATGCCAAATATTTCCCCAATTTTCTACTTTTTTGTCTTGCATGGAAAGCTGCCCCTTTACCCTCTATCAATAATTATATTATCTTTTAAGGTCAGCTTAAACACAGCCCCCTTCCATAAAGTATTTCCCTAATCCTCCAGTTGGAATTATTACTTACCACCTGTTTTCAAAGCACTTTGTTTGTGCTGTATTGTACTATGTGTTTCATTATGCTTAGAATGGAAGTACTATAATCTTAGTTTTCAGATCCATATTTTAGCCCCTGAAGCCAGGACTGCATCTTTGTTACCTCTGACCACTGCCTACAGCTAGCAGTTTTAGTACACTCACTTTGGCACCTAGCTAAGTGCTCTTACCCCTTTCCTCCTCTTCCCTTCCCTTCCCTTCCCTTCCCTTCCCTTCCCTTCCCTTCCCTTCCCTTCCACATTGATTTAATGAATTGCAATGTACACCAGGCGCTATTCTAGTACTTAGGATACTGTGATGAACCAGACAAAGTTCTTGTCCTTATGAAGCTTATATTTCACGAGGAGTCTTAATCAACCCTTTCAAGAACCCCGTGACATAGGGGCCATTGTAAATTATTCAGGAGTGTAGTAACATATTTGGTAAGTAGCATTACTGGAATTCAAACTAGATCTATGTGATATCACCTGTTCCTAGCACCACAGCTTGTTGAAATATTTGTGGAACTGGGAATAAGTTTGGTGCTTCAAGAGGATTAAATAGGATGCTTCTTTAGATGCTGAACTGAGAAGGAAACAATTATGTGTCACTATTGAAAAAGCCATGATCCCCTTTGCTCTTTCCATATGCTCAGGAAATAAATATAGAAACCAAGTCTTATAGCCAAGTTTGATCTTCAGTTCTAACTGAGGGCCCATGTTGCTTTATTACAGAAAGTTGAAAAGAAAGAGAAACTCACATTTGTTTGAGGTAGATGCATCTACATATTTTATTTTTAAAAAATTTTCATAGAAACAATGCAAGGTAGATATTGCTGTCTCCATTTCTACAGGTAGAGAAACAGATCCAGAGGGGTTAAATAACTGTTAAAAATCATGGCTATTTCCTGGTATTATGTTTTAAACAGGAATTTTATAAGCCATATATAGAACTTATATCAATTGAATCATTTTAAATGTACATGGAGACCATTCTATTTAAAGGACTCCTATAAAAGGTAGATTAATTCAATAAATGGTAATGGGATTTACCGACTTGCCATTTTGGGGTTAAAAAAAAAAAGACAAGTAAAACTGGATCCTTATATCACCTCTTATACCAAAATAAATTCCAGATGGATCAAAGATTTACATGTAAAACACGAAATCACAGACGTCCTAGAAGAATACATGGATGCATATTTTTATAATTATAGAATGGGCAAGACTTTAAAACCCCGGCTGGGCACAGTGGCTCACGCCTGTAATCCTAGCACTTTGGGAGGCCAAGGCAGGCAGATCACCTGAGGTCTGGAGTTCAAGAGCAGCCTGGCCAACATGGTGAAACCCCACCTCTACTGAAATACAAAAATTAGCTGGGCATGATGGCAGATGCCTGTAATCCCAGATACTCGGAAGGCGGAGACGGGAGAATTGCTTGAACCCGGGAGACAGTGGTTGCAGTGAGCTGAGATTGCGCTGCTACACTCCAGCCTGGGCGGCTGAGCGAGACTCCGTCTAAAAAAAAAAAAAAAAAAAAAAATATATATATATATATATATACACACACACACACACACACACACATGTATATAACCCCAAACCCAGAAGTTATGAAAGAAAAGATTAGTAAATTTGATTATATAAAAGTTTGAATTTTGTATAGCAAACTTTAGTCTCTTTAAAAACATGGGCAAAGGCAAAAAGAAAAAGAGGAGAAATATTTTCTTTCACTTTTTTTTCTTCTATCCTTTCTTACCTGCAAGGAAAGAAGAAACATTTTCTTTGGTTTCCAGACCTTGGGTAGATCTCACCAAAGGACTACTTGGGTATTTGAAGCCAAATCCCTGCTAGTAATGCAGAACTGTATGACCTGGCCATGTCTCATGTGACAAAGTGATAGTTGCCAGCCAATCACAAACAGAATTGGGGATCAGTATCTATCCTGGACTGTATGTTTCCTGCAAGTCTCAAATTACAACAGAATTCACAAATTACTACCTAGGGACTTGATGGAGGAAAATAATGTGATTCACTGCTTGAGGCTTCAAAAATGGAAAGAATGAATGTGGAAGTAAAGCATTTGGCCTGTTTGACAGTCAGGGCTGATGTGATGAATCTGAGTGACCAGATCCCCAGGGCTCCCTGTCATTCCTTCTTGAAGTTGGGTTTCAGTCATAGAAGAGGGAAGAAAAGCAAGAATGAAAGGGCACGTGAAATCTACTTGATTATTGGTGGAACACTAGATTTTCTCTGCAAAGTGGTGCTTTACTATTTTTAAAGGATACCTAACTGACAGGAAACTATAACTGAGTTTATGTGACTTTTCTCAGCAAAATTATGGAACATCTCAGTTTAGTAAACATTGGGGACTGGGTTAGAAGGCTATAGGGGACTTGCCATGTATTTGTGTTACATTTATATTTGCCAAGTGCATATCCTCTCTTAAGCTCTTTCTGAGGCAAAACAAATGTGAGCTTATTTGGAATGAGCAATAGATATTTTATTTTGTATAGTTGTGCTTCTATTCTTCATAGTTCCACTAGTATTTAAGTTATTTTCTAATGAGACTTTCTGCATTATGCTGAAGCTTTGCAACAGGAAGACGGGAGTTTAGGAAGTCCATTGAGCAACCCCAGCCTGGTCACCTTTGCTTTGTAATGGAACCTCAGTGTTTGTCATTGACCCAACCCAGTCTAGTCACCTTTGCTCTGTGATAGAACTTCAGTGTTCGTGGGGTGTGTGTCAGAGTGAGAAAGAGGGATAGTTGAAAGAGGGGAGCACAATCAAAGAGCTCTAACACTTTGAGGCCCAGGTAACTCTGGTGTGGGATATCCTTAAAGGAATATGACTCTGGTAATCTTCTCCTTTGCATTTCAAAAAATATTAGACCGGGTGCAGTGGCTCACGCCTGTAATCCCAGCACTTTGGGAGGCCAAGGCGGGCGGATCAGTTGTGATCAGGAGTTCGATACCAGCCTGGCCAACATGGCGAAATCCTGTTTCTACTAAAAATATAAAAATTAGCCAGGTGTGGTGGTGGGTACCTGTAATCCTAGCTACACGGGAGGCTGAGGCACGAGAATCGCTTGAACCTAGGAGGCAGATGTTGCAGTGAGTCAAGATTGCACCACTGGGGCAATACAGCAAGACTCAGTTTCCAAAACAAACAAACAAACAAAAGATTAATGAGCTGTCATAGAACCCTGAGAATGAGACATGAGACACGGAGGAGACAGTGGAAACCAGGTAGATCTTCACACCTAAAAATTTGAATAAGAAGACAAGGGTGAGAAATTCCCAAGCACACCTTATCAAGTTGGGCAGTTTCTCAGTGCCAGCCTCATTAGCAAGCTGGAGTGGATGTGTACAAACACTCACATTACTTCATGGAAACAATTAAACAGTGGAACACAGAAAAGTTTGGACTTAGGGCAAATCAGCAAGGGGACAGGGTGAGGGCAGGAAGAGTGCGCTCAGAGATGTTGCAATTTGGGTATAAATGCCCATGAGACCTCCCAAGCAAGAGAAGTCTGAATATTGTTACATTTTAGGGTTCATCCAGGATTTTCCTGAATCCTAATGCTGTACACCTTTGTTGCAAGGACAAATTATTCCCTCTAAGAATTATAGTCAACTGGTATTTGGAAATGGTGATACTGTAGGAGGCCTAATGCATGGAAATGGGTGTGGAATCTGAGCTTGTCTGTGACTGCAAGTGAACAGTGAAGAGCCTGAAATGAAAAATACCTGACAGGTTGCTTTAACCCTGGAAAGGGATAAAATGCTTGACAAGTTTTTTAGGAAGGGGGAGGAAGCAAATGTAGCCTTCCTAGAGCTTAATAACTTGCACCCCTGGAGGGGTGTTGGGAAAGTATCTGGAAACTAATCTTTCAGCCCTGTGTTTTTTTTCTCTCTCTTTTGAGATGGCGTCTTGCTCTGTCACCCAGGCTGGAGTGCAATGGCATGATCTCGGCTCGCTGCAACCTCCGCCTCCCAGGTTCAAACGATTCTCCTGCCTCAGCCTCCCGAGCAGCTGGGACTACAGGAGCATGCCACCATGCCCGGCTAATTTTTTGTATTTTTAATAGAGATGGAGGTTTTGCCATGTTGGCCAGGCTGGTCTTGAACACCTGACCTCAGGTGATCTGCCCACCTCAGCCTCCCAAAGTGCTGGGATTGCAGGCGTGAGCCACTGCGCCCAGCCTGAATACTGAATTTCTGTACAGACTGAAGCTATTCCTAGATCAAGAGAGACAAGGAATGTCAGACTTGACGCAAGTCCTTAAGTAATAGTTCACCCAGTGGATTTAAACCTAAGCAGGTCATGTGTCATATGCATACGAGCTCAGGTTCTGGGACAGACATGGTGGAAACCATGGAGGCCAGAGGCAAAAGCTAGGTGTGTTTCTCAAGAGTATCACCACAGCAGCCCTGGGAGGAGAGACATTTAAACTCTGGCTAAGGAAAACCTGTGACACTTCAAAAACTGCATGTATCAGAAGTGAAGTAATAACAGCCCCAAACACAATCCTAACAATAGCTTACATTTACTGATTGCTTACGAGGCTGCAGGCATTGTGTGGAGCACTTTACAAGCATTATCTCATTTACAAAATTGAAGGGGGTTGATGGAGAACTTTAGAGGCTTGACATTTGAGGTCATATATATCCTAAGGGATGTGGTACTTCAATAAGAGTGGTAAAATGTTCAAGAACTCTTGAGCTGGTATATGGAAGTCCTATAAACTGTAGAGCTGTACAGGTAAAATTGCTAAATTATCAGCGAACAAATTTTTTAAAAGCTTACTTTTTAAAACTGGAAATCCTGTGATGGAAGGTGGTCAAGAAGAAAGCATGGATTAGACTCTCTGTGAACAAGCAATTATTGAGGCTGCCTTGAACAGAACACTTCAATCAAAGCTCCAGCTGCCAGTCCAAGGACAGGCTCCTACTTCCCTGTAGCTGCCAAGACTTGAGACAAGCAACATGAAATGCCTGTCCAAATCAGGGCGGAGTCACCCAGACCAATTGGGACAGTCACTTAACTGCCTTTACTTCACCCTAGGGCTTCTGAGAAGGCTGGTAAGTGGCCTCTTGTCAGCTTCAAGGTTCAGTTGGCCAAGAAAAAAAAAATGTGAAAGAGGGTGCTCATAAAACAGCTAAACAAAACTGTGCTTTCATGGACAGTGTAGAGAACAAGGCTATATGCAAACAGAAAATGATTAGGATGAAAACCCATCTTTACTATTCCCAAGGTAAACTAGCATTATAGTGAGTCAGACATGCTAATGTGGGCCAGGATATGAACTGGTCCTCCTATCACAATAGCAGTCCTTGAAAGGGAACTTGAAATAAGCAGTCCTTGAAAGGGAACAGTGTTGAAAGGGAACATGGAGAGATTTGGGGTTCAAGTAGTGCAGGAAAGTGAATCCCAAGCAATGATTTCTTCTCAGTCTCCCCATGACGTATGCCTGACCTACCTCTCTTCACAAGAATCTGATGGATTAGGGTTTGTGGTTTTAGCATAAAGGTTACCCCAACCCGCATTTTTTGTGGGAGGACAGAGTCTTGCTCTGTTGCCCAGCCTGAAGTGCACAGTGGCACAATCACAGCTCAGTGGCACAATCACAGCTCACTGTAGCCTCAACCTCCTGGGCTTAAGCAATCCTCCTGCCTCAGTCTCCCAATTAGCTGGGACTACGGATGTGTGCCACCATGCCCAGCAAATTTTTTTTTCTTTTAAAAGGAGTCTCGCTCTGTCACCCAGGCTGGAGTGCAGTGGCGGGATCTCAGCTCACTGCAAGCTCTGCCTCCGGGGTTCACGCCATTCTCCTGCCTCAGCCTCCCAAGTCACTGAGACTACAGGCATCTGCCACATCACCAGGCTATTTTTTTTTTTTTTGCATTTTTTTAGTAGAGATGGGGTTTCACAGTGTTAGCCAGAATGGTCTTGATCTCCTGATCTCATGATCCACCCACCTCGCCCACCTCGGCCTCCCCAAAAGTGCTGGAATTACAGGCGTGAGTCACCGCGCCTGGCCACTAATTTTTTTTAACTCATTTTGTTGCTCAGGCTGGTCTCAAACTCCCAACCTTAACCAATCCTCCTGCCTCAACCTCCCAAAGTGCTAGGATTACAGGCATAAGCCATCACAAGCAACATCCTTAAGCACTTTGGAGCTGTGGGTAGGGTTCCAAAGGGTTGAATTTCCGGAAGGAAAGGAAGAAGTGGATGTGGATGGCAGTTGCTGTGTGCTTGAAATGGAAAGATAGGACCCAGAGGTGAAGCCAGCTGGACTTCCTGGGTGGAGTGGGGACTTGGAGAACTTGTCTGTCTAGCTAGAGGATTGTCAATGCACCAATCAGTGCTCTGTGTCTAGCTAAAGGATTGTAAATGGACCAATCAGCCCTTTGTAAAATGGACCAATCAGTGCTCTGTAAAATGGACCAATCAGCAGGATGTGGGCGGGGCCAAATAAGGGAATAAAAGTGGCCACTGAGCCAGCAGCAGCAACCCATTGGGGTCCCCTTCCATGCTGTGAAAGCTTTGTTCTTTCACTCTTCACAATAAATCTTGCTGCTGCTCACTTTTTGGATCTGCACTACCTTTAAGAGCTGTAACACTCACGGTGAGGGTCTGCGGCTTCATTCCTGAAGTCAGCGAGATGACAAACCCACTGGAAGGAAGAAACTCTGGAAACATCTGAACGTCTGAAGGAACAAACTCCGATGGAACAAACTCCGGAAGGAACAAACTCCATCTTTAAGAGCTGTGGCACTCACCGCGAGGGTCTGCGGCTTCATTCTTGAAGTCAGCCAGACTGAGAACCCACCAGAAGGAATAAATTCCGGACATACAAGGAGAAGCTGCATGAATAAGAACCTACTCCAGTTTATTACAAGTACTTCCTCCACACTGTGGGCAGCATGTTGGTATCACAGAGATCTGGACATTATCTTAACCCACCCCTGCAGCCCAAAGCCTACAGGAGATAGGCTTGGGAAGGAGCCAAAGGCATCTACTGGGTCCCCAAGAGTAAACTTAGAAATATTAGAGCATTCCACTGCTAGGTAAAAAAAGAGATTAAGGGGAATATAATTCCCTAAAAACAAATGTCCCCTTTCTGTCAATGAGACTAAGTGGCCTTCAGGGAGACAGCATAAAACAGAGTTGCATGGTCCTTTTCGCTGTAGGGGAAAAGTTTGCGGAGGTTGCATAACTTGGGTAAATGAGATCACCTGAACTAATGCCTAATTGATAAATGACAAACTTTTAAAGTCTCACGGCCTGCATGCCTTCTCTTCATGGCAGTGGGGAGAAAAATGGGTGAAAAAAATGGTGTACATTTTAGCACTCTAAATAGATGAATTAAACCAGATCAGTGTACGTGATACTTGCCCCAGAATATTAACCTGATGGACAATCACTGATTATCAGTGTCAATTTCAGGAGACTGTGAAACCTTATGATGACTGAAGGTAATAAAAAGAGACCATGAAATAATCTGTGTATAATTTCTTTTTTTTTTTTTTTTGAGATGGAGTCTCACTCTGTAACCCAGGCTGGAGTGCTGTGGCCGGTTCTCAGCTCACTGCAAGCTCTGCCTCCCGAGTTCACGCCATTCTCCTGCCTCAGCCTCCCAGGTAGCTGGGTAGCTGGGACTACAGGCGCCGCCACCTCGCCCGGCTAGTTTTTTTTTTGTAGTTTTTAGTAGAGACGGGGTTTCACTGTGTTAGCCAGGATGGTCTCGATCTCCTGACCTCATGATCCGCCCGTCTCGGCCTCCCAAAGTGCTGGGATTACAGGCTTGAGCCACCGCGCACGGCCTGTGTATAATTTCAACTGCAAAAATTTGGAAGTGGAATGAGTTGTCTCTAGGCCTAGATGGTATTATAAATATGCTTTAAAATAACATATAATGATATAAAGCAATAGGAATATAACAAAAGTTGTTGGAAGGGGTGGGGCATGGTGTCTCACGCCTGTAGTTCCAGCACTTTGGAGGGCTGCTGTGGGTGGATTGCTTGAGGTTAGGAGTTCAAGACAAGCCCAGCCAACATGGCAAAACCCCATCTCTACTAATGCAAAAATTAGCCAGGCGTGGTGGTGCACACTTGTAATCCCAGCTACTTGGGAGGCTGAGGCATGAGAATGGCTTGAACCAAGGAGGCGGAGGTTGCAGTGAGCTAACATTGCACCACTGCATTCCAGCCTGGGTGAGAGAATGACACACTGTCTCAAAAACATACAAACCAAAAACAAAGTTGATGGAGTGATTCTAGGTCGGTACTTCCCAAACTTCTGACATTCTAGTACTACCTCCTTCAAGATTTTTGCCACATCCTTGTATTTAATGTTTTTCTTTAAATTGGTGAGTATTTTAAACTTACATATACTTTTTTAAGGAAGAAACTTCATATTATGACTCTAAAAGAAAACCAATATCATTTGCCATATAGGAGGTAACAATAAAAACAAGTACTTATGTAATAAAAACCAAAACAGAGTTGTAAAACCCTAGCTAGATACCATTACAAGACAAAGGCTCTCAGGCTGAGGCCTTTTCTCTCTTTTAAAAAGGGAGATTACGAAGTGATAGACCGTACAAGGACCAAATGGAAACTTTCTCCTCAGAATAATGAACAGGAGTGTGAGAGAACTGGAAAGGGAATAGCTCTCTCACTATGTGATTCAATGCCATTTAATGTTGTTGTCTGGGTACCACTGATAATCGTCTCCAGTGTCAGTTAGGCTCAAATAATGATTTGTGTTCTGTATACTGTGGGAAACACAGTTCTTGACCCTCTTAGAGTGATGTAAACCTCATCCACCTGGAAAGGAGTAAAGGTAAGATGGGAAATCAGAGAAAAAAAGGTATTTAAAAACTCTAAAAAATTAAGAAGCAGCAACACGGCAGGAGCAAAAGATACACAAACATAAGGCAAAACATAAAAGAACGTGAGAGGATAAACTCAATGTCTGAAAGTAAGCAAAGATAGCTCATAAAAGGAAGAAGCAAAGCTAATTAAAGACTGAAAGTGGATATGAAGTGACATCACATCCAATCAAGATAAGCATGAACAGAAATGCAGAAAGCTATCCAAATAAGCACATGGGCTAAGTCTGTAGGCCACATCAGCTGTTACTCCCTGCCCTCTGTTCTTGATGGAAAATGGGGGAGGTGTGAGAGAAATGGCTGACACTTCTGTGTGTGCATCATGAGATCATCACACAACTGAACCTTCTGGTGGCAGGAACAGGACCACCTGGAGAGTCAGGCATTTCAGCTACTTTGAAACAAACATCTTCATTTTCCCATGATTAAAAAAATGCACGTTTGTCCAGCTGAGTTTTGCTTCTCAGATAGCTGTTTTGCATGTAGAATTTGAATTGGCCAGTCCTTAATTTGTTTTTCTAGAAGGCAATAAAAGGTAATTTATAACTGGCAGGTTCGGTGGCCAGAGAGAGTGATAAAATTCTAAACCCAAGGCATTGGTATTCAGTGCTTTTAGCGATTCCTCTATATAATCTAGTTTACAGCAAAGTAAAGATGGGTCACTTGGGGCTCCTATAGTTGCCATTTATGCCTCAGAAAATAATTGTTAATGATTGGGGCAAGGTAAAAGACCAATAAAGCTCAAGGTGAAAGCTGTGTTCAGATCACACCAGAAGCTCCACATATGCTAATTAACATAAAACTGTGTTTCATTGCTGTAAACATTCCCGCATCTGAATTGTAACGGTCACATGGGCATAAAAAGCATCAACATGTAATAACATAATTAATATATCTAATATAAACATTTATAAATGTATTTTTAAGCTTCAAGACAGTGTTTCCCAAGTACTGTTACAAATGTGGTTTTCTGAATTTTAAAAGTTCCTTTCAATTTTCGTTTGTTCTCACATTGACAGAATGAAGTGGGAACCATATTTATGATAAGACTTCCTAGATTTTAATGTAAAATAATTTTAGAATAATATTTTACATTTATATAGTATGTTACAGCCTATGGAGTATTCTCACATTCCCACTGACCTTCACCATGACTCTGTGAGGCAAGTAGACTTTACAGAGGAGTTAACAGGCTCAGCAAGATTAAATGACTTGCTCAAGCCCACACAGCCAGTAAGTGAGGTTGACATTTAAAGTGAGCATGTGTTGAAGCTGGTGTGTGTTGCCAGGGGAGAAAAGGCTGATTGTGTCCTCAGAAACCTCACAGGTGACCTTGCCTCATGAAGTCCCCAGGTTGTATGGTCTGTCCCTAGCTTGTCAATGTCCTAGAATGTTGCAATCCAAGTCAACTGACGTACTCTGATCAAACCCATAGGAGACTGAATTCTAAACCAGTGAGCTGGTTTGTTTATTGTCAGAAACATTACTGCCATGTGAACCGGAAAGAATGCAGTTGCTGGTACCACCAGTATACTCTCTTCCTGTAGGCAGAATTACATGGGATGACACACTGCGATCATGAGATTAAATGATGGGCATGAAGGGAGACTAGGAGACAGATGTTGAGGAGTGGGCAAGCAAAAAAAGTGACATGTATTGATACTCACAAGATGCCTGTCATTATCATGATCAATTTCATTATTACCTGTACTTGTTATCTTCATCTGTCCCATTCTAGAAAGGAAGAAATTGAGACAAAAAAAGATTAATTAACTTGCCCAAGCATTTGTTGGATTTCATTTTTAGGTAGTGCTTGTTGAGATGGATTTCTCACACTTAAGTCAGAAGCTACTTGCTCTAATTACAGCAGAAAAAAAGATAGAACCCACATAGTGGGTTGGGGCATACAAGCTTGCAAGGAGTAGATACATCTATGGGTAAAAACTCACATTAAGGGCCAAGATGATTCACTTTGAGTCTTGGCTCCTCAACTGGCATCATCAGTGAATTTATATTATGTATTTATTTAAATGATACCCTCAGAAATGTAGCCCTCTCTATCGGTGATCTTATATAATGGAGCCAGATGACAGGTGGTTCAGGGTTTGAATTTAAAGTTTTCAAAATTTTTTTGCAAATTTTTTATTAAAAAGTGACATAAATACCCTATTACTAATATTTAATCTGATGAGCAGCCACAGGAGACCCTTATGCCTTCTCCTTTTGCAATTTTATAGCTTCCACATTATTTTTTAGAGGTTTAAATATATCATCTCTTCACGACTCTGTAGGTTTTAATTATCAAAGCAGCTACATCAATTTTTACCAAAAGCGGAGTGACCTTATTTTATAAATGAAACAAAGCCCAAAGCTTGGTCCCAGCAGCAGGCAGTTAATAGGTCATTCCATAAAGATTTATGTATACTTTGTGGATACGGAAGAATTTTAAATAGGGGAAGTCAAACTTATGGACTCACTTGTCTTTCATCACTTTAGGAAAGATAGGATTTACTTCAATTAAAAGCTGTCTCCTGGCTAAATGGGGCTTATTTTTATGAAGACTCAAAAAATAAAAAAATAAAAAAACACTGCCATTAAGCAATTTAGAGATGACTAAATTCAGCAACTAATCTTAACATCCCTTTGTGGGGGAGACAAACACAACAATCAAGTTTTCTTTTGTTTCAGCGTGAAGGTAGCTTCGCTGTGGGATGAGAGAAACAGGCAGTGTTTCATAATTATATTTATACACCTGACATAAGAAAAATATTCCTCCAAAGCGAAAGCAAAAACTAGGGCAGAAATAGCTGGCTGTTGGAGGGAGGTGGGTATGTGTGTAGGGGAGGGTGAGGGACATGTTTTTATTACCTCTTGGATCTAGCAATATCAATAACAGCCTATCTTCTAGCTCATTTTGCCACTGCAAAATTCTTTAGGAAAAAATCTGTGATTAAAATCCTCAACCTCTGCTCCCCCATTCCCATACCCACCGTCCTCTTCCCTGAAAAAATCTGTTGCCAGTGCCTCTTCCGTGATCTTTTCTTGTGTGGGTTTTCTCTCTAGAGTAACAGCGAAATCAGGGAAAGGTCTTGGGCACAGCTCACTGCTTCAGTGACTACCTTGAGACCAGCTGGGGACTGACAGTCTTAGACTCCGACCAGTTGCCACAGATGCAATTGCTTTGAAAAGCAGATTCTCTTCTCTGCTAACCTCATGCAGAAAAATAAAAATGAGCAATGCAGTGATATTTTATTTCATTTTCTCCTGCTCATTCTAGGAAACGGAACCAAGGGAATGTATGATTGGAATGAAACAGGGTTTTTCTTAGTAAATAAACATTCCACCTGCGGAATCAGTACCAAATGCGGGTTTGAGAGTATTCTAAACAACACTATGGCCATTCTTCATCTTCTTATCTGTGAGGGACTGGGGCAGTGGTGGAGGGAGTGTGTGGAGAATAAATGGTCAACACTTAGAGAGTAGACCTCATTATGCTCATTTTTAAAAATAGCATTCAAACGGGTGTAAACTTTATAGTTTTGTCATTCCAGAGAGAAGTATCCTTTTAAACATGTTTGGATGTGGTATGAGGAAATGAGATTGTTATGATGTTCTAAGAGCTCTTAATTAGGACTACTGGTATTTTCTGCAGTACAAGATATCCATTATTTGCAATTTAAAGCCCAGAGCACCTTTCCTCATGGGTGGGGAGATGGAGAGAGGCTGCACTTCAAAGGGAGAAAGATACAAGTGCAAGTGGAATGGAAGTGGCAGCTTGCTACCTAACAGAATCCACATCATTTAGCCCTAATGCAGGGAACACATGCCCCTAATAACCTGCCTTATTCCTGGCTCTCTTTCCCCGATAAGCTCATACTGCCAGTTAGTAGTCTCTTGCATCTCCTGAGTGGCTGTGCTTCCTTAGTGAGGGAGCTTGCTGGGGCCTGGGTGCCTAAATAAGCAGAGATGGGGACACCCCGTGTGATCCTGCCATGTAATCACTGCAATTGTCTTCACTGTGAGAAGGGCAAGGGCCTGGTTCCCTGCAGTCCATATGTCTTGTGAACCAGCAGTAAATATCACCCGGATTAATCCGACTGAGAGAGATGCTGCTTAGCTCAGGGACTAGAGGAGCTCAGCCTCAGGAAACCAGACTTCAGAATGAGAGTCAGAATGATGGGAAGCTGGGGGGCAGAGAGGGGTTAGACCTGCCATGCCAGTGGGAGAGAAGGCTGGCATCTTGGGAGGTGAGTTCAGTGCAGTGGTTATGAGTTCAGGTTGTCTGGCCAGATAGGCTGGTTTTCCACTAACCAATTGATTGTGGGCACATTTCTAGAACTCTACAGTTTCTGTGACAGCCCCAAGTTTTCCTTCTCTCTAGAATGGAAATAACTATGTTCTGAAAATCCAAAGAGACAATGTATATAAATTGCCTGGCATAAAATAATGTTAAATATTATGATCACAAGCAAGTAAAGGCCAGGTGCAGTTGCTCACACCTGTAATTCCAGCACTCGGGGAGGCCAACACAAGAGGATTGCTAGAGCCCAGGAGTTAGAGACCTGGATAATATAGTGAGACTCCATGCCAACCAAAAAAAATTTTTTTTTTTTTTAATTAGCCAGATGTGGTAGCATGAGCCTGTAGTCCCAGCTACTTGGGGGTGTGAGGTGGGAGGATCTCGAGCCTTGGAGGTCAAGGCTGCAGTGAGCCGTGATCATGCCACTGCACTCCAGTATGGGCAGCAGAGCAAGACCTTGTCTTAAAAAAAAATAGCAAATAGATATGGATTTTTTAAATGGCATGTGGGATGAGACTGACAGTTATTTTGTCCTTGTGCCTAAGTTCTTGCTTGGGCAAGTAGATAGGCACGTGCAGCTGGACTTTAAATTATATCTTACTTTGGTCCTGCAAATATTGATTTTCGTGTTGGGTTAATTTCTGTGTGGAGGAGCTGGCATGAAGGCAGGCTGAGCTATTTGTTGGGGATTTTCCCTTTATGCTCTGCCTGGTCTCTATAAGTTGTCTAATGAATATAAATCAGTATTAATAAATGCCTACCTGAGAGAATTGCAGAGCAGTAACCACTGACCTTTCATCCTGTCTCCCCTGTTTTCTGGGGTTTTGATAGCTACAATTATAGTTGTAACATCCATTTTTACTAAATAAGAAAGGGGACACAATTAGGAAATTGAAAGGTTTGGTTGCACTTGGATATGCTGCTTTATAAAACATGTACTGACTGTTAACGCTAACTCTGCCAGCTGCTTTCCTCATACTCTTTTAGTCGTTGCAAGAACCTACAAGAGAGTTATTTTAGCTCTACTTTACTGAGGATGAGAGAAGTTAAGTAGCCTGTTTTAAGTTAACAGCTTCAAGTGGCAGAGTCCTAATCCATCAATAGTTAGCGCTATCTACCTATTTGCTCCTCAAATATTTTTGGATTGCCTCTTGTTCACCGTACTAGGTGCTGAGGGGATAAAGGTCAGTGAGACCGACCCCATCCTGGACCTCACAGGGCTGCTAGCCTGTGGGGTTAGCAAGGCTGAGTGGAAGGCTGACAAGTATATAGGCAATTGCAACTCCATGTCACAATGTAGAGGGTGTGGAGTGGCACAGTCATCCCAGGTAGAAAGAACAGCCCCTGCAAATGCCCAGGGGCAGAAAAGAGCAAGGCACTCTGGTGGAAGCACAGGGAGTTTGCTATAGTGCTAAGTGCTACGTGATAAATAAGGGCACAGGCAGAATACTGTCGGTGCTCAGGGCAGAAAGCCACTACGTTTGCCTGGGGATTGTTAGGTTGCATTTGAATTTATTTGAGGAATTGTGCTGTCAGACTCTCGATTATTTTGCAAAGCAGTAATAATAGGCTCTGGGGATGATGATGTCCATTTCTCCGATTAGAGTTTTCCAAAAAGGAATGAGACTCAAGGCTCCTCCAGGTTTGTTTCATGTTCCTGTGCTCTAACGTGAGCTGAGGGGCAGCTCTGATCGGGTCCCAACACATCAAGTAAGACATAGCCAAGGCCAGATTGGCCAATATGGTCTCTACTAAAAATACAAAAAATAGCCAGGCGTAGTGGCAGCTGCCTGTAGTCCCAGCTACTCGGGAGGCTGAGGCAGAAGAATTGCTTGAACCTAGGAGGCAGAGGCTGCAGTGAGCAGAGATTGCACCACTGCACTCCAGCCTGGGTGACAAAGCAAGACTCCTTCTAAAAAAAAATAAAAAATAAAAAAACCAGACATAGCATGTGTGTGTGTATGTGTAGATGCATATGGAGATCCACTGTAGGATCCTGGTGTCCCAGAGGGGATGAAACATCTCTCCTAATAACATCATTTGGCTCTGTACACCTAACACTTTTGTGCCAGACTATTTTCTTGAGCTGGTGAGGTACAGACTCAATATGTCTTCATAATAATCCTATCAGGTAGGAGCAATTATTCCTAATGTTTCAGATAAGGAAATTGAAACACAAAGAAGATATCTATGCTCATGCAGCAAGTAGATACTAGAGTTAGCACTTAATCTCAGAGCATTGTGGGCCTAGAGTCTGTGCTCTTATTCATAGTCCTCTACCCCAGACTCCTGTGCCTCCTCCTCCCATCATTGCTGAAAATTTAGAACTTTCAAAAGTTCATGAAATCATTTATGTAAATTATGAAAGATAAGCCACAGTTCTGTTCTCTGGTAACATATGAATCAAGACCATTTATGGGCAATCTCAGAAATAAACCTACCACATCCGCCCCCAGAGCTTTTGACTCATTACCTCTATGCCTTTGCCAAACAACCAGATGTTGCAAAGCTGGTTACCTTCAATGGAGCAGTAAGCAAAGGCACCCCACTCAAACCTTGTGATCTATCACGGCAGTGGAGTCACTGCCTGTAGGTGGATTTTTTTTGTTTGTTTTTCACCCAAGCCTGAATCCTGGCTCCCCTGTAGAGAGAGCTCCATAAAGGCTCAGCCAAAACTGAATGGCAGTGACACTGTGGCAATCTTTTGTTCCTAATGAAGCACCTTAAAGTTCATTATGTGACCAGGTTCTACCCCAGGAGATCCTAATTTAGTAGCTTAGGGAAGAAGCTGAGGCATACAGATTTAAAAGCAAAACGAAACAAAACAAACTCCATGAGTGATTATGACATACAGATAGAATTGAGAACCCCTGGAATGGGTTAATTGGATGGAGATCTTTTACCTGCCTGTGAAAGGTAAAGAATGTCTGACATCAATAATGATAATGGTAACAAATTAAAATAGTAGAATGAATGAATGCTTCCATGAAGTCTTGGGATTTAAATGCTTCCTATTTGGTAATTTAATTAGAAATAAACATATTTGGGGGTCTATAGTTCCTAGCCTCAGCATCATCAAGAGACCCATCTTTTATAGGAGGTTATGACCTAGCTTAAGTTAGTTCTCTCTGTGTCCCTCACCCATAATTCACTCTCAGCTCTGTGCCCCTTGGTTCATCTTCCCTATAGGTTGCATTTGAATTGCTCCCCAATATTCCTTTTTCTATCTTTATGCCTTGCATAGTTTGATTGGTTACCTTGGGGTCTCCAGCTCTGCTCTTATATATATAGTAGAATTAATTTTTTCTTCTACTATTACATTACCCTAAGTGAACCTGATGCCCAGGAGCCACTGTGACTGACCCATTTCCCTGTTGCCTACAGATATTAGTAGATAGAGAAGTTAAGGCAGAAGAGAGGTTCAGTTTAGAGGCAGAAAACAACTTTGTATGAAATAGCAAGACAGACATTTGAGGAGTCTTTGTTTTACCCAAATTGATAGAAAAAAAGATAGTCATCATCTTGTGGGGACATTGTGAATATCTTGCTGAAAAATAAGAGAAAGCACTAAAAGACCTTTCCAAGTTACTAGCTATTATGTTATATGTTACGTTATTATGACTAACATTGCGTCTGAGAAAATGCAATTAATTTTTTTTCCTGTTGGATGCTGATTCTATCTTTGAATCTTGATGAATTTTTCTGAGTAGCATCTGTAAATCTTGTGTATTATTCACATCCACCGGTACATCACTCTCTTCCTTCCTTCCTTTCTTGCATATACATTTCCAGGAAACATGAAGATCAGAAAGAGAAATTACCAACAAATATAAAAAGAAAAACAACCCAACTGTAATACATTTCTGGCTCAACTGGAAATGTAAAGAACTATAATTTTATTCTCATGGCCTAATTTTGTCTATGCTGTTTAAAACCATTAAGTGATTATAATTTTGAAAAATACCAGAGAAGCATAGTGCATCTGTTCTTTCAGCTTACATTATAGAGAAGAAGAAGCCTACAACATCTTGATAGCAGGACCTCTGTGTTTTTAGCATGTCTCCATTAAGGGAGTGATGTCTATGTAGCAGATGAGAATAAAATGATGCTTTGGGTTGGGTGATAAGATATAATGATTGTCACTAAAGGAGAAGAGCCCACCTTGCTATTTTGCTTGCACTACCCTTCAGTGGAAAGGGCTGCAACTGAAGAAGCAATATGGTCTGGAGCAAAATTATATGATAATGGCTCATAATAAATAGCGGACTCTGTGTGTGTGAAATTTAATGCAATATCAGTCCTCCACTAAGTGTTAACATTAAAAGTTAGACACAAAAAATATTTTGTCATTTCAAAATGCATCTTTATCATCATTCAAGAGGCAATACTAGAGTCAAACATCTCATTAGGGCTCTATTACTGCCAGGAAACTTCCAGTCTGCAGACTTCCAAAAAATTCCCTGTAATGGGAATTAAACCAAACCAAAAGGTTTTGTGACTATTTGAGCAGTCCTGTTCTGCATTACAGGCTAACTTTACTCAACTTTTTAGCCTAATAGGCTGCAGTTGCACAGCACATTTGGAACTTTAAAATGTATATCTCATTTGCATTTTGGAATTGCTATAAAATAAATACAAAACCTTAAAATTAATAATTAGAAATCTGTAAGTCCTTTAAACCTTCTTCATGCTGGAAGATAATAAGTAAAGTACCTTTGGAATAATAGTTCCTTAATTTCCAGCATTTATAAGTAACTTCAGTTTGGTTGTATAATATGTACCCATCTCCCTAACTCCAGTCAATGCAAAATCATTTCTGAAGGATAAACACACATTGTAAACTCAAACATTAGTTTAAGGTAATTAATAGCAACTAGGAAAAAGAAGGGAATGTATGTGCTATGAAATCTGTGACTATAAGAATTCACAGGTCAACAGATTGGATTTACTTGATGCTAACAGCAGCCGTACACAAAGGAAAGCAAAGTCATGATTGGTTTATTACTTCAGGAGTTAGACATACAGGAGTGCTTGAAAATCCATTATGTATAGGAAAGTAAGAAAAGCTGGCCAGGTGCGGTGGCTCATGCCTGTAATCCCAGCACTTTGGGAGACTGATGTAGGTGGATCACCCGAGGTCAGGAGTTTGAGACCAGCCTGGCCAACATGGTGAAACCCCGTCTCTACCAAAAATACAAAAATTAGCCGGGTGTGGTGGTGGGCGCCTTTAATCCCAGCTACTCAGGAGACTGAGACAGGAGAATCGCTTGAACCCAGGAGGCAGAGTTGCAATGAACTGAGATTGCACCACTGTCCAGCCTAGGCGACCAAGAGAGACTCCATTTAAAAAAAAAAAAAAAAAAAGCTGCAATAAAAATATAATTGTAAAGAACTATCATTGCTATTTGAAAAATTATTTAGAATATACACACGTTTCTGACATTCTTAAGGTGTGATTTCCTCTAGATGATTGAAAAATCCCCTAAGCCTCAATAGTTTAAAATAGAATGCTTTTAGATAGATATTTTTAAAAATTGATTTACATACTCCTTGTGTACTGAATATAATTTAACTTTTTAACGAACAAGTTTGAATGTCAGAATTGAGGGACTAGCAGTTAAGTGCTATAATCAAAAACAAGGGGAAGCAATATCTTCTTCTCTCCCCTACCCACCAGATGTGCTGGTGGCATTTTCCTCCACAATGCCATGTATCAAGTTGTCTAGGAGAGAACTATGTATGTTATCTTTGATCCCCTCCCCTGCCATCCAATCGACTATGTTATCTGAATGCTTCTTTAAATGCCTGCTCTTTCTTTGCCAATAATACTGCTATAGTTCAGGCCATTAATATTTCCATGCTAGATGACAGGAAGTTTTCTAACGGGTTTCTCTGCCTTTATGTAGTCTGAGCACCCTGAAGTCTGTTTCCATTTTATAGACAGAGTGATTCTTCTAAAAATGCATATCTGATCTAATCATTCCTCTGCTTAAAACCCTTTCATGGCTTCCTACTGCTCTCAAAATAAAACCCAACTACTTAATGTGGTCTCTTTCAGGCCCTGTATGATTCAATCTCTATTACTTGCTTTTTGTCTGCTTGATCTAGCTGTTTCTGATTGTTAAACTCTCTCATTCATATGGTGGGCTTGTCAATTTATCTTGGTAATTCTAGAGGTTTTGCTTTCTATAATAGAAAGCTGTGTTGTTAGGTACCTTAAACTTCTTGGTAGTGACCCTCTATTTCTATTAATATATTTGATTCTAAAGACTGTTTTTTTGTCTGATATTTGTAATGTTTCATCAGTTTTCTTTTTGTGTGTGTTTTGATAATTCATCTCTTTTTATTCTCTCATATCAAGACTTTTTGTTTAGTTTTGAGGTCTTTTTTTTTTTTTTTTTAAACAGGGTCTTGCTCTGTCTCCCAGGCTAGAGTGCAGCGGCAGCCTCAACCTCCTGGACTCAAGTGATTCTCTCATTAAGCCTCCCAAGTAGCTGGAACTACAGGCGAGTGCCACCACACTGGGCTAACTTTTGTATTGTTTGTGGAGATGGGTTTTTGCCATGTTGCCCAGGCTGGTCTTGAACTCCTGGGCTCAAGCGATCTACCTGCCTCAGCCTCCCAAAGTGCTAGGATTCCAGGTGTGAGCCACCACACTTGGCCTAATTTTGTGTTGCTTTAAGCCAAGCTGATGATAATCTCTGTCTTTTAAATGTAATTTAGATCTGTTTAGTTATTGTGCTTAATTAATACAGATTTGAAATTAATACAGATTTGAAATTAATTCTACTTTGTATATTTGTTTTCTTTGCTATAACTGGGAGCGATCTTGCTCTGTCGCCCAGGCTGGAGTGCAGTGGAGCGATCTCGGCTCACTGCAAGCTCTGCCTCCCAGGTTCACACCATTCTCCTGCCTCAGCCTCCCGAGTAGCTGGGACTACAGGTGCCTGCCACCATGCCTGGCTAATTTTTTGTGTGTGTGTTTTCAGTAGCGATGGGGCTTCACCGTGTTAGCCAGGATGGTCTCAATCTCCCGACCTCGTGATTCGCCCGCCTCAGCCTCCCAAAGTGCTGGGATTACAGGCATGAGCCACCTCGCCTGGCCTATAACTTTATTTTTTTAAACTTTTTCTATTTTCTGTTAAGTTACCAGTTTTCTATATTGCATCTCCCCAACACTTGGCCACTCTTTCCTCTCTGCTTATTTAGAAGCTCTAGGTGATATTTTTATTAACATAAACTATTTTAAGTACAAAGTATTCAGAGAAGCCAGGCACAGTGTAGCTTGTTCCTGTAATCCCAGCTACTTTGGAGGCTGAGGCAGAGGATCCTTGAGGCCAGGGGTTCAGAGCCAGCCTGGGCAACATAGTGAGATCCTGTCTCTAAAACAACAAAACAAAACAAAACAAAAACCAAAGTATTCAGACAAAGTCATTATTTCTAGCCCTCTTCCAAACAGATATGACAAAGTCCTTAGCTTACTTTACCCATTTTACACTTCCTTCCCTCTTGTTTTTTTTTTTTAAACAAAAAGTGGTTATTTTTAATTCTACCACATATTTTAATTTCTTCCCTCACAAGTATCTCTTATATCATATGTTTTCCCTCTGGGCTTATTTTTCTTTAGAAGTTCTTTGGTGTCGGTCTGTTGGCAGTAAGCTCCCTTAGTCTTTTATGATTGAAAATGTCTGTTTTGTCCTTTCCCTTAAATGGTAGTTTATCTGGAAATCAATTTCTTGTTTGATAGTGTTTCATTCAGCACTTCTATCATTTAGTTGTCTTCTTGTTTCTATTGTTGTTTTGAGGAATCTAGTTAAAGTTCCTTTGTAGATAATCAGTATTTTTTCCCTTTGGTAACTTGTGATTTTATCTTTATCTTTATTGTTCTATGCTTTCACTATAATGTGACAAAAGTGTTAGCTTATCTTTATGTGCTCAGTACACATGATGCTCTGATGTTTTCATTAGAAAACCTCAGCCACTTCTCTTCTTCTTTTTCTTTTTTTTTTAAGATGGAATTTCACTTTTGTCGTCCAGGCTGGAGTGCAATGGCATGATCTCGGCTCACTGCAACCTCCGTCTCCTGGGTTCAAGCGACCATGCCGAGCTAATTTTGTGTATTTTTAGTAGAGCTGGGTTTTCACCATGTTGGTCAGCCTGGTCTCAAACTGGTGATCCACCCGCCTCAGCCTCCCAAAGTGCTGGGATTATAGGCCTGAGCCACTGAACCCTTCCGGCCATTTCTTTTTCTTCTCTACTCTTCCTTTCAGTATTTCCTTCCAGAACTTTATTACACATATGTTGGAGACACTCGATCTAACCCCAGGAATTGAAATTTTCTCTCACATTTAAAAATCTCTTTATTTTTATTTATTTAATTTAATTAATTAATTAATTTTTTTTTTTTTGAGACCGAGTCTTGCTCTGTCGCCCAGGCTGGAGTGCTGTGGCACCATATCGGCCCATTGCAAGCTCCGCCTCCCAGGTTCACACCATTCTCCTGCCTCAGCCTCCCAAGTAGATGGGACTACAGGCGCCCGCCACCACATCCGGCTAATTTTTTGTATTTTTAGTAGAGATGGGGTTTCACTGTGTTAGCCAGGATGGTCTTGATCTCCTGACCTCGTGATCTGCCTGCCTCAGCCTCCCAAAGTGATGGGATTACAGGTGTGAGCCACTGCGCCCAGCCAAAAAAAAAAAAAAAAAAAATCCCTTTATTTTTCTAAACTCTGTTCTGGGTGAATTCTTTAGTACATCCCTTTAATTCACTACTTTTTCTCTTTAACTTTGGTTAGCTCCAGATATCTTTTGATTTCAATGACCATATGTTTATTTTTCAAATTTTTATTAGTTCTTTTTCATATTTACCTGTTTTTTAATTCAGCCTGTATATGTTAATTTCTTGTCCTTTCAAAATGGGTGCTATGCATCCACTTATAAAATATCAAATTCAAAAATATTTAATTTAAAAATGTTTGCCAGATAGTTCCATAGAATTATTTTTATTTGGAGGGAACACATGCTCTGAGTGTTCATTTTGTTGGCTATCTTTCATAGTATTAGATGTTTTTATGTGTTGAAACTTGGTGGTCAGGCTCATTTTGAGGGGAAGTTTTTATTTGCTTTTTCCTGTTTTGTTTTAGCTTATTTATTTTTTTTTCTCACTCCCTCTGGGCTCACCTCTCCATGCTGAGTGATTTTGCCTCCACGTGTTTCCCCAGACCTCCATTCTAGAATTAGATCTAAAGCTGACATCTTGATGCTGCTATTCCTAGTGATGCCACAGGC
The DNA here is from genome assembly GCF_000951035.1 of Colobus angolensis palliatus. Classification (NCBI taxonomy): domain Eukaryota; kingdom Metazoa; phylum Chordata; class Mammalia; order Primates; family Cercopithecidae; genus Colobus; species Colobus angolensis. The sequence continues at coordinate 3,129,943 of NW_012113586.1, read as the reverse complement.
CAAATCACATGGCCAGCTGCTTGACTTCATTCCTGATTCCAAGGCTGTGTCTTTGTTCTTCCACTTTCCCAGGTAGTGGATTGGCAGTGGTTTATTTTCAGCCACCTTTCATGAGTTCCTGGCTTCAAGCACTAAGCCTGGCTCCTGCCCTCAACTGAAGCATCTGTAATTCTTTTCAGCTTGCAGGAGACAATAATCTTGGATTTTGCACCCGAGACCCTAGTGAGTTTGTAGCTTCAGCCTTGCTGAATGCTTTCTGTTTGGTTCCACTTTAGATCCATGAAAATGATCATTTTGTTCTTGAGCCTGGTTATGTCTTTTTGGTTTTCTCTATTTTTTAGCCATATTTCTCTTTGTGTGGAGGAAAAGGAGTAGATGAAACCATGGTGTTACTGCACCAAGTTGAGTAGATATATTTCTGTGTGTACTTCTCTATTTTTACCTCTCACCATTGCTACCTTACTGTTTATGTTCTAGCCGTAATGAACTACTTTCAGTTTCCAGAGGGTCAATAAATCGCATGCCTGTCTCCCAACCCCCAACTTTGGATGAAATAAGACAACAGACGAAAGTCAAATAGAGACTTAAAAAAATTGGTATCTATATCATATCTATCTCTATCTGCCCTTATGCTTCATTAAAGATGAGCTAATAAAACTAGGTTCTAGATCTGTAAGCCAAAAGGTCTTGCCAACATTCTCTGCTGACTCTCAATCCCCACAGAATCTAGCCTTGGAACAGCCCACTAAAGGGGAAGTTTGGGTCTGCAGCCTAACGTGTTTAACCAAGATCATTGCACTGATCTAGGGCAGAAAGCAAAAAAAAGAAAAAGAATGAATTTATTAGATTAGTTCCACCCAGTCAAGAACTATGAGCTAATTAATGTGACAGTACTCACCAATCAAGTAACTCACTCCTGAATGTGAAGAATAGCGGTATAAGAAGCCAGAACTAGTATTCCAGTAGAAATTCCCCTCTCCTCCCATGGAAACATGGTGCCAAGGGAGAGGAGGTTCCCCTAACACCTTAACACACAGGCCATGCTCTTTCTCGTTTCTCTAAGTCTTGTCTTTTTTTTTTTCCTTCCTTCCTTCCTTCCCTCCCTCCCTCCCTCCCTCCTTTCTTCTTTACCTTTCGTTTTTTTCTTTTCTTTTCTTTTCTTTTTGAGACCGAGTTTTGCTTTTGTTGCCCAGGCTGGAGTGCAATGGTACACAATGGTACAATCTTGGCTTACTGTAATCTCCAGTTCCCGGGTTCAAGAGATTCTCCTGCCTCAGTCTCCTGAGTAGCTGGGATTACAGGCATGTGCCACCATGCCCGGCTAATTTTGTATTTTTAGTAGAGACAAGGTTTCTCCACCTTGGTCAGGCTGGTCTTGAACTCCCGACTTCAGGTGATCCTCCCACCTCGGCCTCTCAAAGGGCTGGAATCACAGGCGCGAGCCACTGCGCCTGGCCCTTTTGTCTCTTTCTTTTGAGACAAGGTCTTGCCAGGTTGGAGTCCAGTGGTACGATCTTAGCTCACTGCAGCCTTGAATCTCTGGGCTCAAGCTATGGGAGAGGAGCTTCCCTTAACACATGCCATGCCCTTTCTCTTTCCTCTATTCCTTGTCTCCCCTCCCTTCTTCCCTTCCCTTCCGTCCTTCTCTTCCTTTCTCTCCTTTCCTTCCCTTCCCTCCTCCCCTACCTTTCCTTTCTCTTCCCTCTCTTTTCTCTTTCTTTTGAGACAAAGACTTGCTCTATTACACCTTGAACTCCTGGGCTTGAGCTATCCTCCACCTCAGCTTCCTGAGTAGCTAGGACTGCAGGCGCACACAACCGTGCCTGGCTAATTTTTAATTTATTTTTGTAGAGACACAGTCTCACCATGTTGCCCAGGCTTCCAAAGCTGGGATTATAGGTGCGAGTCACCTCACCTGGCCCCTCTAAGTATTTTCAAAGTCTCTTCCCTCCTCTCTTTATCTGCCAACTCTTACTTTTTCTAATGCCTATAATAAAAACAATAGTTAATACTTATTGAATCCCAACTACGGGGGGAAGCACTATCACATACATACATTATTGACTTTAATCCTCATAACAACCCTATGAGGTATGTATTTTTAACCTGATTTTATGGATGAATAAATTAAGAACAAGTAAGATTTCCTTTGTTTCCAAGATTGTGCAAGTAAATGTCAGAGGCAAGATTAGGCCCAGGTTTCTCCAGCTCCAGAGTCCATGTTCTTTTCATCATATACAGTTGCCTCTCATGTTTTATTCATCTCTGGATGCCTAAAACACAGCCTAACACCAACAAAGAGTGAGTGCTCAATAATAATGAATGAACATATAAGTCAATGAAACATATTTTCAAACTAGCTGCCTAGAGTGGATTTAAAGCTATTTTAATATAAGGATTTATAAAGAATTCCTAACCTCTTTTGGAGTCAAATTCCTTTTCATAAAGGTGGATAAGAGGATCCAGCTTTGACGGTTACTGTAGGGTTTGCTAGGTTTGAGGCATCTCTGCAGTCACATCTGTCCAGCCCTTCCAATTTTAGGTTTTCTTCCCCTGGCTAACCAAAGAGACATCTTCTCTGCTGGTTTCGTTCTGCTTTTGTCCCTGGCCCAAGTTTGTTGCCTACCTGAAAGAGTGGGTTCTTTCTAGTTCCCGATCACTTATACTTGTAAAATGACTGAAACTTCACATACTACTACCAGCCACAGTACCTCCACGTAAAGGCACGCTGTGTATTAGCCAAGACTCGATTGTAAGCCACAGAAACTAATTCTGACTGAAAAAGAAATGGATAGGCTTATATAACTGAGAAGTTCAAAAGATGAACTAGCCTTAGAAATACTTGGATTCAGAGAAGCAGATTTACAATGAGCTCATTGAAGTTTAAATTTCTGGGTTACTAATTACTCGGTCCTGTCTCAGGCTCTGGGAGAGGTCCTAGCAACGTGTTTACATAATCATGTTTTTCTAAATCTTGTAAAAATATTTCAATCTTGATTGGTTAAGACTGTGGTTTCTTTTCTACTCTGATTTCCTGTCACACTGCTTCATTGGTTGCATGGGTTGGGTGGTGTTGGTGTGGTCTCAACATTAAGACATACTCACTTGTAATGGAATTCAGTTTAGCAAAATCCACTTTTTTTTTTTTCTCTGTCGCCAGGCTGCAGTGCAGTGGTGCAATCTTGGCTCACTGTAATCTCTACCTCCTGAGTTCAAACGATTCTTCTGCCTCAGCCTCCTGAGTAGCTGGGATTACAAGCGCATGCCACCAGACCCAGCTACTTTTTGTATTTTTAGTAGAGACAGGTTTTCACCGTGTTGGCCAGGATGGTCTCAATCTCCTGACCTCATGGTCCGCCCGCCTTGGCCTCCCAAAGTGTTGCGATTACAGCATAAGCCACCACACCAGCCCTAAAATCCACTTTTATAATTCAATTTTGTATTTGTAATTTTGTATTATTTTTCTTAAAGAGGACTCCTCAAATTATGTATGCTTCAGGCCCCACAAGACCCAGATCCACCCTTGCCAGGGGCTCGAGTGATACCATATGGATACTTTCTCTCTCAGTGTTTCAGCTCTTTTCTTCTCTGTTTGCTTCATTAGTAGCAAACGTCCTCACATGGTGGCAAGAAGGCCATCAGCAGCTCTAAGGTTACAGCATGCTCAGGGCTGGTAATTCTAAGGAAGAGACACCACTTTTGCTGATGACATTAGGAAATGACCTACGGAGGGTTTGCATTAGCTTGGTTTGAGTCACTTGCCCTTCTCCAAACCAATCATTATGGCCAGGGAAATGTGGAACACAGGTTAGTCAAATCTGGGTAGCATCCCTGGATCTAGGTGATGACGGAATCAAGTGCTACGGTGGGTGGTTGAGAGATCATCCCAATATAGACTCATAGACTAAGACTGGGGAAAAGATAGTTTTCTAAAGGGATGCTAGACAAACTGGAATTTCATGTTTCCAAGTCACACAAACACTATAACTATCAGCAACCTATCATTTTGAATAGAACAAACAAGTCTTTAGAGCGTTTTAGAAACAATAGCTCTTGGATCCTTAAACAGTCCTATAAAATAGGTAAGGACTATTATGTTTTATAAATAAGGAAACTCAGTAAGGAGTTGAGCTAGGTTTGAAATCCATGCCTTTTGACTCCCAGTGCAGTACCTCATATACATTTAAAGAGCTTCATTTTATTAATGGATTTAAAGAGGTAAAACATTGCCTGAAATAAGAGGGTACTGCCTGTGAAAGCACAAATACCATCTACCTCTTTTGATTACAGAAACATGTTGGCAATACCCATTAGTCATTCTGAACCCATTTTACTTGCAATGTAATAGCACTGCCCCACCATTTTCACTTTCCCAGCTCAAGAGTGTTGCGAGATTAGGGCCAGGCAAGCTATTTACTGGAAGAGCAAAGCAGGACATTTTCTGCATAAATGGCAGGAAAAACCAGCTATGGGTGCCTGCGCATGCTCTGTTCCCTAGGCTGAAGCATGATCCTTCTCTTATGGTTCAAGGCTCAGCTCAGGTGACACTGGATTGGGTAACTTTCCCTGACACTTTCCCAATCCACCTCCTCTCACTCTGGTGGCCCCTTCAGTGTTCCCATAAAGCCCGTGACACTTTGCTCCAACAGCATTCTTCCCACCATCCTGTAATCATCAGTGTTCATCTATTCCTCCACACCAGACTGCAAACTCACTGAGCATAAGGATTCTGACTTATTTCTCCAAATCCCTAGCACCTAGTACAGGATTTGTCAAATAGTAGTCCTCCAACAAATGAGTCTTTTATAAGCAAATGAGCCTCAAGTACTTTGGCTCAGAGAGGCATCCAAGCTTTTTCGGCTTTGCTGACTTTCATGGATCTAACTTGAGGGCTTCATAGCACTGAACCTCAGTCTATCCCTGACCTCTGAGGAAAATGCCTCATAGAGGAAAGCAAGAGTGGAAGGAGTAGGGCTGAAGCCTGTTGTTTCCCTACACATTCAGTGGTCACGTCCAGTAATTTCTCCTCTACTATCTTCCTTGTACCTTTTGGGCACCAGTTGGAACAGGTTACATAAGTAAATCAAAAGCCTCTTTTTGCATACCAGCTTTTTTTCCTGTGGCACTTCAGTTTCACTTAAAACAGAGCTACGTGTGTGTGTGCGTGCATGTGTGTGTTTGTGTGTATAATAGGTGTGAAAATGGTTTCAATAATAGAAAACTCAACATATGGTTGAACAAATACAAGTAACTTCCATATTGCAATACACGAGTGGATCTTAGGAGTGGTCCTCTAAATCTGTAGGAGTAAATTTTGTTAGTAATTTGTTAATTCTGATTTCTAAAATATTAATTTATATGGATTTGTAAAAGGGAAATCATCACTTTGGAATCTCTGATCACAGGTTAACTACTCTTTGAAAATGAAATACTCTTTTAGACTCTCTGGAATGAAACCCTTCCCTATTGTACATGTACATACACATACACACATACATAGAACAGGCTGCATACTGTTTCTGCTGACTGCCTTCAGATGGGCAGGTCTGTGTGTTCATCTTGATACGAGTCAGTCCACCTATTTGAAATCTGACCTTAACTTTTTCAGGCACCAGTTCCTTTGTAATTTTTATTTAATGCTAAATATAATACAACAGAACACAATGCAGAAAATCATATGTAATACCAGTATCTTAACAGAACAGGTGCAATCTTTTTCAAATATTCTTTGTCTTTTTATGTGTTTTTAAGTGCATATAATCATAATGAATACATTTGCAACCTTTTTTTTCTGAAACAACACATTTCTTTAAAAACTCAGACTTGCCTTTAGAAGAGTGGATATATGTAATACTACATATGCAATATTTTCATTGGTAGTGTAGGAATATGATAACTGACGGTATCATCAATGACTTTAAAATTGCTGGTTGCATCATCAATGACTTTAAAATTGCTGGCTGCATTTGGACATCTGCAATAACCCCTAATTTAAATTGTTTTTACTCTCATGAAGGAAAAATGAATTTTGCAAAACAGACAAGCAAAGAAAAAGGGGTCTTCTCCATCAGCCGTGAGGTCTTACTTGCTCAAGCTACACTTGTCAACTACGTTATGTCAGGTTTCATGATTGAAATCTCTTGCGGTTAAGTCTGGTGTTAACCTAGGTAATATTTACTTTTCAAGACTTATATAACTTGCTATTTCATTCAGAGTTCAGTATTTACTTTCCCTGTGAACTTTTCATGGAAAATAATGATCTCAACAGCAGGAAAACAGTGTGTTCTTTTTTCCCCTCCTTTGGCTTACAGAGTCTCAACATTAGAGACTTATTCTTAAATTTGGCACATTTTATAGAGACACATTGGGAAGGCTGAAAGTTTTTTACATATACTCTTCACAACTGTCCACCATAAATCTCACTAGGGACTGGGCACTCCTTGCTTACCAGTCTCCCTGGGTGAACTGGTGAGAGGTGACCCTCAACATTTTTACTTTTTATTTGGTGAAGCAGGATCAATGACAATGACTTCTTTTGTCATGTGGTAGGCAGTTAGATATGCAGAGCTTCTAGAAATAGTGCAGACTGGGAGACTGGAATGTAGTTACCAAGTGTGCCAATGAACATGAGATTTTTTTGCTTGATTTTTAAGCTAAGGCTGACTTACTCTCCTGACATTTAAGGGCCTCCTCTCCAATTCCCAGTCATCAGTAAAGGATGTGTACACAGAATGACAATATTAGAGCAAAAACAACCTGCAAGTAAATCGGATGCAAGAGTCTATACATCTTGCAAGGAAATCTTTTGCACTTAATCACAACATGGCTCTTCTCAATACTATGGAGAACAGAATTGATTCAGAATGTTTTCAAGCCTGAACGTAAACAACATTGTTGCCCTTTTGGGTTTCAGCACCTCCTTATTCATCCCTATTTTTTTCTTTTATGGGAAGAGTGGTGGTGAGGTGTGTGAAGATGATAGAACGTGCCCCAGAAACTGAACCAAGAGGCGCCTGTCATATCGGGGGTACCTAGATTCCTCTGAAAGGAAGCCCAGCTGAAGGAGCAGGGTCACCACTTTATTTTAAACACATAACATGGCACATGTTGGTGCTCTCTCTCTCCATTAATGGAGCCTCGTGAGCATGGGCTGCACGGAAGTTTGAGACCCTGTTGCTGAATCCTCGGGCCTGATGGTCTATCACTGAAGACAAGACTTCCACAGAACCACACTAAACATTAACCTAAGCCGTCAGAAGCCGTAAACTCCGGTGACACTAAATTTCAGCGAAACGTTAGCGACCCACCCCCTCACTCCCTCTCGCCTAAACGCTGGGTCAACCCCACGAACTGGCAGTGGCAAGGCCCTGGGCACCGGTGAAGTTCTCCGGGCAGCGCCGATCGGCGATCTTCTCTTCTTTCGCGCTCAGACGGCGGAGGCAGCATGACGCTTTCGGGCTGCTGGAGCCGGCAGCGGCAAAAGGCCGGAGCCCGGGCGGCCGG
>NW_012113586.1:3090852-3122020 GCF_000951035.1 Colobus angolensis palliatus | reverse complement strand
CTCCCGCCGCTCCAGGGCTGAGTGAGGAATGAGCCAGCGCCTGCCCTGGGCTCTCGGAGCGTGGGCCGCGGCTCAGCTTCTTAGGCGCGGGGGCTCGGCCACTGCGGCCGGCGGCCTAGCTCGGGTAGCACGCGCCGAGGTTCACTGAACTGGCCGCGGAGAGGAGGAGGAGGAGGAGGAGGAGGAGCTCCGCGGGGGCGGCCGCCGCGCCCCCTCCCCCGGTACACGCAAGGGCTTCTCAGTGGCCGCCGGAGCAGGAAGTTCCGCTCCCTGACAGACCCGTGCGGTAGCAACAGCGGCGGCGGCCGCGGTGGCTGGCCGGGCTCAGGTATTTCGGACGCGATTGCCCTTCGCGCCACCCGTCGAGTGGGCAGCCTCAGAACTCAGCCGGGCGCCGGGAAGCGCGGGCAGCCGAGAACTCCTTCCTGCTACTTCGCCCAGCGCCCCTGCTTCGGCTTCCCAGCGAGGTGGGAGACCTTCCTCCCTGTTTGTAGACGTCCGTGGGAGACCCTTATTTTTTTCACCGCTAAGGTTAAGAGATTCTGGAATAGAAGCGTCGAAGGAGATCAAGTGAACCTTCTACAACTCCTCGGATGTCGCCAGGTTCCCTTTCGGGGCGGAAGACTACGTTTGAGCATCTCACCGAGGTGCAGAAATGGAAGAACCCACCTTGCAGCTTTTCTGCAGTGTGGCTTGCCTGATCTACCCCTGGGAATGAAGAGGAGGCTTGTAATAACCCAGTGCAGTACAGATGTTAAAGAGGATATCGCAGAACCTAAACTTGTGATCGTTTGGGGGAGGTCACACACGTTTCTGAGTGGAAATGGACGGGCGTGAACGACGTACCCTCTTAAAAAGCACAACAATCCTTTAAGAGGAGCAAAATTGAGTTTTCCCATTTCAGCCAAGATTTTGAAGACAGTTCAATGTATTGTACATTTGATATAAGATGAGAACTTTCTAAAGTATTCTCTCCGAGAGCGTAAACGATGACTACCCCAGCCCTGCTGCCCCTCTCTGGACGTAGGATACCACCTCTGAACCTGGGGCCGCCCTCCTTCCCACATCACAGGGCTACCTTGAGACTTTCTGAGAAGTTTATTCTTCTCCTTATTCTTAGTGCCTTCATCACCCTGTGTTTTGGGGCATTCTTTTTCCTTCCAGACTCTTCAAAACACAAACGCTTTGATTTGGGTTTAGAAGATGTGTTAATTCCACATGTAGATGCCGGTAAAGGGGCTAAAAACCCTGGAGTCTTCCTGATCCATGGACCCGATGAACATAGACACAGGTTTGTTTATTTCAGAAGTTCTGGTACTAACATTTGGCAGAGCAAGGTACGGTGATTGGATCGAATCTGTCTTTTTTTTTTTTTTTCCTTGCAGTAAAATGTAATTTTCCGAGTCGTAAGAATTGTATTACTTCAACACAGGCTGAATAAAACCATAGACTGGAGGGACTCATAGAGTCCTATCTAAGTCGTTCTTCTCTTTGGTTTTATATAGGAAAAACATTTGCGTTCAGAGTTGTTGTGTCTAATGTGGAGATCTGGGAAGGGAGGTACGAAAACTTAAAGAAATGGTGACATAAGCTGTGCCTGCATTTATTAAGAACGTGTTGCAGTCAGTCATTTGTGCCACCATGTGAAATCAAAGCATTGAACCTTGACAGTTCTTTTTTGTTTGCTCTCCCAGAGGGCTCTCATTTTCTGGCTTGTAGTTGAAGCTTAGTAGTGAATCTTAGTCTTTTAGGATGACAAACGTGGGCAGAATATACCTGCCCTTTACGTGAAAATATCCTGGTTTTTGTTCTTTTTTTGGGGATGTGTGTTGGTGCTCTATATGAAATCAGTTAAAAGGTATTGAATCCTAAGTTATTGCACTTTGTGAGGCTTGTAGACAAGACTTACTTTTGTAAAATTTAATTTTGCTCTCTTTTAATGTAATAGATGGACTGTGTCAAGCAGCTGTTAGAATTTGGTTGATTAAGGGGTTCACATTCTTTCAGATCACTAAATCTAAAGTGAGCTCTGGAGAGAGCATAGCCAAACTAGGATAAAATGGGAGCTCTAGTTACAATTTTTATAATTTTTATATTTGTACTCAAAAGAAGAGTTTGGGAAAGTAGTAGACTTTTCTTAGACCTGCCATCTTTTCCCTGTTTCTTAAAATAATTTTTGAGTATGTGGGAAAAATCATATGCTTGAATTCAGTTCTCATCTGATGATAGTTTTAACTTTTTGTCAAGCACCGAAAAAGCTTAGGTTCACATGTGAGCCTACATTAAATATTTGGGAAAATGCACTGTTTTATGACAACTGGTTTTTCTTTTTTTCTCAACCTAGTTAATTCATTACTTGTGTGATGGTTCTTTGACTTTTGGGTGAACTTTATGGAATAGTTGTTGATTTGGAATTTTTGCCATTTTCAACTACTGTACTGGATTTGTTTCTTTAATTTTACCCTGTGTTTGTTGTGACTTTAAGAATAAACACTAACATGATCTGTGAAATATGTTACTGAAAAATTAACCGTGAAAATAGTTTTCCTTGAAAATCTTATTTCCCATGGTATTTGTATGACCTATGAAATATATTGAGAAAATGTGTTAAGGCTGTTTTTAGAGCTGTTTCACGGCACTCACACATTAACATTACTTAGCTCTATTATTAATAGTGTCTGTCATGTACTAAGCAGTTTAGGAAACACATTTTGCATGGTCTAAAAGTTTAAAATAATATGACCACATTTTAGTTGAAAAACATTTACACAAAAATTCTCAGTAAATGGAGTTAAAATATGAAATTTGAATGAAAATACAGATATGTGCCTTTTATTCACATTTTTAACAGTCTGTATAAATAGTGTAAACAAGAATTCTTAAATTTATAAAGCTCTTGGATATATATGCATATGTATTTAGCTATCTAAAACTACTGGGTTCCTGAGTTTGGAATGGGAGATTGGTTGTTTTTCTGATAGCAAGGAGTGGTTTGTGAGCCATGCCCTGAGTTTTGGCTAGTAAGAGTCTGGATAGCAAGAGATACATGTGAGTCTGGATAGATTCTAATGCAGTTTTTGGAATCTGGTTGGTTCCTGAGTTTTGGAAAACGAGAATTCAAATAGAGTTCAGGTAGCAAAGGATCCTTGTATTATCTCTTTATATTTCTGTGGTTATATCAGTTTACATTTGCTCTAGCATATTATTTGCTGTTGTTTACTGTATCAGAAAGGAGTCTGTAGTAATAAACTTTCTTTTACTTTGAGCAAGGAAATACATTTTAAATTAAGTGTATGTTTCAAATGTGTAAACAGAAAATATCAAATGTATAAACATTAACTTATTTAAAAATAACTCAGAAAAATAACAGTTTTACAGTTGGTACTAAGGTCGTACGTATTTTGGGTATGGGTCAGAACTTACCTAATTTAGAAAAAAACAAATTGTCAGTTTATCTTAATTTAGTGTGTGTGCGTTTAAGAGTACAGGATAGAGAGCTGAGGAATGTTACTTTAGCTGATAAATAGTGGAAAATAAGTCATGGCCACCATTTCTTATTTGCAGTACTTAAGAAATACTTGTTTAGTTAGTATTTCTTTATTAATGATTAGTATAGTAATTTGGTGTTTAAGTTCTGGAGTCAGACAGTATAGATTCATACCCTAGCTTGCCACTGATTAGATTTATGATACTGAGAAATTTTGAAACTCTATGTTGTTTCCTTTGTATGCTAGTGGCATGTGTCTACTGTACAGATTGTTTTATTGAAAGAGATAGTACATGCAAAGCACTTAACATAGTTCCTGACATTTAGTAAATGATCAATAAATGTTTATTATTATCATCAGTGATTATAATTTTAATGGATTATTTTTATTCGGAATCTGCTTTCCTTTAAATACTGTGTATTTTCTGAAAAGTTGGGTACAGTTTGATTAATATTTAAAAGTATATACTAGAATCTTACTGTCTAAAGGAACATTTTATAACCGATTGGCAACAAATGTATGCCTACTGTGGCAGGCCCTGCTTTTATGGAACTTTCCATCTAGGGAGAGATCATGGGCATTGAATAAATAATTTTGATTTTGAGGTGTGATGAATGTTATGAAGTTGTACTCAGTGCTATCAGAGCATGTAATGAGTGACCTGGTCTATGGAGTTTGGGGTGGAGGGGCAGTGGGAATAAGGAAGACTTCATTAAGGAAGTGTGCCTCAGAAACATAGAATGAGTAGGAGATCACTTAGTGAAGTAGAATTGGAGGTTGAGGGGAGTTATGGTCAAAGCAGAAGACGCAACATGTGTGAGAGCCCTAAGGCAAAAAAGCTTGGCATCACTGAGGATCTGAGAAATGTTAAGTATGGCTGTTGCAGAGTGTGTGGGTCTAGGTGATGAGACTAGATGAGAGGTCAGGTTTGGCCTGCTTACAAGTTTTTTGTCCTCCTTCTTCTTTTTACAAAAGTTCGAATTAGTTGTCAGCATTCACAGTTCAGGAGATTTCATGTAGAAGTCTGGATTTCTGATTTCTCTTGAAAAATTAGAGGTTATGGTAACATCCAATGTATTTTCAGATGGTAATATTCAAGCCACAATCTAGTAGCAGCTGCTCCCTCTAGAGGGGGCATGTGCCACTCAGAGCGCGAAATAAGTAAATATAAATAAATTGATATTTAACCTGGTTGTTGTTGAGTTTGCAAATTCTAGTCAGGATTCTAGACAGTTTGTAGTTAAGTATTTTGGTCTTTATCATAAGTACTAAGAGAAGTTATTGAAGGATTGTAATAAAAGCAAGAGAATGACATGATCACTTTAAACTAAAAAAAATTAATCACTTTGGTTGCAGCGATTACTTACTGGATGGTGAGAAGCAGGAGGATAACAAGTTAAGAGGGTCTGGGTCACAGAGGATATATTGGCTTAGATGACAGTGGTGATAGTGGAGAATGAGATAAATTAGTGGAGAAAAGTGGTTGATTCAAGAGGGATTAAACTATTAAGTTTCACAGAAAATGGTGGTTGGTTAAATATGGGGCTAAAGTAGAAAGAAAAGAGAGTCCAAGATAACTTCTAGGTTTCTAGGTGACATGGCCATGGATTAGTAAGAAATATATACTATATTTAATCAATGCTTTAATTTATATTAGTGGTATTACATGAATTTAGTATATTTTCATGAGGAAACCAATATGTTCCCTTCTATTAAGTAGTTCATAAATAATCCAGAATTTTCAAGCTATAGATACTATAGATACACTTTATAGATAAGGACATACTAAATGTGTAGTTTGGTTTTGATTATGGTTATTTATAGTATATGTGATTTTGCAGTACCCAAAACCAGAAGTGGTTATAATATACATGTTGTTATATGCTGATATACATAAAATAATGTATGTAAGGTATACTTTGTATACATAATAGATCTCAATAATTAAAAACTCACTTTTTTTAAAAAAACTGACATTTGTTTTATATAATGGCATTATATAAATGAGCTTTGTGAGTTAAAAAAAAAAAAAGAAAAACCCAGCTTATGAGCTGTTTATTTGAATAGCTAATAAGTTTCACCCTCCAGTCAGAATTTTGTTAGTCTGAATTGAATACTTGAGGGTCAGGTATATGTCTACCTTTGATAGTTTCCTCAAAGGGGAAGAATATAGGCATTGGAGGTATAAATAAGGCTGCATCTTAGTTGTACTAACTAGCTGTGCGACTGCTAGACGTAATCACTCAAACCTGTGTGCTGTCCAATACCACAGCCATTAGTTATATATGACTCTTGCACTTAAAATGTGGCTAATCCAGGCTGCAGTGTGCTTTAATGAGTTTCTCAAGTTCTTTATGTCATGATTTGTGTTTTTTTGCTTGATTCAGTTTTATTACAAGGGTAGAGATTTCAAATCTTACTATTGCAATTTTAATTTTCTTGTCATCTTTCTTTGTCTCATCCCTCTTCTAGACCTTTTTTTTTTCTATCCTGTTTTTTTATTTGGGGCTTTCTGCTCCAGTGTGGGCAACGTCACATTGTTTTATCCTCTCATAAGTCCGCTGGATGTTCCATTTCCCTTATAGATTGCTCATGGTTCTTTTTCCCACTTCCCTGTACTCAGACATGAATTATCGTGAGGTCTGTTTATATTTGACATTTGTCAACAACAGACTGGTGTAGATGCCTTTGTTGCGTTTCTTTTTGGTCCACTTGTATACTGAATGAATACCCTTTTCATCTTTGTAGTTGGAGAGAACAAATTGATCTATACAGCTCTCAGTCTAGTTTCCTCTGTTATAATGGTAGCCTCTTCAGTAGTCTCAACTGTTTTGGTACTAGAATAGGTTTTTGTGTAATTCCCAAACTCAGGGTACATTTGGAAGTGTGGACAGTCACTGAGATTCTTTTTGTCTTGCCTCTTATCACACAGAATGCAGTTGCTCATCAAACTTCACTCGCACAAATACTCCAAGAGTTGCTCTTCTGACAAAATGTAGCTAAAAAGGTAAGAATTAGGAAGGGACTGTGTGGAAAGGGAGATTGAACTGCATGGAGGTCTCTGTCCCATTTCCTCATTGAGACAGAACATTCGGTCCTTGAGATAGGGTACAATTGGGATAAGGTAATAGTTTGGACATTTTTTGTTTCATGAAGTAAGGCGTTGTTCTGGCAAATCTAGATTTTTTTTTTTTTATAAGTTCTTTCAGATTCTGACAGTAGCTTCGTGATGGCTCTTATTTTTTTTGACAGTCTGAGTTTTCATCATTTTCTGTGCCTTTCACAGATACAGTAATTTAGAAGAGGCTGTATATTCTGGGGCGGCTTATCAGATAACATTTTGTATACGCTTGTTTAAAGTCTACTTTTGATTTGAAACAAAATAACAGTGACTTTGCTTTTATTAGTTCAGCATTATAAAGTCACTGAATATCTCAGTATGTTTCATTCTTCTCAGAAATGAGGAGTATTATTATGGCATGGTTAAAATGCAGAGTGCCAAAGTGTGAGTCCTGATTTTCATGTAGGTCAGTGAGGGTTGGACATTTCAGGAGGTGACATAATGTATAATGTCCATAATAAGTGAAAAGTATTTATTGGATGTAGTTAAATGTTTCAGGGAATTCAAAATGGTTCAAGTACTAGTTTATTTGCTCTAAAAGCTGTAATAACTTTTACACAGTTTCTCTTGGGTTTTATAAGAAGATTTTCAGGGCTGTGAAATATTTATTTTCTCTTGTTAATACTTCTTTTGGGCTTTCTTGATAAAATGTCAAATTCACAATCTCAGAATATTCCTCCAATATTATAATGGGTTTGTATAGATTATTTAGTCTCTATAACATGTAGTTTGAGATTTTGTTTTCTAACATCGCTGTTTACTGCAAATGTTTGCTTGAATTACTTTGAGTTTTTTCACTTAATGTTATTTCTAATAGTGTTTCCTGATCTTCAGCTTCTTGTTAGTATTTTACTTGTTAACAGCTGAGGGTAACCCACATCCACATGTCTTACTCAATTTTTTTTGTTGTTAGAATACCACAGACTGGTTAATTTATAAACAATAGAAATGTATTTGGCTCATGGTTCAGGAGATTGAGAAGTCCAAGAGCATGACACTGGCATCTATCTGATGAAGACCTTCTTGCTGTGTCATCCCATGGAGAAAGGTGGAATGGCAAGAGAGTGAGTGAGAGAGAGCAAGAGGAAAGTGGGCAGAAATCATCCTTTTATCAGGAACCCACTCCTGTGACAGTGGCATTAATTCATGAGGGCTCTGACCCCAGGATGTAATCACCTATTAAAGGTCTTACCCCTCAACACTGTTGCCACTGTTGCATGGGGATTAAGTGTCCAACACATGAACTTTGAGGAAGACACATTCAAACCGTAACATCACGTATAGACTTGCTCTCTTACCTCCCCTGTCATTAGGTAGTTTTTCTTTTTTTTCAATCTTTCTCATGTACTGTTCATGATTGCATAAAGTGTTTTACAATCATTTGCTTACGTATCTGTCTCTTTCAATAGAAGATGTACTCCTTGAGAACAAATTACTATATTTTATTTATGTTTGTGTCTCTAATGTTTGAAGTACATTTGATCCTTAATAAAATTATATGCCTGTTGAATGAATGTTGTCCATGGCAAGGTAACTAACAAATTCCATGAGAGAAAATATAAACAAAATACCAGGAAGTATTGAGAAATAAGATGCGAAAGCAGAGGGAATGATGTCTTAAAGTAAGAATACATTCTTTAATAAAGGCCCTTTATAAAAAATAATAAGATTAGGAATAATTTGTATTTTCCGTATTTAGAACATACTCTTTTAAATGTATCTAAAATATTTTGCATGCCCCCACATGGAATTTTTTCTTACTTAGGAAAAAAGGAAGAAAATAATAGAGAATATGTGATGAGTGTTTTCATATATTTTCTTTAATCTTTATGTCAGATTTGTAAGTTAGGTATTAATAATTTTTTTTTTTTTTTTGAAACAGGGTCTCATTCTGTGGTCCAGGCTGGAGTGCAGTGGCACAATTATAGTTCACTATAGTCTCAAACTCCTATGCTGAAGTGATCCTCCTGTCCCAGCCTTCTGAGTAGCTGAAACTATGGGCATGAGTTGGGACTACAGGTGTGAGCAACTACGCTAGGCTAAATTTTAATTTTTGTAGAGATAGGGTCTTTCTTGTTGCCCAGGCCGGTCTCAAACTCCTGCGTTCAAGCAATCCTTTTACCTTGGCCTCCCAAAGTATTGGGATTACAGGTGTTAGCCACTGCACCCAAACAAATCTTATTTTTACAGATATGGATACTTTCAAATGGAGCTCATGCTGAAGATTGGAAAGTTGGTAACATAGAAGCTAAGTATCTTCTAGAAATCAGTAGTACATGGTAAACATTAATTGATTTTTTTTTTAAGTGAAAGCAAGTTTATTAGAGGAGGAAAGAAACAAAGGATTGGCTACTCCATAGACAGAGCAGCCAATTTAATTTATTTTTAACTGGGCAAATGTTTTGTTTACTATTGTTTGAAAATTATAGAAATATTTAACTTATATAGGAGGCAGAGGTGGCAGGATTGATTGCTTGAGGCCAGGAGACTAGCCTGTGCAGCATAGTGAGACCCTGTCACTGCACACACTCGCACACGCACACACATGCACACAGCTGGGCATGGTGGTTGGTGCCTACTTTTAGTCAGAGGCTGAGGTGGGAGGATCACTTGAGCCCAGGAGTTCGAGGCTGCAGTTAGCTATGATTGTGTCCCTGCATTCCAGCCTGAGAGACAGAGACTCTGCCTCTTTAAAAAAAATTAACTTCTAGTTTGGGCTGACTCCACATATTTCTTGGATAGGAAAATCATATTGCTACTTTTATTTTCCCTAGTTGTGCAAATTCTGTCAGAAAAGTTTATTTTCACTGCTGTTGAATTTTTGCCAGAACTTTATTCCTGTCGGAACATGATTGTAATGAAGTCTGCACTGGAGTTTTATTTTCAGATTGGGTATTAGGATTTGTCATTAAAAAAAATGTCCTTCAAAGAGGAGTCTTTCCAAATATCTGTTTTTGAATTTAATATAGACCAGAAGGAAGGCATCATTATATATTAGAAAGAACATTGGACTCAGTGTTAAGAGACGGGGGCTTTAGTTTCACCATTGTCCTTGGTTGTTGAAGTATATTTAGATAAGCTATTCAACTTCTCTGTGCCTTGATGTTCTTATTTATGAAATGAGGGAATTGATTGAATCTTTAAAGATTTTTTTTCTAGCTCATGCATATGAAATACAAGTAATTTTATGAAGTAGGGAACTGAAGAGTGTGCAGTAATTTAGTTCATACATCTCAAATATTACAAAGATAAAATGGATTCTACTAAAGGAATTAGTCTTTTTTGTATATAAAAATTAGTTTAAAATCACTTTAGAAATGACTAAAATTTATTTACATAATATTATGATTATTTACATAATGAAATCTATACCAATTTAAAATGTGAAAATGAATGAAATGACTTTTATACATTATTGTTTCTCATTAGTTTAAAAGTATAGTTTATTGAGCATTTTATATGCCAGCCTGAAGGTAGTGGGTATATTTACAAAATTGTTTTCAGGTGTCATTTCTTGAGCCCAGTTATCAATTACACATCCTCACCTGTTACCTAAGACTTTAGGATAGATTCTGTGGAAAACAGTCCTTGACTGAGGCCTCAGACCCTTTGAAGGCTGTTACTACTCCTGTGGCACAATTTTCTTTGATTTAAGGCTATAATTTCCTTTTTTAAAAAATGTTATTTTATTTTTATTTTTTAACAAAACACACCTGTCATGGGAAGGACTATAATTTTCTAACCTTAATACTGAGAGATACCACTGAAAGTGTTCTCTCCTGTTCTCCATATCTTAAGAACAACTTTTGGTACGAGTTATACAAGTAGTTTTTTTTAAAAAATAGGAAATTAAGTAATCTGGAGATTACAAAGAACAATGCATGTGTTGTGTTTCCTTTTGACTTTTTAAAATGATCAACCTATTACGTATATCTCTTGGCCTCCCCTTAGTGATATTGCTGTTACCATTAAAAAATATTAGTGACAATCATTTATTCAGCAAGTGTTTTGAGTATTATGTACCAAGCATTTTGCTAAGTATTGGAGATTATTAGTGAATGTTACAGAAGATTAATTTTGTCTATTGAAAAATTAAGATCTTAGACTCACATCTTAATATTTTCCTTAAAGTGTATTATTACGTTTGGAGCCAGATTCCAGGAGTCTTAGAGATACCTTTCCATCTATGGGATGTTCTGGTACAGGCATTTAGGTCATTGGCATTTTTTAAGAGTTCAGATAAGTTACTGGTTTATCTTTCCCCATTTTTTTTTTTCTAAGATATATTTAATATCATTAATTTATGTGTTTTTTTTTTGTTGTTTTTTTTTGTTTTTGAGGTGGAGTCTCGCTCTGTTGCCCTGGCTGGTCCAGTGGTGTGATCTCGGCTCACTGCGTCTCCGCCTTCTGGGTTCACGCCATTCTCCTGCCTCAGCCTTCCGAGTAGCTGGGACTACAGGCGCCTGCCACCACGCCCGGCTAATTTTTTGTATTTTTAGTATAGACGGGGTTTCACCATGTTAACTAGGATGGTCTTGATCTGCTGACCTTGTGATCCACCCGCCTCCGCCTCCCAAAGTGCTGGGATTACAGGCGGGAGCCACTGCACCCGGCCCTAATTTGTGTATTATTAACATACGGGCTGGGTTATCTGGTATAAAGAAAATGGATGCTGCGGTCAATAATAGGTTGAGGCAGACATCTGGTCCAGCATGACTCAGGAAGTTTGGAGTGCAGGCATACAACTCTGCTTATTATGTAACCGTGCCATGTGAGGCACATTAGGTGATCACCCATGTGCATTTGTGCTTGGCTTGGAGCCACTGTTGTCTGTGAAAGGTATAATTACCCTGTTAACATGGTACAAAAGGCTCGTGCCAAGGCTTGCTCACCCCTAGAGAGAGAGAGAGAGTAAAGCCATGTTGATACTGTCTATGATTCCTCTAGTATTTTTCCAGCTACCTGCCACTCACCCACCAACTCTCCTCAGACCTCAGTTAGAACGTGACATCTAGAAATAAGAGACAAATATTTTGAAGCTTTTTGATAAGGAATCAGGCTCTGGCATCTGAAAAGAATGCCTGAAATTGTGTGAAGTTGAGATCTGGTACATTTGTATGTACAGTTGGCCCTCTGTATCCATAGGTTCCACATGTGTGGATTCAACCAACTGCAGGTTGAAAATATTCAGAAAAAAATTTAAAAAGATGATTGTGTTTGTACTGAACATGTACTGACTATTCTTCCTTCTCATTATTTCCTAAAGAATACAGTATAACCACTATTTACATAGCATTTATGTTATATTAGGTATTATAAGTAATCTAGACTTATTTTAAAGTATGGGAGAGGATGTACATGGGTTATATGCAAATATCACACTGTTTTATATGAGACTTAAGTACTTGTGGATTTTGGTTTCCAAGGGAGGTCCTGGAACCAATTCCTCATGGATATCAAGGAACAACGGTGTTTATATTTAGCTGTATATACATATACATATTTACATATGGCTATATATGGTTATATCTGTATGTTTATAATGTTACACATGCATACATGACTTTTTTCCAGTTGGCTGTCAGGTGGCATCTGATACAAAGTTTGTTATATGTTTGGTATGTATCTGTTAAATATAATAAATGAGAATTATTTTTCTATTTGTGATGTCATTAATCAATATGTTTTCGTGACTAGATTTTTTCCGTCTACATAAAAAGGTTGGTAACGCCCTGGGTAAGGTGAACATTGAGCCTCTGGCTCCTTTTGAGTGCTGTTGGTGTAAATGTAAATTAATAGAATTTTCATAAAGAGCAATTTATTTATGTCAACTAATTTATAGTGCATATTCTTTGATTCAGCAATTCTTCTAGGGATTTATCCTTGGGAAATTCTCACATCAGTGCACAAAGAAATGTTCAAGAATGTCCCCTGAAGCTATAACATGACATATTGTAAATGACCTAGATGTCTGTCAGCAGGAGATTAGTTAAATAAATGATATATCCTATCCCAATATTTACAAAGGGTTTTTTTGTTTTTGTTCATTTTGTTTTTGGTGCTGTGAATCTCTCTGGTTACTCCCAAAAGCACCACACTGTTTTAATTTAAAGGTTATTGGCTTACGCCTGTAATCCCAGCACTTTGGGAGGCCAAGGTGGGCGGATCACGAGGTCAGGAGATCAAGACCATCCTGGCTAACATTGTGAAACCCTGTCTCTACTAAAAATACAAAAAAAATTAGCCAGGCTTGGTGGCAGTCGCCTGTAGTCTCAGCTACTTGGGAGGCTGAGGCAGGAGAATGGCGTGAACCCGGAAGGCGGAGCTTGCAGTGAGCCGAGATCATGCCACTGCACTTCAGGACCTGGGCGACAGAGGGGACTCCTGTCTCAAAAAAAAAAAAAAAAAAAAAAATTAAAAAAGTTATAAGCGTACATAAAAAGTCTTAATGGATAATATTACTGAATGTCAGTGTGACTAATAGTTAGCTTTGTCAAATCTTAACGTTTTCTTATTTTAGCTGAAGATTATCCTTCTTGAGGTAAATTCCTAAACTGAGCTGGACATTGTCATTCTCAGTACATGGTTTTATATTTCCATAATGTGTATTTGTTGATAAAATTATATACAGTTTTTCATGTTTTTAAACATGTATCATTCTGCAAGTTGTTTTCCCCTTCGTGTTATCTTTACAATTGGATGTTTGGGCTCTGGTTCAATTATGTAATTATCCACCTATTCAATGATTAAACATCAAGTTATTTGTATATTCCCCTGTTGATAGATTTTTAGTTTTTTGTTGTTGTGGTGGTGGTTGTTGCAAAAACATTCTGTACATATGTTCTTGGGCACATGTGTTTTTCTCCAAGGTAAAAATTTAGAACTATAATTACTGGGTTGTAGGGTATGTGTATGATTGACTCTAATTTTTTTTGTTTACAGCCCCTGAAGTGGTTATTATACCAGTTTATACTTCCACCTGCGTCTTAACAAGCCATGATATTGTTAGACTTTAAAACTTTTCCAGCCTGATGTCAATTTGTTTGTACTTCCCTGATTACTAATGAGGTGAAATACGTATTTTTAACATATTTATTGGCTGTTTGAGTTTCTTAATCTTTGAGTTGCTTGTTCAATTTTTTGCCAGTTTTCTTTTGAGTCATTGCCTTTCCTTATTTATTTGTAGAAGTTATTTGCACATTCTGGATGAATTCTGTGTTAGTTAATATGCATTACATGTTTCCTCCTGTGAGTACCTTATTTTTATATTTTGTTTATGATGTTTTTATTTTTACACAAGTTTGAAATTTTAATATATTTAAAATTGTTAATATTTTCGTCTGTGGTCTCTACTCTGAAGTAACAGTTTCCTGTATTTTCACTTCTGGTAGTTGTAAAGTTTTGTTTTTCACACCTAGGGATTTAATCTACTTGTTGATTTTTGTGTATGATGAGGTGGGGACTGAGTTTATATTTTTCCATATGGGTATCTATTTGTCCCTGTGTGACTTATTGAAGAGTCTGTTTTTTTTCTCATGGATTTGTAATGTCATTTCTGCAATATAAATTTTTTCATATATTCATAGATTTGTTTTTGATTTCACTTGGCTCTTTTGTATATTTCTGTTGGAATAACGTGCCATTTTGTTAAGTATAGCCTTTAGATACATCTTGACATTAGATAGTGTGGGCTTTTCTACCTTGTTCTTCAAAATTTTTTGCCCTTAATTCTAAGCTCTTTCATAAGCATTTTTTTTTTTTTTAAATTCAGGTAAAGTTCGTTTAACATAGAATTAATCATTTTAAAGTGAGCACTTAGTAGCATTTACAATATTCACATGTTTGTGTAACCACCACCTCTATCTAGTTCAAAAAAGGTTTTCATTACTCCAAAAGGAAACTCTGTACCCATTAAGTGGTTACTCTCCACTCCCTTCTCCCTGCTTCCCCCCAGCCTCTGACAACCATCAGTCTGCTTTTTCTATAGATTTACATGCTCTCATATTTTACGTAAATAGAATCATGCAATCTAAGACCTTTTTTGTCTGGGTTCTTTCACCTAGCATAATGTTTTGAGGTTGATCACACTGTAACAGGTATTAGCACTTCATTTCTTTTTTATGGCTGATTAATATGCCATTGTTTGTGTATATGTGATTTGTTTATACATTCATCTGCTGTTGGGCATTTGGGTTGTTTCTACCTTTTGGCTCTTGTGAATAGTGTTGCTGTGAACATGTGCGTGCCTGTATTTGTTTTGAGTACCTGTTTTCAGTTATCTTGGTTATATACCTAGGAATGGAATTACTGGGTTGTATGATAATTTATGCGTAGCTTTTTGAGGAACCACCAGACATTTCTGTAGCAGCTGAAATGTTTTGTGTTTCCACCAGCAATATAGAGGTTCTAATTTCTTTATATTCTCTCTAATATTTATTCATTAAAAAATTATATCCATCCTATTGTGTGTGAAGTGATATCTAATGATGAATGAATGAATAATGATGAATAGGAATGAATAATAATGTTGAACACATTTTCAGGTGCTTGCAGACCATTTGCATTTTTGAAGGAATATCTATCCAGGCTTTGTCCATCTTTTAAATTGGTGGTTATGTCCTTTGCACAGAAGTTTTTAATTTTGGTGAAGTCCAATTTATCTGTTTTCTTTTGTTACTTGTGCTGTGGGTGTCATATCCAAGAATCAATTGCCAAATCCAGAGTCATGAAGATTTACCCCAGATTTTTTCTTAAAATTTTAAAAAAGTTTATGGTTTTAACTCTTATTTAGGTTGTTGATTCATGTTTAGTTAATTTTTGTGTATGGAATGAGATAGAGGTCCAAATTAACTATTTTGTTAGTGGATATCTGTTTGTCCCAGCACCATTTGTTGAAGAGACAGATTTTCCCCTATTGAATAATATTGGCACCCTTACTGAAAATCAATTGGCTATAGATGTATGGGTGTGTTTCTGGACATTAAGTTCTATTCCATTTATCTATGTGTGTCCTTATGCCAATATACACAGTCTTGCTTAATGTAGCTTTGTAGCAGGTTTTGAAATTGAGAAGTGTTCCAGCTTTGTTAATCTTTTTCAAAATCGCTTTGGCTATTTGGAGGCCACTGATGGTTCCTTATGAGTCTGAATATTGGCTTTTCAATTTCTGCAAAAATGACTGTTGGAATTTTGATAGAGATTACATTGAATCTGTAGATTGTTTTGGTACTATTATCATTTTAATAAGAGTAAGTCCTCCAACCATGACCACAGGATATCTTTCCATTTTTGAGGTCTTCTTTAATTTTCAGCAGTGTTTATATCAGCATACAAGTGTTTTACCTGCTTCATTAAATTTATTCCTAGGTATTTTGTTCTTTTGTATGGTATCAAAAATGCACGAATTTTTTTTTTGGGGGGTTTTTAAATTTCTGGTGTATAGAAGCACAACTAATTTTTAGTGTTGATGTTATGCACTGCAATTTGCTAAATTCACTTATTAGCTCTAGTAGTCATTTTATGAATTCATTGGGATTTACTAGATATAGGATCATGGCCATCTGTGAAATGAATTAAATTTACTTCTTCCTTTCCAATTTGGATGTCTTTTATTTCTTTTTCTTGCCTAATTGCTCTTGCTAGAACTTCCAGTACAGTTTCAAATAGTAGTGGTGAAAGTGGGCATCTTTGTCTTACTCCTTATCTTAGGGGCAGAGCTTTCTGTCTTTTGCCATTGAGTATGATATTAGCTGTGAGTTTTTCATAAATGCCCTTTATTGTGTTTAGGAAATTCTCTTCTATTTTTAGTTTGATCATATGTCCCTTCACTCTATTAATGTGATACAGTACGTTCACTGTTTGATTTTCTTATACTGAACCATCCCTGAATTTCTGGGGTAAAGAGTACTTGCCTGTGCCTGTAATTCTTTTAATATGCTGTTGGATTCAGTTTGCTAGTATTTTGAGGATTTTTGCATCACTATTTATAAGGGATATTAGTCTGTAGTTTTCTTGCGATGTCTTTGGCTAGCTTTGGTATCAAGATAATTACTGGCCTCATAGAATGAATTAGAAATCTTTCCTCTTCTGTTTTTTTAGAAAAGCTTGAGAAGGATTGCTGTTAATCCTTCTTTAAAGGTTTGGCAGAATTCACCAGTGAAGCTATTTGGTTCTGGGCTTTTCTTTTTTGGGTGGTTTTGGATTCCTGATTCAGTCTCCTTACCTGTCACAAATCTATTCAGATTGTCTTCTTAAGTCAGTTTTTATAGTCTGTTTTCAGGAATTTGTACACTTCATGTAGATTATCTAATTTTTGGATGAATAATTGTTTATAATACTCTTTAAAAAATGTTTTTCTTTTTTTTTAGCGTTGGGGGTCTGTGTTGCCCAGGCTGGGGTGCAGTGGTTATTCACAGGTGTGATCATGGTGCACTGTGCACTGCAGCCGTGAACTCCTGGCCTTAGGCTATCTTCCTGCCTCAGCCTCTTGAGTAGCTGGGACTACAGGTGCACACACCAAATAAACCGGGCCAAAAAATTCTCTTTTAATCTTTTATATTTCTGTAAGGTCAGCCGCAGTGTCACCACTTTTATTTGTGATTTTAGTTATTTGCATCTTACCTGTTTTTTTCTTTGTCATCTAACCAGAGGTTTGTCAATTTTGCTGATCTTGTCAAAGAACCAACTTTTGGTTTCCTTAGATTCTCTCTCTTATTTTTCTATTCTCTGTTTTATCACCACTCTAATTTTTCATGTTTTTGTCTGTTCTGCAGGTTATGGGCTTAGTTTGCACCTCTTTTTCTAATACTTTAAGTTGTAAAGATTATTGATTTTAGATCTTTTAAACGTAGGTATTTACTACTATTAATTTTCCTCAGAGGATTGCTTTTGCTGCATCCCATAAGTTTTGGTATGTGTTTTTGTCTTCATTTGTCTGTATTTTCTAATTTCCCATGTGATTTCTTTGACATATTGGTTGTTTAAGAGTGTGTTGTTTAATATCCATATATTTAAGATTTTTCATTTTCCTTTTATTATTAATATCTAACTTCATTGGGGTCAGAGAAGATACTTTGTATGATTTGATCTCTTTAAATTTATTGAGACTTATTTTGTGGCTCAAAATGTGGTCTGTCCTGGAGAATGTTTCATGTGCACTTGAGAAGAATGTCTGTTCTGCTATTACTGGGTAGGTGCTCTGCATATGTCGGTTAGTCTTCTCTTTCCTTATTGATCTTTCTAGATGTTTTAGCCATTATTGAAAATGAGGGTATTGAAGTTTCTATTATTGTGACTTTGTCTGTTTCTGCCTTCATTTCTGACAATGATTTCTTCCTATATTTTGGGAGTTCTGCTTAATGTATATGTTTATAGTTTTTATATGTTCTTAAATTGACTTCCATAAGTATTTTAGAGTCAGGTTATCAAGATACCATCCTTGTGCCTTCAAGTTTCGCTTTAGTACTTCCTGTTGGTGGAACCTAGTAGGAAACCATCTGACAAAAGAAAGATGTAATTTGCAGAGTCTAAGCCCTAGCATCATGAGCTTAGACGACTGAATTTGGAATTATATAGAAGAGTGGATTTGGGGTTGAAAATTTTGGTTTACTTACTGATGCTCTCTGGCTGTGTGAATTTTAGTGTATGAACTTTGATTAGGTCTTGATAAGCAGTCAGTGGAACAGTCTATGAGGGACCTCTTCCTTGTAGAATTGGAATTGAATAGCCAGCAGCTCACCTCAGACAAAATGGATGCCTGTTGAAATGGGCGTTTTCTCAGTAGGGCCTTGCAGAATTTTGTGACTTGTGTAGTCTGAGGTTTTGCCCCAGGTAGATGAGCAGGAGGGCATCTTTCCTGTAGTAACAGAGACAAGCTCTTGTAATCTGTGCTGGAGGATATACCAGTTCTTAACTCAGTCATGTGATAGACTTGCCAGGAGAAGAACTTATATAGGTGAGTTCCTTGCTAGGTTCCAGGTCTCTTCCTAGATTCCTGACAGTGCCTTCTATCTGAATGTGTAATAGTAATTATGGGCTGATTGACTGCCTTCCTGCATTCCACCCTATTCTTATCTATAACATATTCAGAGTAACTTGGAGTTTTAATCATGTAGGTAGGATCCTTCTCTGTTTTTCAGGGACATTGTGATGGATCAGAGTTTTCTATTCTGTATTGTTTGACTTGCCTTAGCAAGAATTGAGGGGGCAGGGTGATGCGTTAAAGGCATGTGCTTAAGTTTTATTCCCAGAATACTTTTCCATTTGTATTACAAATAATTACAGGAGAGGAATCCTGGATACAGGAGTAGACATCAATTGTAACATGCAGAAAAGGTATTTATTGGAAGGATGTTAGGTTGCTTCAGAATTGACATAAAAGTCTGAAGAACTAGGCTTTGTAAATAGGCATTAGGTGAAGCCAGATACATAGAACCACTGTCAGTGCTGCTGATTAATGAGCATTGGTTATGGCATTGCTACCTCTGGATACTGGATGTCTCTGCTTCCGGAGTGATTTCTTAGATTGAGTCCTTGTTTCTTTACAGGTATGTAGTACCAGCCGTAGCATCTCATTGCTTACACATAGGTGATAGGCAATACCCTTGCTGCTAGATGTTAGGGAGATTAAGTATCTTTATTTTTTCTGGCTTCTGTAGGAAGAGGAGGGATTCTGCTACCATTATACTAATTAATTCCTGAATGTTTTGGCAGCTTAAGAAACATAAAGGAAACTGAAAGGAATCCTACATTTTATTACAGTGACTTGTAATAAAATAAGGGGATGAAGTTTTTATTTGTGCTGTGCTGTTTAGAAATGTAGATATAAATAGACTTTCTAGACTCCATCCTTTCGGCGCTTTCCGTTCAGGGGTTTAAAGTAGGGGTTGGTACTGTTCACCTGAGAGGGAGCTTGGAAACATGGGGACATTTTTTGGTTGTTTGATGGGGATGAGGGCACTATTGCGTTTAATGAATGTGGGCCGGGTATGCTAAACATCCCATGGTGCCTTGGTGTTTCTGCACAATAAATAATTGAATTATCCTCTTCATAATGCCAGTAGTACATTTAAGAAACACCAGGTTATATGGATCATTTTGATGAAGGACTAAAAGTTACTACTAGCTTCCTTTGCTTTACTGTCTGCACCCTCTGGCTGGTGATTATTTCTCATTTCATTGCTTTGCTGTTTTCTTTCCTTAGTTCAAGGGACTTGATTCCTTTCAAGCTCCAAAAATTTTATTTTTAAAGTCTGGCTTTGTCTGGGCTCAGTGGCTCATCCCTATTATCTCAGCACTTTGGAGGGCCAAGGTAGGAGGATTGCTTGAGGCCAGAAGTTGGAGACCAGCTTAGGCCACATAGCAAGGCCACCTTAGGCCACCCTGTCTCTAGAAAAAAATAAAAAAATTAGTTAGATGTGATGGCACACACCTATATTTCCAGGTACTCGGGAGGCTGAAGTGGGAGGATCGTTGAAGCAGGAGGCTGTAGGGAGCTATGATTGTGCCACTGTACTCCCACCTGAGTTATAGAGTGAGACCCCATCTCTAAAAAGAAAACAAACAACTGTGAAAAGGTACCCTGTAGCATGGGAGAAGATATTTGCAAATCATATGTCTGATAAGGTATTAATATCTAGAATATATAAAGAACTCCTACAACTCAACAACAACAAAAAAACCTGATTTAAAAATGGGCAAAGGACTTGAAAATACATTTTTCCAAAGAAGATGTACAAATGGCCAATAAACACATGAAAAGATGCTCAACACCACTGATCATTAGGGAAATATAAAGCAAAACCACAATAAGATACCCCTTCACATCTGTTAGGATGGCTGTTGTAAAAAAAAAAAAAACACAAAGTAACAGGTGTTGGAGTGGACATGGAAAAATTGGAAACCTTGTGCATTGCTGAGGGGAATGTAAAATGGTGTAGCTGCTGTAGAAAACAGTATGGTGTGTTCCTTTCAGCAGCAGTCTTTTGTAGCCAGTAGTTGTGATTCTAATAAAAGTAGTAGTTGATTTGGGACTGATAGTGATATGATTTCAGTTGGGTAGTATCTGTGAAGACAAACTGCATAAGCTATCTCATTTCTATCTTACATGAGTGATGTGGATCATTCCGTATCAGTAGGTTCAGTAACACAAATGAAGTACATTTAAAACAATGTAAAAGGTAGTAGTAAATGCAAAAGTATGGAGGTAAAGGTGTACCATTAGTTTTTGGGTTTCAGTGCTTGGAACTCAGGGTTGATGGCTGTCTTAGTTTGCTTGAGCTGCCTTAACAAGGTACCATGGACTGGATGGTTTAAGCAACAGACATTATTTCCCTCGGCTCTGGAGGCTGAGAAGTGATGAAGATGCTGGCTGATTCAGTTCCTGGAGAAAGCCCTCTTCCAGGCCTGTAGACTGCCACTTTCTCTGTGTGTCCTCTCATGGTCTTTTCTCCATGTGTGCTTGTGAAGAAAGAGACAACAGCTCTCTTTCTCTTCCTTTCCTTATAGGGCCCCACCCTCACTACTTAATCTAATCCTGATTATCTCCCAAGGTGGGGGGGCGTCATCTCCAAATACTATCATTTTGGGAATTAGGGATTCAACATATGAATTTTGGGGGGACACAAATGTTTAGTCTATAATGGAGGCAGTCTGAGAGATAATATCTTAGTAAAAAACCAGATAAATCTAGGCTGACCACAGAAACAAGTTGTCAGTTTGGAGAAGCCAGACAGAAAGGAAAGATGTGAGCCGATAAGACAAATTAGAGACACATGAAGAGAGGGAAGGTTCAAAGCCTGAGAATGGGATGGCAGAGATTTGAGAAATTATCTGTAATAACAAGGAGTGATGGCTATAACAATTTTGTTTTGGGGTTCTTACTGCTTTAGATATATGTAGGTAGGGGAGACATGGTAAAAATGCTGTATCAGGCTCTTCTTGCATTGCTATAAAGAAATACCTGAGATTGGGTAATTTATAAGAAAACAGGTTTAATTGGCTTACAGTTCTGCAGGCTGTACAGGAAGTATGGTGCCAACATCTGCTTCTGGGGAGGCCCCAGGAAGCTCATAATTGTGGCAGAAAGTGATGGGCCAGGGGAGTAGGCATCTAACACAGTAGAAGCAGGAGCGAGAGAGTGAGTGGGGAGATGTCACAAACCAGGTCTCATGAGAACTAACTATTTTGAGGACAACACCAAGCCATGAGGCATCCATCTCGTGACCCAAACACCTCCCAACAAGCCCCACCTCCCTAACACTGGGGATTACAATTCAACATGAGATTTAGTGGGGTCATATATTCAAACTGTATCGGATACCCGTAGCCCTTTGGGCCAAGGGCTACACAAACACTGAATGGATGATGTTTTACTCCACAAGAAAAGAATGAATAGTGTACCAAAATCTTTTTAAAAATAATGTTTACAATAAATTATTTTCATGTCTTCACAGATAACCCATAATGACTTTTTGCTTTGTACTGATGGTGATTTCTGATAACCAGCATCCTGGTGTGTCAGTGCTGTTTCTGACCTCTTTTTGATGGTAACTTTTGATGAAAATATACAAATTTTTGGTAAAGGATCTTTACGGTGATCAGAAATCCCCTTCAACTATTATCCTTTATACTTCAACATGTCACTGAGAATGACTACTTAAAATACCAAATCACCATCTAAAACACCCCCCCAAAATCTCATAAAATATTGAAGCTAAAAGAAAGAACGAGTTACTGTGTGCATGATAGTTTCTTCTTTTTTCTTTGGGTTTTATACCTTTTTCAGTTTCTGATTTGTTACAGCAGTGGTCCCCAATCTTTTTGGGACCAGGGACCGGTTTCATAGAAGATAATTTTTCCATGGACAGTGGGTGGAGTGGGGGATGATGGCTTCAGGGTGAAACTGTGTCACCTCAGATCACCACAAGGAGTGTGCAGCCTAGATCCCTCACATGAGCAGTTCACAATAGGGTTTGCGCTCCTATGGGATTCTAATGCCATCACTGATCTGACAGTGAGCGGAGTGCAGATGGTAATGCTTGCTTGCACAGCTCACCTCCTGCTTGCCAGCCCAGTTCCTAACAGGCCCTGGACTGGTACTGATCTCTGTGGCCTGGGAGTTGGGGATCCCTGCATTACAGGAAGACCAGGCCTTATTTTGTTTAGAAACTGTATACTGGGGTAGTGATTTTTAGTATTTTTTCATGATATATTTTAAAACTACAACAAAGTAATTTAAAGGTTTTATAAAGTTTATGCCTTTTTTCTTTTTTTTGTCTAATTGCACTGCTAGAACCTGTAATAGATTTTTGAGCAGAAGTAGTGAGAGTGGGCATCCTTCCATTGTTCTTGATCTTAATGGGGAAGCATTCAGTCTTTCACCTTAAGTATGATGTCTGCTATAGGTTTTTAATAGGTGCCCTGTATCAGATTAGGAAATACCCTTGCATTCCTAGTTCGCTGAGAATTTTCATCAGGAATGGATATTGAATTTGGTCAATACTATTTCTGCATCTCTTGATGATCATGAGGTCATTCTTTTTCAGTCTTTTAATGTAGCAAGTTGTTACATTGGTTGAAGTTTGAATGTTAGATACCCTTTGGTAATTATTCTGTAATCCTAAAAGTAGTTTTCTGTGTTTATGAGGGATATTAATTTGTTTGTTTATTTATTGTATTTGTCTGATTCTGGTATCAGAGTAATGTTGGCCCCATGAAATGAGTTTGGTTTTCCTTTTTCAGTGTCCTGAAAGAGTTTCCATAGAACTGGTATTGATTTCTACCTAAATGCTTGGTAGAATTCATCAGTGAAATGGTCTGAACTGGAGTTTTCTTTGTGGAGAGATTTTAACTATACATTCAGTTTCTTTAATGGATACAGGCTGTTAAGGTAATCTTGTTCTTGAGTTCACTTGAGTAGTTTTTTTTTTTTTTAACAAGGAATGTAAATTATTGAATTTTTGATATAAAGTTGCTAATAATAGTTTCTTACTGTCGTTTGAGTATTTGTAGGATTGTAATTATATCAGTTCTCTCATTGCTGATATTGGTAATTTGTGGTTTCTCTTTTTTCCCTTCTCTTATCACTATTAGAAATTTATCAATTTTATTGATCTCAAAGAACTAGCTTTTGGATGTATTGGTTTTTCTCTGTTCTTCTGTTTTGAATTTTATTTCTTGTTTTGCTTTTATCTTTATTATTTTCTTTCTTCTAACTTTGGGTTTAATTTTCTCTTTTTTCCATTTTCTTAAGTTAGAACCTGAGGTTCTTGATATAAGATCTTTTTTCCCCCAATATAGATTGGTTAATGCTATAATTCTCTCTTTAACTTTTCTTTTTTTCTTCATATTTACTATTAGTGCTATGAATTTCAGTCTAAGAAGTACTTTAGCTTTATCTACAGTTTGATGTTTCCATTTTCTTTCGGTTCAAGGCAATTTCAAATTTCACTTTTTAAAAAATGGCTTTATTGAGATATTATTCACATACCATACCATCCACCCATTTAAAGTATACAATTCAATGGTATATTCAGAATTTAGTATATTTAGTGTATTCACAGTTATCTGCAGTTATCACCAGTCATCTAGTTTTACTTTTGATTTCTTCTTGGACCTGTGATTATTGAGAAGTGTTTTACTGAGTTTTTAAATATTTGGAGACTAACCAGATACCTTTATGTTGCCTGATTTCTACTCTAATCCCATTGTAGCAAAAAGCATACTTTCTATGGTTTGAATACTTTTAATTTCATTGAAACTTGTTTTATGGCCTAGAAATTGGTCTGTATTGGTACATGTTCCATTTGCATTTAAACAGAATGTATATTTTGTTATTGTTGAGTAGAGTGTTCTGTAAATGTCAGTTAGGTCAAGTTGGTTGGTAGTGTCGTTCAAGTCTTTTATGTCCTTATTGATTTTCCTTCTATTTTGATCAGTTATTGAGTGAAGGATGTTGAAATTACCTACAACATTGTGAATTTGTTTACTTCTTTCATTTCTATCAGTTTTTGCTTCAGTATTTTGAAATTTTGTTATTAGGTGTGTAATGTTTATCATTGTTATAGTCTCTTGACATATTGATCTCATTAATGTAAAGTGACCCTTTTTATACCTGCTCTAAAAGCTACTGTCTGATTTAATATAGTTGTTCTCCCTTAAACTTTGTTGAGTTACTTTACACACTGTAAAATTTACCCATGTTAAGTGTACAGTTAGGTGGGAGCTATGCCTCCTATATATAGGCCGATGATTTCCAAATCTGTGTTTTCAGGCTTTGACATCTGAAACTATGAGCTTTGTTAACTTTTTAAACTTAACAGGTCTAAAATCATACAAATTCATCTCTTTCTCACTCCTTCCCTTTATCCCAAATCACCCTTTCTTTTCTTTATTTTTGGTTCACCCCTTTCTATCCAGTCAATATTGTGAAAAATCTATTATTGTTAATTCCTTTTCCTTCTCATGTTGAATCACTTGCCTAAATTTCTAGCTTTCTAAGCTCTCTTACATTGGTCCTTCTTCCCCGTATCTACTTTAAATGCATTTTATTAGGCTCTTGTCATTTTTTGCCTGGGAGGACTGCTGTGACCTCCTGACTCCTTTTCCTACTTCCAGCCTTATATCCTCTCCCTTTGTACTCCCGCCTTGCCCCAAGTCAATCCTGAGGAGGCATTCTTTCCAAGATTTAAGTACAGTCATACCATTTTCAAGTTGAAGTTCTTTAGTGCCTTGCATTTTTCCCCAGGCTGCATTGTTGGCTCAATTAATGATTGAGCTTTTGTCTTCTCGAGGTTCCTTGCTATGCTGTCTATCCTACTTTACTGCACTCTCCTCTACACTGCACACTATACATTAGTGGCCATACCAAGTTAATTGCTAACTAGTATATTGTGTTACTACTTCTGTGTCTTTGTATACTCTGCTTTCTTCATCTAGAATGCCCTTATTACTTGATCTGCGTGGCAAACTCTTACTCTTTTAGTTTTTATTTGAAGATCATATATTTCTTTCACTATTTCCCTATGTAAATCTGCTTTCAAGTCATATACTTGTATGGTTAACAAGTGACTATTCTTTTCTATGTATATCTTACCTTTTCTATAGCTGTCCGTGGTATTTACTTTCTCTTTCACACATTTTGTACTTACTTTGTTGACGTATTCGTTAGATTGTGAACTCTTGTGGGCAAATCATGTGTCTTATTTTTCTTTGTATCCCTTGCCTTTCACATTTGGTAAATTTTATTATTGAGTTAAGTTGAAATTGCTTGAATGACAGATAACCTTTGATTTAATCAGAAGTTACCATAAACGCAAACTGCAATCCTTTGAAAACCCTAGTTAGAGTAATCTATAACTGCTTTCTACAGAAACAAAATCTTTTAATAGCCAAATAGGTGACCTATACCTAACTAAAGATAGAGACAGTAAGTTTGTGTTGATGGTCCATGACTGCATTATTAAAATGGGAGTGCTAAAGCACTTAGTATTTTGTAGGGGCCACATGACCACAGTAATTGGATTTGGTATAAAAGCTTAAGGTTCTGTGGATTTCTCAGTGCTTAGCCTTAAATCTTTTTTAGCCTCTTTCATGTGGCCAACCAATTACTCACATTGAGAAACAGTTGGGCTTCTTCATTAACATGTTGTTTTAGGAATGGGATTACTGTTAAGGAGTAGTGATCCCAAATGTGATACAGTTTGTCCTGTTTGGCTTTTAACTACAGTCAGGACACTGTAAAGTATATGATTCTTAAGATGATAACCTTCAGAAACTTTTGATCATTTGTATGACAGTATTATTCTGTGCAAGTAGAATACGTTTATTTGCTGTTGAAAATCATCTTAGACCAGATTTGTAAACATCTCCCTTATAATAACACCATGAATTAACCTCTTGCTTATTTTCAAGTTTAAGGAGATCTTCTTTTTATTACCTCGAAAGCATGGCATTTCTTTTTGGAAGGTCTTAAATTCCTTCAGGCACTTACCACTAACGCAGTGTAGAATGCTGTTGTTTCATTATTTTCTGTACCAGTTGCTGACTATCCTATAGTTATTTCCCAAAGTTCTTGGCCTGTATTGTGCACAAGTAACTATTTACATAACTGCTTCAACTATTTTTTTTGTGTGTGTGTGTCTTCCTGGATTATCTGAAATTTCTTTAGAATATTATTAAAATATAGGATGTTTGAGAAAGCTATTTAATATCTAACTTTGTCATAAAAAAGCTTTTAGTATTGGCCATTGTTACTTATCTTTTAAAAGGTAGCATTACATTGTTGATTCATTCAGCATATATATATATATTTTTAGTCATTAAATGGAGCAATGGGGAGTTATTCTTGGAATTTGGCGATAAGAGTCAATGTAAAATTCGCTTATAATTGTTAACAATAGTTATCTGCCAAAGTCTTTAAAGGGCTGTCATATTCTTAGTTCTAAATCAGAAGAAGATGGTCTAGAAATCTTAGCAAAGTAGTAATGGATGTGAATGAAAGCTGATGTAAACAGTGGTGTTATCATAGAAGAAATAATGTATCAATGAAAGTTTGAATGTGTGGAGTCTGGAGATGGGACCCGATAGATAGGGAGGGAAGGAAATTACGTTTACTGAGTACCTGTTGTCTTCTCACAGTTTCCTTCCCTTGCTGCTCTCTTATTTATTTGTTGATTCTTTTGAGTTTTCTATGTAGAGCTCATATTGCCTGTGACAGAAGACAGTGGTTTTCTTTTTTTTTTTTTTGAGACGGAATCTTGCCCTGTTGCCCAGGCTGGAGTGCAGTGGCGCGGTCTCGGCTCACTGCGTGCTCTGCCTCCCGGGTTCATGCCATTCTCCTGCCTCAGCCTCTTGAGTAGCTGGGACTACAGGCACCTGCCACCACGCCCAGCTAATTTTGTATGGGCCTTCATTTTCTTTTTTTGTGTTGCTGGCTAGGACTTCTAGTACAATCACATAGAAACCGTGATAGTGAGCATCCTTACTTGTTTCACTCACTTTGAGATAGAATTACTTCTGTAGTTTGATTATCAAGAATGTGATTTGCTGTAGTTTTTGGAAATACCTTTTATTAGGTTGAAGAAGTTCTTTTTTTCTCTGTTCACTTTCTTCCTCTGTTTCTACCGAATGAGTGTAAGAGCAGAAGTGACTAAAAGGATGGAACCCTGTACTTTTGAGGGTACATTGAAGATGATAAAGCCAATGATCAGAGGCCTGTTGGTAAAGCAGGTTTGAGGAAGAGGGAGCTTCAGAGGAAGGATCAATTTTTAATGGTGGTGGATAGAAGAGTCATGTAAAGTGTAGGAAGTGGAAACAGCAAGTGTAGTACTGTTTGAAAAAGTAAAGTGAAGGAAGGGGAACACCAATGAAGGTTGAAGTGGAGGCAGTTTTGAGGGGAGTTTTATTTATTTTTAAAGGATAGGTGAGACTTCATATTTGTAAGTGAAGGTTAAAGCTCCAGTAGAGAGGGAAAGAGTGAATATAAAGGAAAATTTCTGCCAACCAAAACTCCAGTGTAATTTTATGTATCCCTATGTAAGTTAGAATCATCCAGAATGCTTCCAAACATGATTCAAGAGCCTCAGCGGCTTAAGCAAGATAAAAGTTAATTTCTGTTCACACATATGAATTCTGCAGGACAGTTTCAGTAAGAGAGTCTGAGAGATAAAGTTTTTATTTAGCAAGATCATGGGCCTAGCCAAAACTTGAGGGCTCTAGGACTAAGGAAGAAGAAAGAAGAGATTTGGGGAGACAGTTTTCAGTATCTGCACAGTAAGTGTGAGAAACTCTTAAATAAAATTTATCTGTCTCAGTATTTGCATAGTGTTTCAGAAGCCAAAATGCATTTGTTTGTATCTAGACTCTTTACTAGCTCCTTGACCCTGAACAAATTATTTTTCTCTTTATGCCTTAATATTTTCATAATAAGGTGGAGAATAGTGGTGTTTGATAGAGTGCCTCATACATTGATA
Organism: Colobus angolensis palliatus; assembly: GCF_000951035.1. NCBI lineage: Eukaryota > Metazoa > Chordata > Mammalia > Primates > Cercopithecidae > Colobus > Colobus angolensis. Next base: position 3,093,440 of record NW_012113586.1, on the reverse strand, counting down.
TGAGAATTAAATAAGATAATATATGTAATTGATGAAACTATTGTGTTGTACATCTAAGCCACAATTACTAGTTTTGTTGTCATTTGCCCTTGCTCTTCAAGGCAAAATACAAAATACAAAAAACAAAACAAGGTAACAAAAACAAAAAAAACTTTGTATTACTTATGGGATATCCAAAAGCTAATTAAATATTACACATTGAGACACAATTGAAAAGAATAATTTCAAATCTCCTGAGAACTTGCAGATATAAAACTAGATTTTATTGGAAACCTTGGAAGGTACTCAGCCAGTCTACAAAGTCCGAGGGCACAGTTCTTCACATGACCACTGTCACTTCTGGCACCACTTACAAATTCAGAGGGCTCCCCAGACCACCCTCTGGCTTGATAATTTGCTAGGACTCACAAAGGCATTACAGATTACAGGAATCCAGATTAAAATCAGCCAAGGGAAGAAACACTTAGGGTGAAGCCCAGGAAAGTTCCACATGTTGATCTGCCAGTATCCTCTTCCCATGGAGTCAGGACATGTTCTTCCAGCACCAGTGTGTGACAGTGTGCATGATTGCCAACCTGGTAATCTCATTCAAGCTTCAGTGTATAGAGTTTTTATGGGGCTTCATTATGTAGGCATCATTGATTGATTACTCAATTTCCTGTATGGTTGAACTCAGTCTCCCAATGGACTGATACTGTGTAACCCAGAGCCTTATCCTAAGCCATATTGTTGGTGTTTATGACATGGCCAGCTTCTGCTTTAAAACTGTTAGTTGTGGCCAACCCTACCTGAAGATCTGGTATGGCCAGCACCCATCGTAAACAAGCACACTTCTATCAACTATGACACATTACCTCTCAGAAGCTGAAGTCAATGGTGAGACTTCTGTTTGGGCAAAGCCAAATTCTTTGCTACACAGGAAGATACAAGACACTGATGAAAAGGAAAGATCTTTACAAATGAAAGTCTAACATAATTATCTGTTGAAAATACCAAAGTTAAAAAAAATCTTAAAAATATATATATAAGAGAAAGATCATCCAAGTGAAAATAAAACCCCCAGCTGGAGTAATTTAAAAATCTAGAAATTTGGCTGCCAAAGCGAAATTTGAGGAACCATTTGCATGGAGATCAAAATTGAAAATAAAATTTTGAGTCATATAGAGAAGAAAACTAGCAAGAAAGTTCATAGTGCTACTAAATAATTATTGTGAAAGCTCAAGGAAAAAAGGAAATAAAGTACATTATTTGCTTTGGCAGTTGTAAAGATTGCTGCATTCACTTGTAATTTGGAACAGAGAGGTGAGAAGGGTTGAAATTATTAATGACTTACATGTGTATGTAACATTACTTTTTACTTGATTCCAAGGTAAGTAGAAGGAAGTACTTAGCAAAAAGGGGTATAGTGCTTTTAAAGTGGTATAGTCATAATAGTGTGTGTTTTCCTCTCTGTTGATGAAGGAAGGTACTAATCATAGAGGTTTTTGTTGTTTTGTTTTTTTTTTAGTGATTGTTCCAGGTTGTAGTGTGAGGCATGGGCAGAGCTGGAACTAAAATCTTTGTCTCCTGACTTTTGGGTTAAGTATACTTTTTTTTCTGACTGCAAAATGATTCCTCTTGGAACCTGGTTAATAGGAGGTCTGATTGAATTTCCTGGAACTCTGGAGTTTCTCTTAGGATCAGTCTGGTTAGTCTTTTCTTGCCCTCTAGTTGATATTGGTTCTTCTGAAATACTTTACTCACTAAACTCTTAAGCAAATGGTGCTTTTTGAGGGACAAATAAAAATAAATCTGTAGATTATTTAGATTTTCAAAATGTGTTTTAATAAGGCTCTTCACAATATTGCAACAGTATAGGTTCTGATGAGCAAAGTTTAACTGCCTTAACTATAACAAGTGGGAAGATGACTGGAGCTTTCCTTTAGAGCAAACATTTACAGGGCTCAATTTTTTACTTTTAAAAATAATTATAAAAATTACATCATTTGTAAATTATTTGCATATACATGTTACTATCAAATGTACTTTTCACCTGTGGAGGAACAACTGATGCTAACACAAAGTTAACAGCTATAGTAAGTGAAAATGGAAAACTGTTACATGGCAGTGTTATTAAGGGGTCTCACCATAGCCCATGTCATTAATTTTAATATGGATTTTGATATTTAATATTCATTTGCATTGCCTACCCTGTAGTCAGAGCTGCTGTTTACAATTTTTTTTTTTTTTTTTTGAGGCGGAGTTTTGCTTTTGTTGGCTCAGGCTGGAGTGCCATGGCGCGATCTCAGCTTAGTGACACCTCTGCCTCCCAGGTTCAAGCAATTCTTCTGGCCCAGCCTCCTGAGTAGCTGGGATTACAGGCGCCTACCAGCATGCCCAGCTAATTTTTGTGTTTTTAGTAGAGATGGGATTTCACCGTGTTGGCCAGGCTGGTCTCGAACTCCTGACCTCAGGTGATCCACCCACCTTGGCCTCCCAAATTACTGGGATTACAGGTGTGAGCCGCCATACCCAGCCCACATTTCTTTTTTTAATGTGGCTTTTTGTTTTTGACAAAATACTTTTCTTCTTTGAGAGCCACTGCTTTA